>NC_140583.1:874319288-874886788 GCF_964204655.1 Triturus cristatus | reverse complement strand
TGTTACTACATATGATAACTGCATGTCTTGAGCAGAATTTTTTCCTTTTCAATAACCAGGTCTACCAGCAAATCCGGGGCGTGGCCATGGGGGCATGCTTCTCCCCCAGTTACTCATGCTTACACATGGGACTGTGGGAGGAGCAGGTCCTGATGGGCGAGGTCAAGGATGTTGTGGTGAATCATGTTGTTATGTACCTGAGGTTTATTGATGATTTGTTTTTTATTTGGAAAGGATCGAAACAGAGTGCGCAGGCATTTGTGGATAAACTAAATATGAATTGCCTGAATTTGCAATTCACATCAGCCATAAGTGAGAATTCTGCATTTTTTCTTGATGTGGAGCTATATGTGCAGGACAGCAAATTGGTCACTAAGCATTATAGAAAGCCCACTGCGGACAATACAATTCTTCATTCCTCTAGCCATCACCCCCAGCACTTAATACGCAGCATCCCGTATGGCGAGATGCTGCGTATACAACGGATCTGCAGTTCAGACACGGATTGCATCCGTGCCCAAGATGCCAGTAAACTTTGCTTCTTGGAAAGGGGTTATTCAGGTAAAATTATTGATAGCGTGATCAAGAAAACAAGAGACATATCTAGATGTGAAACTTTGGTCCCCAAAAAGAAACAAGTTATTTCTAGTGAGGATACTTTGAATGTGCAATCCAGGATTATATTAACTTTTAGTCGACAACATCAGGAATTAAGGAAAATCTACTCCCGCAATTGGAACTTGGTACAGGGGGATCCCGTTATTGGCGATTTAGTAGCCAATAAACCAGTTCTAACCTTTAGGAGATCAGTCTCGATGAGTAACAAGTTAGTTAGCAACTGTCCTGAACTAAATACTCCGACAACCTGGATGGCACAAATCAAGGGCTTTAAAAAGTGTTCCACTTGCAAAGCTTGCAAATTTGGACAAAATAAAACCCATTACAGCAGTCCTTTTAAATCTGAACCCACCTTTATAAAGAAGAGAACCACATGCAAGACAGAATATGCTGTGTATGTGCTGGAGTGTCCTTGTGGACTGAAATATGTGGGTAGCACTAGGTTACCGGTCCACAAAAGGATACTCCAGCACATCAGGGCAATTACAGGGAAGGATCAGGCATATCCTGTCGCTAGACATTTTGAGCTATTACATGACTGTAACCCCAAGTTTCTCCATTACTATGTTATTGACATGGTTCCACCGATGAAACGTGGGGGTAACCGAGAGGGCAAACTACGCCTCTTGGAGACACAATACATCTTGGAGCTCAACACAAAAAATCCGGCTGGATTAAATGCTAGTGAGGACTTTTTTACCTGCCTGTAGGACCTGTTAATCACTCATATAATGGGTATATTCATGACGTGTGTGTGGGGAGTGACAACTTCAAGTGACAAACAGTTAAAAGAAAGGGATATTTGAAATCTGAGGGAATGAAAATAAAACATCTATTACCAGGAGATGGTAATATTGTATATGAATTTAGATCCCGTATATCTTTTTTTAACTGTTTTTAAAATAAGGAAACTATCTGGTATGTACATATATTTTTTTAGAGGAAGGAATATATCCTTTGCACTATTTTTGCACTATTTTGCACATACTTTTTGAGTGGGTTACTTAAATTGTGGTTACTATAATGGAATTATTGGCTAAATAACAACGGCCCACTTGGGCGGTATTATTCATTCATTCATTTTACAAAATATAAAATGATAGCCGGTTACTGAGGGAAATGTCAGCTACATATTGACCAAGAATTCAATAGAAAAGAAATACAAACAACTCAGGGAGGTCTATCTGACACCCTAAATAAATGTCGCAAATAAGGATCTTGTGAATACTGTAAATAATCTCAATAGCAAGTACACAATAACACAGGAAAATCTGTTTTTATATATATTCAGGTTTTATTGATGTATATATTTTTGTAAGTATTTATTCTATGTATTTATACAATGATTGATCTTACTGTGTATATATGACGACATGTTGTAGTATTTCTTCTATGTCAAACAGGCTGCAATGACACCTGAAAATCATTTCCTGTTTACCACTTTAAATACCACTCTTACCGTCAGCAATGTGTCATGTGATCAAGACCCGAGTGGGGGTCGAAACGCGTTGTGGCGGACAGGCTGGGCAACTTAATAAAGCACTTTTGATTGGCACTAATCGTTTGGGTCCGCTTCTCGTCTCTGTGTTCAAGCGAAGCACTGGCAGTGGCGTTTTGCATATATATATATATATATATATATATATATATATATATATATATATAAACCAAGGTTGCCCTGTGCTTGGAAAATGCACTCCAACAAAGGTTAGTTCACCCGAACTTTTATTAATTGTCAACAGCCTTCCAAACAGAATTATTTTCAGAGTGTCCCTGACGCGTTTCGAGGCAGCATGCCTCTTAATCATAGGGAAAAGCAGTCAGTGTGCGCACGCATTCCAACTCATTTTAAAGTTCCTAATCTGCATGCTGCTCACAGGTGAGTACTTTTTTCAGCATGCTGGGAGTTGTAGTGATGATTTAATCCCTCCAGTGGGTATTTCACAGGCCTCCAGTGGCTAGCGAGCACTGACCTTGTTGATGCTTTATTTATCTTTTATTCAAAACCCTCCAGTGGGCTTCTGTGTAGAAAACTGTTCATTTAAGACAACCTTCATGCCGCATTTCGCCAGTACAATCCCGGCGCGCAGACCCGCCCTTCTTTCACGCGGGTGGTGCATCTTCCCACGGCCGGACTGCCGCGTGTAGAAACATAAACCAAGGTTGCCCTGTGCTTGGAAAATGCACTCCAACGAAGGTTAGTTCACCCGAACTTTTATTAATTGTCAACAGCCTTCCAAACAGAATTATTTTCAGAGTGTCCCTGACGCGTTTCGAGGCAGCATGCCTCTTAATCATAGGGAAAAGCAGTCCGTGTGCGCACGCATTCCAACTCATTTTAAAGTTCCTAATCTGCATGCTGCTCACAGGTGAGTACTTTTTTCAGCATGCTGGGAGTTGTAGTGATGATTTAATCCCTCCAGTGGGTATTTCACAGGCCTCCAGTGGCTAGCGAGCACTGACCTTGTTGATGCTTTATTTATCTTTTATTCAAAACCCTGAAAATAATTCTGTTTGGAAGGCTGTTGACAATTAATAAAAGTTCGGGTGAACTAACCTTCGTTGGAGTGCATTTTCCAAGCACAGGGCAACCTTGGTTTATGTTTCTACACGCGGCAGTCCGGCCGTGGGAAGATGCACCACCCGCGTGAAAGAAGGGCGGGTCTGCGCGCCGGGATTGTACTGGCGAAATGCGGCATGAAGGTTGTCTTAAATGAACAGTTTTCTACACAGAAGCCCACTGGAGGGTTTTGAATAAAAGATAAATAAAGCATCAACAAGGTCAGTGCTCGCTAGCCACTGGAGGCCTGTGAAATACCCACTGGAGGGATTAAATCATCACTACAACTCCCAGCATGCTGAAAAAAGTACTCACCTGTGAGCAGCATGCAGATTAGGAACTTTAAAATGAGTTGGAATGCGTGCGCACACTGACTGCTTTTCCCTATGATTAAGAGGCATGCTGCCTCGAAACGCGTCAGGGACACTCTGAAAATAATTCTGTTTGGAAGGCTGTTGACAATTAATAAAAGTTCGGGTGAACTAACCTTCGTTGGAGTGCATTTTCCAAGCACAGGGCAACCTTGGTTTATATATATATATATATATATGTATATGTATATGTATATGTATATGTATATATATATATATATATATTACCTACTGGCGGTCGCCAGTAGGTAGTTATAGTTAGGACCACGTTTCCATAGGAAATCCGCAACATTCTATTTTGAATAACTTTGGCGCCGGTCGACGAATCCTCGCGAATTTTTCAAAATAGGTGGGGCGCTACGCTCCGCTCCTTCCCTGAAAGTCTCGGGGGGATTCGTCAAGCGGGGGCTGAGATAAAAGGGGGGTCCCAAAACGCGTTTTTCCCATGCATTTTTCCATAGGACCTTTAGACAGGGCTACAGCCCGAACGGCTGAACAGAATTACTAGAAATTTGGCAGAGAGGTAGTCCTCAGGTCAAGGAAGTGCCTTTTGTAGGTTTGGTGTAAATCTGTTCAGTAGATTCTGAGAAAATAGCCTTTAAATCAATATATATATCTGAGCCAGCTTACGGTGCGCTTACGGTACGCTTACCGTACGCGTACGGTGGCGTGCGCGAGCGCGATTCTGATTGGCTCTTAGATCTTAGTAAACATTCGAATCGGCCGACACCAGGAAGCGGCGGCCGCCATTTTCTCTCTCGCACTGAGAGTGATGTTTAAAATATAAAGCACAAAAACATGTAAAGGGGCTGTTTAGACAGCTCCCACACACATAGCAATGTTGAGGGAGTCCCCAAAGATCCCCCAAGGCCAAAAACGGAATTTTTATTTTTTCGCTAATTTCGCCGATTACGCTTACCGTACGCGTACGGTAAACAATTATATAAAAAAAAAAATATCCACACTCTCCCCACCCCGTGTGCAATTGGTGCCCGAAGGGCACCAATTGTGCATGGCTTATTAAAGATGAGGTAAACTAAAATATTTAAAAAAAAAATAATAAAAAAAAAAATTATCCACACTCTCTCCACCCCGTGTGCAAATGGTGCCCGAAGTGCACCATTTGTGCATGGCTTATAACATATACGAAAAATTAAAATATTACCTTTCAAAACGAAGTGCATCATATGTCCTCCATGTGCGCACGGTGCGCGAAGCGCATCGTGCGTACATGGCCCATCTAGCGTAACGTGGGCACGCGGTGCGCGTAGCGCACCGCGTGCCCACTGTGCGTGCACGGCACTAACTGCGTAAAGTGGGCGCGCGGTGCGCGAAGCGCACCGCGTGCTCACTGTGCGCGCACGGTGCGCGCACGGAACGAACTGCGTTAAGTGGGCGCGCACGCCACGAATGGCGTAAAGTAACTTAGCATTTAAAAAACCGTACAAATTCACTGAAAAAACTATAGGTTTCACACACGTTATAGTTAGGAATTAGCATTTAAAAAACCTTGCAAATTCACTGAAAAAACCATAGGTTTCACACATGTTATAGTTAGCGGAAATTTTACTGATAAAAAACCAATGAAATTCCCCTGTTATAGTTAGTGCAGGCAACTATAACTCACGCGACCGCAATCTTCTGCTGATGACATATGTGTCTTTATGAAAAAAAAATATTTGTAATATATGTATAGCTAAAAATGTATGGAAGAAGACATGGGCAAATAAGTGTCTAAATACAGTATTAGCATCAGCAGAGGATTGCGGTCGCGTGAGTTATAGTTGCCTGCACTAACTATAACAGGGGAATTTCATTGGTTTTTTATCAGTAAAATTTCCGCTAACTATAACATGTGTGAAACCTATGGTTTTTTCAGTGAATATATATATATATATATATATATATATATATATATATATATATATATATTTTTTTTAAATCATTTCTAAAATGTATACTTTTAGACGTCCATAAATAGAAGTGCTGTTTGTGTTGCGATACTATCTTATAATAAATTATAAATCTGATTTTAGCGTTTTCTTTTCCACCACCCTCATGAACTTCACCAGACTACAGTTCAGCTGTGGGTCATTAGGTGCAAAGCGGGCAAGAACTGCTTGTCTTCGTAAGCGTATCCCACGCTGGTTGAAGTGGCATTTTAACAGACGCTTTTGGTCTTCCAAAAGTTCATTGCAGGAACATAAAATGCAGCAGATTCTCTGGCGCTGAGCTGCATAGACGGTAGGAGGAGCCCGCCTTATCCTTTAGCCAATGCGGAAAATGCTGAATACAGGGTAACAAGCCCAGTCTGTACTTCAAAAATGTAATTTTAGTAGTTTTAGCATAGCCCGAATCAAGGTAGTTCTGTGGTGCTGGTATGGAATACGAGTTCAGGGTCATCCAGCCATGTGACCTTTTCGAGAGGGATGCCTTGTCCTCGACCCACGAGAGAGGTTTAATTGTCTTCCTGACCAGTTTTTTAAACATTGAGTGGTTAGTAGGAGTATCCTAGAGTTGTTTTAAGCCGGTATTCGCCAGGCTGCTTTCGATTTATTTGGCAGCTGGTGAGGCTGAATGTTCCTCTAACTCCTTCCATAGATATTCGTTTAGAGTTCCTTGATTGGATTTCCGCACTTTGGCCCAGGTAGTTATGTACACCCCCTGTCTTGCCAAGAACTGTTTCTGAATGCCAAACTCTCGCCTGATTTGAGGTGGTGAAGTTTGTTTGGGCAAACCAAGGATAATCCTGAATGCAGCTATGACTGTATTATCAAGAGTTTTTGCATCTTTGCCTCTCTGTACTTCACTACCGTAAGCAATTGTTGGCAGGAGTTTGGCTCGTATCACTTGAAGCAGGAGCGACGGACCAGTTAGTTTACTGTTTAGTGTTTTTAAAGAGATTGCTAAGGCGAGGCCTTTGCCTCTAATGCTGGTTTTCTGTACAGTGAAATGTCCGCCTTTATCGATTTTTACTCCTAGATATATATATATACTGATGTATCCCAGTGCGAGTACTGTCCCAAAACCAGGCAGTCGATTTTTTTCCTGTTTAAACTGATCGTCATTGTCTGTGTTTTCTCAAGATTTATGGTCAGATAATTTGCTTCAAAATAGCCCTGTGTAGCGTTCACAAGATGTTACAGACCTACTTGTGTATGGCTGATTAGGACTATATCGTCCGCATAGAGGAGACACAGTAGTTATAGCCCTCCTAACCTGGGAGCGTGAGAGTTACAGCTATTTAGTATTGGGACAAGGTCCACTAAAAACAAATTGAATAATGTAGGGGCTAAAACACAACCCTGTTTGAGCCCTTTGTTGGTTAGTATGTGTCTTGACAGTAGTGACCCATCACCCAGCTTTATCTGGACCCATGTGTCCGTGTGAAGGCTGATCAGCAAGTCTAACAGAGACCTTGGTATCCCCCAGCTGCTCAATTTAGACCATAAAATGTTCCGATTTATATGGTCAAAAGCAGTCTTGTAATCTATAAAGCAGAAATGAATGAGCATTTTAGTTGATTCTACCTTGTCTATTAGCATTCCCATGGTTAGGATATTTGTGGTTGTTCCAACTGATTTAGCTAAACCAGTTTGATTAGCTGGGATTAAAGAATTCTCTGTGGCCCAGGCCTGCAGCTCCTCCAAGAGTGTACCTGCAAAGTACTTTGCCTCGTTGTCCATAAGGGCCACTAATCGATAGTTCTGTGGGAGTGACTTGTTCCCTGGCTTGAAAATTGGAGAAATAATTGATCCCTTCCAGGAGCCAGGCAATCTGTTAAAATATCTTATTTCCAAAAACAGTGGTTCAAGTGCTACTGCCCATTCATTCTTCTGTAATATTAGAGGAAACTCCGGCATGCGAAGGTCTTATAAATTGGTTTATGGTTTTCCAAAATCTTGCACTATTGCTCTGTTTGGTATCAGCGTGTAGTTTTGCCCAAAGATTGTCTCCGCAGATCTGTTGGCTTCCCATTTTTGTTTTTTCAGCATTGCCTTTTGCTTCCGTAGTAGATCGAGTTTCACTGTATCTGTTGGATTAAGCCGAAGTTGTCTCATCGTTTGGTAAATTGATTTTTTTGTGCGCCTGATCTTTCCTTTATATTCTTCATGCTTCATGCTACTATGGACCGGTTGGACCCGTGGATTAGTTCTTGTAGCATAAGCTGCCATGGATGTCGTAAATTGCACCCATTTCTCGACTTCACTTGATCCGGTTCTTGCACTAAAGTGCTGTTTTGCATTTTCCAGCATAGTAACGTCGGTCACTGCTGGAAACATAATCCTTTTAAAATTGATAGTATAAAGTGATTCCTGAGGAGCCAAAGATCGCTCTAATTTTGGTTTGCTTGCTTTAAGCATAATTTCTTGGGGACGATGATCACTGTCCGCTTTATCACCCATCTGAAATGAAATCATGTGTTGAAATAGAGGCAGTGAGATGAAAGTATAATCTAGTATTGTATACATTTTTGTTAAATAATGTGTTGTAGCTGGGGTGTTATCCCCGGCAAATCTTCCATTTATTGCTCTGATATTAAAATGTTCGAAATCCTCTAGTATCTGTTTCCCTATTTTGGTTTGTGTGAATTTTCGCGGTTTCCCTAGTAATGGGATATCCCAAGTTGAATTTTGCAGTAGAATTTCTTCATCTGATGAAGTTCCCATTAGATTAAGGTTAAAGTCTCCTGTAAGAATAAGATCTGTTGTTGATTTTTCCCCTATGCACACTTCCAGAAAATTGCATAGTTCCTTTGCTGCCTTTGTTTTCCTTTTTAGATGGACGTAAGCATTGATCAAAGTAATATCGATGCCCCTTTTACCTGGTGTTAGTTGTGAGGTGAGAAGGTTTACTGCCATCGTCGCTGAAGAAGTTGGTCCAACTTTCTTAGCTATATGTACACTTGTGACTGAAACGTAGGTTACTAGTCCGCCCTGGAGGTGACCATATTTTGCCCTCCTAAGTGCACAAGTAAAGAAACACAAAAATCACTGAAGGTGCGAAGGGTCTTTGCCATGTTTCTTGTAAAGCCACGATGTTGAAAGATCTTATGTAGTTAACAAAATCTAGGTCAGTCATTTTATTTGCTAGACCGTTTACTTTCCATGAACATATTCGTAAATGATCATGCTTACTTGATCTTAGTTTTGAACTGGTGTTTTGTCATTTTGTTTGGTTATTTATTGTTCTAGCGATCCATCTTAGATCTGTTAACCAACTTGATGACACTGTGACGCCTTGGTCGCTGCTGATGTTACTAGGTGATGGCTCATTACTCCCTCTGCAGTTCCCCACTGCTCCTCTCAGCACTGATATTCCAGGTCTATTTACAGAAGCCTGAGCTCCCACAATTGTGCCCGGAATTAGCAAGTCAGAATATCCTGGCTTTATTTAAGGAGTAATTGTTATCCCTCAGTTTTTAAATGTATGAGCCTCTACTAGTATTTTTTGTACAATTGATGACGTTGTCCATGTTGTTTTCGTTTTTTCACCGTCCGTTTCATCCTTGTCTTTGATGAATTCAATTGAAACCAAATCCAAAGTTGTCACTTCTTTCAGACAGGGAATATGAGATAACAGCCGTAGAATATTACCTCTGTTCAGGATGTCATGCCTACCTTTAGAGATATAGTCAGGCCTGAACCATATAGCACTTGTTTCCTTCCTTGATTCCTCTGAGCTGATGGTCCCTTTGTTGTCTCAGCATAGTGGTGAAGGCTCATGTCCTCGTGTTTCTGATAATGCCTGACGATTGGAAGATTCTACTTTCTCTCCCTCACTTTGAGGTATTATTTGTTGTCTTGGTTTAGACAGTTGGCCTCCAACTCCCTGCCAGGGGGGATCTAGCGTGGTTCCCGATTATTCTGCAGGTGCCTGGGTTCCTTGTCTCCGTTGGGCCCCTGTATGTCTAGTTGGTGTTGATTGATTAGTGGAGGCCGGTTGATTGTCATTTGTCTCATTTTTGTTTCACCTGGCTTCCTAATCTGTGAGCATTGGTCATTGTAATTCTTTGGGTTTATTACCGAAGTGTTATCACCATTTGATGATAAAATGAGTTGTGGTATTGCTCTTTTGTGGTAACCTCTGATCAGGTACAAGAGATACATTTTCCTCTTTGATCATTTGAAGGATCATGCTAGACCTTTTTTGGTGTGGTGCTTCTAGTTCTTCATTCATAGTGTTCCCGAGTTCTAGCATTCTCTCAGTTACTTGCATCGCTCTGTTCAAGGTCTGATTTGTTCCTTTTACAGCTTCTGTATTCTGTTCGGGGACCCCTACTGAATTGATGTCATTTTCGGGCGTAAGTTCGCTTTGTGCTAATGGGGACCCAAAAAGGCGCATAAATCCATCCTGATTTGAATTTGTTTTTTGATTTCGGCCTTTCCGTCTTTTTGCTCGTCTTTGCCTTGATTTCATTGTTTTGTCTAAATTATCTCCTGATAGGGCATCCAACATTTGACCTACTAGTGTTTTGGTTTTGCTCCCCTCTGTTCCTATAACTGATTGTACTGGGGTTTTCTTTGTCGTGGGATTCCCTTTATTGTAGCTATTGATTGTGTGCGTTTCTGTCGGTTCATGAATTTCTTTTTCCGGGTGTCCCTCGGAAGGTTGGTTATTTGGGCACTGTGGAGCCCTTTTGAGTTGTGTACACAGATCACTCAACATTACTGGGAGGGAGGCTAATTTGTCAATAATTGGGACACATCCGCAATTTAAATTGATACCTTGCGATTGGTCATACGTGTTTTGTAAAAACATGTTTAATGTGCCCAACTTCCTTTCGATAGCCCCCACAAAGACAGCCAGAGTGTCTAATAGCGTTAGTTGGGTGTCCATCTTATCAGATTGGTATTAGAGAGCCTCTACCAGGAGCCCGCCGCCTGATCTTCTTGATTGCCTTCAGTTGTCGTATTAGAAGTATTTGCTGGATGCCCGCTCCTGCACTTGTCTTGAGAATAGGCGGCCATAAGGTTCTCCCACTCATCCTTCCCCAAGTATGAAGAGGCTTCTATGTCTTCCAAGGAGTGAAATGCTGGCCTATCTTCTTTTTCATGCTTTAATGCCGATCCTAATTGCATTTTGTAATCTTTCACTAGATCATTCGGTGTTAATACTGGAGATGCGGGAGAAAGTTCTTTTTCACTCCACTCCTCCCTTTCCATCATATATTTATGCTCTGTGTTCCTAGGCTGCTTTGTTACCTCTGGACTTCTCTGTTCACAGATCGTTGGTACGTCAGTTGTAGCGCAGTTGCCTATTACATTTTTACTGTGAAGTGATCCTCTGGCCATAGGCATTTCATGTATACCTATTTGTCCTTCTCCTTGGCCTTCAACTGAGATTTTGTGTGCTTCGTTAGTCCTATGTACTTGGATTAATTCGGTGTCAATTGCATCTTACTTGACTGGGGATATATTGCCCTGAACCACCAGTGTCTTGTGACATTGTGGGGTCGATTTTACTTGCAATGGTCTGCCAACTAACGTACTTAAACGTTCCTTTTTATAAGTGCTTCTCAGCGAGCCAGTAAATTGTAATGGCTGAAGAGGTGACTGACGGCCCGGCACTTCTCTGGCATTTGAGAGGAGAGTGTCCTCTGCATTTTTTAAACAGCAAAATTTCGTGTAAATCTTTGGTTGAAAAAGAGTTTGGCAGTTTTTTGAAGTTTTGACTTTTTCCGTTTAAAAAAAAAAAAAATAATTAAATTCTGTTTATTGATAACCATGCATAATAATAAAAAGCGGTTACCTATTGATAGACTGAAATTATGCTATTGACACATTTCCAATTAGACTTTTTCCGGTTTTGATAAATGCTCACTCGCTTGTTCGCTTGAAGTGTTTATATCTGTAGTTATTTCAATTAAAGGAGCAGTCACGCTGTACTGCTGGCCTGGCTTTTGTTGGCGGTTCTTCCCTGGACCCCTCTAGCGTCTTAGTGGTCCGCTTACGCTTTTTTGTGATTCCTTTGACCGTTGATCCTCCTCGTACACGACCTGACCTCATGCTGTGCTTTACCAGGCCTATTTATATTTTTGATTAGACAAGAAGAACCTTTAGGCAACTTTCCAAGGGACCTTGGAAGAACTACAATTTTGAGGGTTAGAGTGTTTTGAGGATAAAGTTTTTTGTTTTCCAGTCTTTAATATTTGAATTTATGATAGGTTTGTGATGCTCCCAACACAGCGCAGCACAACACAGCACCCGTTGATATTTCCAAGGCAGCCCTAGTGTGCAGACTGCCCTTACTCAATGTAGTCTGACATCAGAGGAGCTGGGGCCCCCCTTTATTGTCTGCCCAAGTTTCAGATTATTTTTACATTCTTTAAAGTGCATTAACCAGCTCCTGCAGTATGATCTTTTTTCCACAGGCTCTGATGCTGATTATTTGCTGGTTTAGTGCTGTTTGACACTGTTTCGTTCTCTGTTTCACCTCTTTTCCACCCTACAATAGTGAACGATGCAGTGGCTTGGAGAATGCTCTTGACAATGCTCCGCCCTACCTGCCTGCCCTTCTGTCCTCGCTGTTAGCAGGTGCCTTTGGGCTGCTGGAAATAGGGTGCCTTTGGGCTGTTGAGGACAAGGGGGCATAGAGGTGCAGGGGAGCAGGAGTTTGGGAATTAGGGGGAGAAAACCTCCGCTCTGCTCAACCCTGCCCACGTAAGTCTGCAGCAGTTTACTCCTCCCTTGTGGTGAAATAGTCAGTATTTGAAAGTGGGTGCGCCGGACTCACCAATGGCTGTCTCTCGCTTGTTCTTGAGGGAGTCCAGGCTCTCGCTCGTACTTGAGGGAGTCCAGGCTTTGTAGGCTGTAGATGTAGCTGCTCACCATTCGCCTAACAGCCTGCATTGCCTGACAGCCCCTCACCGCCCCCAACAGCCCCTCACCGTCCCTAACATTGCACCCCTCACTGCGCAGCAATGGTGGTGGTTGTGGCGGTAGTAGGCAGACGGCTTGACCACCTGGCGGCTTGACTTCTCAGTCGCGGTAATGCGGTAACGCTGCGGCTGTGGTAGCGGTGGTGGTTTTAACGGCTTGGCGGTTCAACTTAGCGGCCGCGGTAGTGCTGTGACTGTGCAAGATACCACCACACACCGGGTTTCATCGGGCTTCACACAGTCGTCTCGCTTCATGCGCTTCAATGCGGCCCCCTCCTGTTCGCGGCAGCTCAGCTGGCAGCTCACAGCTCAGCTTCAGTATCGGGCAAAACGAAAAACACGGGCTCCATATATAATACAAATCTAGCCACATAGAGGCTACACATGACCCCATGACTGCCTCTTAGTTGATTAACCACATTGTCATCAGGGCAGGGGCAAGAATGTTTCTCAAATCATGTTTAAAAACTATCACTTTTAATGTAACTAAAGCATGGTGGGGCAGCACACAGTAATTTGCAATCAGACCATTTTCCATTGAAATAGCCACAACATTTCCCAATGACATGCAGTTTGTCTGATAAAACTATATAGTGCACAAATCATAATATTTGGAAATTGAATTTCTGCAAATATTTGTCTTTTGCACATCACCAAGTAAGATGTTCTTATTTATTTTGCCTTTGTTTAAATCTTTGCATCACACTTCTGAATTACAAAAAAAAATTGCTTTTGTAATACCGAATACATTTTGGAATATTTGTAGTATTTATAAGTTATATAAATGTGGTCTGTTAGAATAACAACTGACATTCTACAGCCTTTTGTTTCACAATGGTTGTCAGACAGCTCACTTTACAAAATCGTCTAACTGTAGTAAGAGAAAGAAAGGGTAACAACATTTTCTATGATGAGAAAAGCAGCACTTCAGTAAAAAGGCAAACTGACATTTGACCTCTGTCCTTGAACAGATTGCAAATGTGTCAAGGTTAAAAACCAGATTTAACCCCTTCAGCGCGGCGCGGATTACCGCGCCGTGCTGAAGGTTCCGTGCGCGGGCGGGGCCATGACGGAGCGGTTCCGTCATGCGCACAGCGCAACCGACGCGCATGACGGAACCGCTCCGTCACTCGCATCGAAGGGGTTAAAGGCATCTCTATTGCTCATTCACTTTCTGAAGGACCAGAACACTTGTTCCTTTCCAGCTCAAGTTCACTCACCAGAACGGACCAGTAGGTACTAAAATAGCTCAACCTGATAAAATCTGACTCAACATAGAAAGTGGGCGAGTAGATTGTTCGAGACCTGCTTCTATTAGTTTCTTGTCTTTTCTTAAGGCCTTCATATGTTTTTATTATCTTATAACCCGTTTCAGCAAGCCTTGTTTCCATTCATCAAATTTGGGGGCGTTCAGGCTAACTTAATGAACTGCTATCCACCTTTTTGCCAGGGCTTTGCCCAATGATACTAGTCTTATTTTAATTTTGTAATTCTTCAAGCTTATTGGATGAGTTGATAGGAATTTTTGTAGGTAAAAATTGAGTGTAGTGTACAAGTATCCCCAAAAATTGTATAACAAAATACCTTAAGTTTTTAAATGTTTGCACATTTTTAAACTATAAAACAGTCATTATATAACCTGGCGTTTATATTTATGAGCAATCCAAAATAATTTGCACATTTTCAAATTATAGAAGAGTCAACATATTATCTGCCTCTTATCGTTTTTAGCGTTCCAAAATACAATAGAGTGATAGGAAGGTCAAATAATTAGGAGACTACACCAGAAGAAAAAAGGGAGAATAACAGAAACACAAATATGTTCCCATACATGCACACGCAGCCTTTGGGCCCGATTTAGAACTTGGCGGACGGGTTACTCTGTCACAACAGTGACAGATATTCCGTCTGCCGAAATATAAATCCCATTACATCCTATGGGATTTATATTTTGTCGGATGGTATATCCGCCACCATTGTGACAGAGTAGCTGAGTTCTAAATCGGGCCCTTAGTATTTTGGCCAGTTCAATAAAAGTAAGCCTTTTTTTTGTGATGGAAGAAAAGGTTGCACGCAGATGGATCCAAAGGTTGATGTTGCCATGTGAAAGATCCTTAAGAATTTGTAAAGAAAAATACCTTACAATATTTTTGCATTCAAACAAGTCAATATTAGTAAAAGTACTGATTAAGCCATGAAGCACTCTGGCCTTCAACAGTTGCCGGGTGCCCTTTCGAGAGATATGGTTGGAATGGTGTAGTTGTAATAAGCCATATACTGTAGATGTTGGTTGAGGTGCACGAGGTTCGAAAACATGGCCGAAACATGGTGCATTGTATGTCCCAGATATACACCTGGAGTTTTGAAGAGAGTGTGAGAGGAGTAGCAGCCACGCATCCTATTTACTAAATAGAAAGAATCAAAATCAGTGGCTTGTATCTATGGTGATGGGAAGTATAATTTTAGTACTTTCTGAAATTTGATTTGATTGTCAGGACTCCTTTTTCTGGCAGGCATTGAATTCTAGAGTTTGGCTGTTTGGGCACCCAGAGGTTCTGCCGGTTCAAGTGTTTCTGACTGGAGCAATGGTCATTAAAGAGTCAAGACTAGTGCAGAGAGGTCTTGTTTAGTGACACAATTGACATTTTTATTGAAAGAAGAGAGGTGGAGTATCATAGTTTGCTTAGTGAACTATGCACTTTGCTATAAAGATGATCATTCTAGCTAATCGGGTTAGTGTTGGAAGAGAGGCCAGGATTGTTGGGGGTTTGCATTGGTAGGTTGAAGAGCTGTCCAGCAGCCACAGTTTAATTTCTCTGTAGTTTGAATAAGCGCACTTCAGTTCTTCAGCAGAACATGTTGTGGACTTGTTGGAGCCTTGATGGGAAGATGATTTCTATATTTTTCCTGTGGCACGTCAAAGGCCCTTAAGTTTTGTACATTGAAATGGCTCATCATGCCTGAATTCACTGCATTGTCCAGGTTCTGTTGAATCTGGTGTGGCGGCCTCTAAAAAAATACACATTGCTACAGAGAAATTTGACATCATGAACACCGGCAAAGCATACAAGTGCAGCATAACTCCTCAGTAAAAATACCTTTCCATCTTGTAAGTGGTACCCAGTCCGTCTCCTTGTGACTCCCAGACCTTGGTGATTATTTTATAACCTTCAACTCATTCCCATTGTCTAATTCGGGCAGAAAATGTCAAAATTTAGCCCTAATGCTGTTATCTAAATATCTGTTTTAACCACAAACGCACTAACCTTTGATTGTCTTCTATTTTTGTTTTAGACAAATGAAAATGAGACCTGGAGAGGTCCTTATTGACTGTTTAGATTCCATTGAAGACACCAAAGGAAATAACGGTGATAGAGGTATGTTTTACGCAATGAAGTTCATGGAGCGTTCAGCAGTACTTGTGGAGGCTGGTAGGCTGCAGACCTGCCCCTGTGTGATTGAAGGAGAGACAAAACTATAATATACATCTTGCAGGGTCTTCATGCTCTTCTATATAGTGCATTGTGTGGCAAACCCTTGGTAATTAAACTTACCCAGTAGGAAGTAGAGGAAGCTCTTGTGTTGTCACATGCATGATGCAGGCACTCATATGTTGAGTGTATATGTTAATGTTAATGCTTGGGGTTTGCTCATTGCCTAATAATTTATTTAGATCATCAATGCCTTCATCCGGGAGGGCGTGGCCGGCTGCTGAACATGGCGGTCGTGCATTGAAAGAACTCCAGAGCCCGAGTTTCATAATCCTGTTTCGTACTGTATCCTGAGAAACAATTGTGGCGCCAAACTGGCCGCAAATGCAGCGCAACGGGTGGGCATCACGCTGATCCCATCACCGAATACTGACGCCTTGCAGTTGCGGGACCGGGAGACAGCGGCTGCCGGGGGGAAGGACCTCCGACCGTGCGACGAATGGGACTTGTCGGACCAGAGCGGTGAGGTACTACACACGGGAGCACTTGCCCTGCAGAACGGCGTATGGAACATCGAGGATCCGACCTCTGTCGGGCGGAGCCAAGAGTGATCCTGGGCCTGCCCGGCTGCTGATTACTGGAATGCGGTGCGGCCGAGGCCTGGACCAGGCCTCCTTGGTGAGGCGACGTTGAAGGTGGCACCTTTGAATTCTGAACCCTGTTTTCTGCATCTTGCTCCTGCTTGAGTACTGAGAGTGGCGTGTTGTCTCTTCCCCCCCCCCCCCCCACCCCCCCCTTGACTGTGACTGTGATCGCGACCATGGGGCTCGACAAGACGGAGGAGGAATACGAGCTGTTGTGCTTCGCTGGCTGGCCCCTTACAGACGCCCTGGATTACTGGCGAGTGGTGCCCCCCCCACACAAGATACTGGTGAGCTGGCAAGATAGCGGTGTTCGTTGCCCGACCCTCGCCCCCTTTTTACTTGCTGACCATGCTGCCTGTGTGCGACCTGTGGTACAGTTGGCATGCTCCAGTGAATATGCACCGCGAAGTCTGACCTGGGAATACCAACACTGTGTAGAGGAAGAAGCAAGGGACCTACACCTGCCCCTCCTTGCAGAGGATCGGTGATTGTGGGAACCTCTCAGAGATAGGAGGGTAATGCGGCAGTGACACATGGGACAGTAGCCACGCGACCTGAATACCAGTGCGGGCGTGGCGACGACCGTATAATGACTGGGCCGCAGGAATCATTGCTGACACTGGGCACTTTCACCTTACAACGAGGCACGAAAGGAGAACACAAGGAATTATAGAGCACACATGGGTGTGCTCAAGACCGGCCTCCCCGTGAGCAGGGCCCACCATCAAACGGGGCGGGGGGGTGCACAGACTGTCTGCACGCGCTAACCTTCCCGGAGCCTAAGGATTCCCGCGCCTGTACCACAGCAGTGTGCCACAAAATCGGGTCTGCCTGCAGCGCATCGTACAGACGTGCTCATTGACGGAGGGGTGAACTACCAAAGGGCTGTGCTTTTGGACGGGCCCGTGCCAACAACAGGGGGGCCCATGCCCGGAGTGTGAGAGAGGAACAAGTTTGAAAGCGCAGAGCAGTGTGGAAGGCCCAGACTCGCTGCAGAGGGTCGCACACCTGCAGGACTCCAGATCGTCGGTTGGAATTAGGGTGCTCCGACTAATCCACCTCTCTAACAAGCGATAACGCAGCATTAAGCCCTGGGCAGCCTTGCCACTCACAGTGATAGGGCTTCCAAAAGGAAAACAGCAAGACAGTGCCCCCAATCTGGACCATACTTTGGAGAATACGGAACACACTGCCATTTCGCAGCCACCCAGCTCCATTCTGCCTACTAATGTAGAAGGTCCAGTGGATAAATTAGCCTTAATCTTGCAAGAGGTGCGAGAATCCAGAGCATCCATTGAGCAACAAATTGGTGCCCTCACGACCGGATTCACCCTGCTTAAGGCAGACCTTGCTAAGCTGGCAGATAAGGTCAAAACGAATGCCCTCACGTTAGAGGAACTGTCCCCACAACATAAACTGAACATCTCCCACATACAACAACTACAGAAACACGTTGCCAGTCTAATGGACCGTGTAGAGGACGCTGAAGGGAGGGCACGGAGGAACAACGTCCACGTCATTGGCATGTCCGAGAGAAGCAAATGAATGGATGCTACTCGATATATGGCACAGTGGTTTAGAGACCATGTCAGATCTGAGGGACTTTCTAATCAATACTGCGTGGAAAGAGCCCACAGGATACCTACCGGCCAGCCAAAACCAGGGGCCCCTCCCCGATCTCTTATAGTCAGGCTTTTGAATTATAGAGATCGGGACATACTACTGCAAAAGGCACGTGAACTATCTCAGATCAGTTTTGAGAATAGGCGAATATCGCCACATCCTAATTACACCCTCTTAGAGCAAAAACAGCGATCTTCCTTCATGGCAGTCAAGAAGAAATTGCAAGGCCTGAAACTGAAATATGCACCACTTTCCCCCGCCTGTCTGAAAATAATTCACGCATAGAAAGCATACTTTTTCGAGAGCGCAGAAGATGTTGAGGAATGGCTAGAAGTGATGGAGCCGTCTGAATTGGTGGCTGCTACCTCTCAGGGCTCATCCAGTAGCCTTTGACGTGCTGGGGAAATAAATCCCTGTCGCAGCAGACTGACAGGCTGGAAATCTCAACTGGCCAACCCGACGCCACAGCAGATGCAACAGGGCAAGAAACTGGCGCTTAAGCGCTTATAGCAGCTTCCACCTTCCTGAACCGTCATGCATGCTGATGACTTTGTCTCGTCTGACGATAATACGAACAGATCGGACTCTGAGGGCAGTGTGGCACTGTTTCCTAGTGTGACCCTGCAGACGGCGGTCGGTCTGTTCGATTAAGAGAGGCTGAACACTGTTGACCCCGACCCAGGAGCTTACGATAGCAAACATATCCTTTACTTATATGACTTGAAGTGATGTACATTTGCTTTATTACTCAACCCCGGACTCTGATAGACCTCACCTGCCAAATGTAGAGCTGTACTGCACGGCATGGGTGGTGTTGTCAATGACCCCTTATTTGCGAACGCACTCTATGTATCTAACACAGTTTTATTTGTTGTGTTAAGTTGTATGGTCCGGTATAGTTCCCCATCCGGACCCAGTATTGGGAAGTTTAGGGAGGGAGACAGTCCTAGCATAGTTACTAGCTCTGAGAAACACAATGACACATATGTACCACTGACTGGGCAGCAGCCTGCCTTCGTAATACAATGCATAACCTAATACATATAACATGGAATGTTCGAGGTTTGGGATCTGTGCAGAAGCGACACAGGGTACACGCGCATTTGCTGAGGCACAAGGCGCAGATAGTATATCTGCAGGAATCCCACATTGTAGACCAAGAAGCAGTGAAGCTCCGTAAGAAATGGAGATGGCAGATTTTCTCCACTAATTACTCAGGATTTGCACGGGGAGTCACAATATGGATCCGGCATGGGGTACCATTTACATTGATAGAACAGAGAGTAGATAAACAGGGACGGTATATCTTTATACGAGGGTCGCTCGATGGTCAACATGTTGTGCTTGGCAATATTTATGTCCCAAACTTTGAACAAGATAAATTCCTGGCCGCCCTTAATTTGGCACTGGCAGGGTGGGAAATGCATCCATGGATTACAGGTGGCGACTATAATACTGTCATGGACGTTACTTTAGACAGATCTCACCCCCCTATTCGCGATGCGGGTGTGATTAAGCAGGCAAAGACACTCTGTGGGTGGGCTGAGGGTTGGGCCAAATGTGACGTGTGGAGAATGCGTTGCCCAACACCTAGAGAATACTCCTATTATTCCCCGATCAACTCACTGCACACGATAAACAACAGAATTTACTGCTCAAATGCAATCGCAATGCAAGTGTCGCATGTTACTTATGTAGCAAAAACCTTTTCTGCCCACAACCCACGGGAAATAACCATTACTTGGGGCAGGATCTCTAATCCGGTGCCCACCTGGAGAATGTGGCCACAAACGCTGGAAGACGCTGTATTCCTTACCACCATAGCTGACAGAATCACACAATACTTCACAGAAAATAGTGGCACTGCATCCAGAGCCCTGATCAAATGGGATGCATTCAAGACAGTCATACGGGGCAAGGCAATTAGCGCGATAGTGCGCACTAGACAGGAAGTACACAGAAACCTTAAGGATACAGAACAAAAAATCAATAAGCTAGAACATGAAGCCGCGCGTTACACTGATAAACAGGCCCCTTTACAGGAAGCTCAAATCCAACATGCCGAATTATTAGAGACCCTCAGAGTTATAGACTACCAAAGATATACGCAGATGCGCCACACAGAAGCGGACAAATCTGGGAAACTACTGGCTAAACTGTTACGAGATGACCCCCCAACTATTATTATCAGTGAAATCACCACTAATACAGGAGCTAGAGTCCATGCCCAGTGTGACATTAATGTGGCTTTCCGTCAATATTACGCCTCGTTATATGCTACGTCCATTAGAATGGAGACTAATCATATAGACGACGACTTGTCCGCCATCACATACCCCACACTGACTCCTGCAGCCCAAAAGGACTTAATAGGCCCTATCACTAGGTCTGAAATTAAAAGTGCAATAAAAGGACTTCCACGCAATAAAACCCCTGGCCTAGACTACTGCTGGCAGAATTCTATGCCACATATGCAGAGTCTCTCATCTCTCAACTAGAAAGATTATTTAATAAAGCACTGGAATTGGGCAGTCTACCCCTTACTACGGCACAGGCTCTGGTAGTGTCACTCCCGAAACCAGGTAGGGACCCCACCGATATGGCAAGCTACCGTCCATTGTCACTTCTGGTGACGGAGTACAACATACTCGGCAAAGTACTAGCTAATAGACTCCTGCCCACTCTACAAAAATTGATTTATACGGATCAAAACCGGTTTCTCCCTGCCCGTAGCACATCACTGAACACTAGATGGCTGCATCACATAATGTCACTTACCCCGGAGCTGCACTAACATGCAGGTTGCATATCCCTGGATTTGCGTCAAGCATTTGATGCACTCAACTGGGACTACATGTTCAAGGCCATGGAGAGATTTGGCCTACCCGCTGAATATCTTCAATGACTACGGTTACTGTATGATGCCCCTACCGCCCGCGCATGCACAGGGGGACATATATCAGCCGAATACTCAGTATACAGCGGCACGAGGGAGGGGTGCCCCCTGTCACCACTCCTGTTCATACTGGCATTTGAGCTCCTGGCACTCAAAGGCCGCACAGATGCGCATGCCCTGGGTATAAAGATAGGAGCCACAACACACGTGTTTTCTGCCTACGTGGTTGACATCATTCTTTACATCCGAGACCTCCGGGCCACCCTAGATCCCATATCCAATATTTTCCAAACATTTGAACAAATCTCGGGGCTAGCCATTAATCCAACAAAGTCCCACTCCTTTTTCTTTCAGGTGAATGTGTACCCTACAGACATAGAGTTTGGATCTTATAGGCTCCTGGTGGCGCACCACACGTTCAAACATTTGGGCATCCATGTGTTATGGACGCAAACAGACATGCTAGAAGGCAACCTCAACAGAGCGATCAGAGCTCTATGCTCTAGTGTCGCCTTCTGGACCACGTTACCGCTGTCGGTTATTGGCAGAGCGGCTGTATCGAAAATGGTAGTCCTCCCACGGCTCCTATATTATTTTACTAATTTACCAATTTTAATACCACACACCACTTTTGAATTATTGAACATCATGCTTATAGACCTTATATGGGGAGCTGGTAGGCGGAGAATAAGCCTTAAAAAACTACAACTTGGCACAGAAAGGGGAGGCTTGGGAGTACCAGATCTGAGAGCATATTACTATGCAAGTCAATTCCAGTGGCTTTCGTATTGGACAGCTGGCCACAATTTACAGGAAATAGGGTACACCATACAAAATATAGATCGGGGAAACTTGCACACTTTACTACTACCTCGCTGCAAAACACCCCGAAGCCTCCCACCTTTACTACGCACGGCACTACAGTGCTGGAAAGCGACGCTACAGTATGCGCAGTTACATCCTACATATGCCGGGAATATTCCACTGCTGGGGATACCACTGATGGTTGGAAGGGTAACACAACGCAGTATTGCTCCCTGGCTAGAAGAGGGGGGTCAGCACGGTATCTGATTTGTTTAATAACAGAACACTCATGGACCATGACAATTTTGTGAGAGAAACGGGGGTACCTGACCATTTATACTTATTGCACGCCGCACTATTACAATATATTAAGACACACTGGGCTCCTCAATGGCAAGAACCTCACACACATGAACTCGTTAAAACATTATACTACATGGGCAGAGGTAGACACCTCATTAAGTGGTTCTATGTGGGGATACGGGGATACGCGTGCATGCCGCGGTCTAACTTAATGCACTGCGTCATACCTGGGAAGAGGACTTGGAACGGGAACAGGAAGATAAGGAGTGGGTAAAAATCATGGAACATCCCAAGAAAGTCTCCAGAAATGCGAAATTCAAATTCATACAGACTATGACACTACACAGAGCCTATCTTACCCCGAAGAGATTATATAAAATGTTCCCACAGACACAAAATCTCTGCCCCAGGTGCCAGCTGTAGGGCGCTGACTTATTACATATGCTGTGGGCATGCCCCCACCTATGAGGGTTCTGGGACTCAATTAGACACATACGGGTGGCCATACAAAAAGAGCCAGACAACACTATGGAGGGATGGATCTTAGGCTTGCACAAGAACTCGTCCAAATACAAAGTACAATATACATTTTTGAATCTGGCACTCATCCTAGCGAAACGAGCCATCACGATGCGATGGAAATCAAAGAATCCCCCCACGGATCATGCTTGGCATAGCGAGCTCATATGCTGGGGCAGTGCCGAAAGTGGGGCAATAAGACGAGAGGAAGCTAAAGGTGTGTTAGACCTGTCAGCCCTTTGGGTGGTCCCTCCTCATCATTATTTATTTTGTCCCACTTTTGCCTCAAACCCTGTTATCATTTTTCCTTTTTGGGAACCACCAGACTTTTTAGTGTTGATGCAGGGTCAGGGAGCCATTTTCCCTACCCCTGGAACTTCTGTCTGAGGGCCTGAGACACAAAATGGTGGCCATCCATTGTCACCTATGACATCACCAGAACCCACTGGAGGTTTCTAGAACCTTCTGTAACATTCTATCTAGAACCCTGTGACAGTGGGAGGCAGTTTAGAATGTTGGGAGGCCATCTCAGAGTGGCAGTTGGCATCTGACTAGAGAAGAGAGAGGACCGAGATAGAAGGAGGTCGGAGTAAGGCAGCAGGGGTGGAAACCAGTGCTTGGAGTGGGGTCCAGAAACCCACCCTTGATGCTAGTCCCTACTGACCAAGCCCAGCCTAAAGCCCTGTGTGGGACCAAGACCAGAAGAACCATCTTAAGGAACTGAACATTTGAAACAGGCCTTAAAGAGGAAGAATAGCAAGTGCCTGACCTGTTCAGTGGTGTCCTCCTGGAGTCCTGACGTCGAGAAGCCTGGAGACCTGGGGCCTGAGGTAGAGAAGCGGCGCTGACAGAAAGCAGACGTCGTACCCGGAGCCGCCAGAGGTCGAGTGAGGGCGCCGACGGAGGTCGTGGAGAGGCACCAGAGGTCGAGTAGGGAGTCACCCGAGGTCGAGGTGAGTGCGCCGACGGAGGTCATGGAGAGGCGCTGGAGGTCGAGTGGAGATTCACCCGAGGTCGAGGTGAGGGCGCTGACGGAGGTCGTGGAAAGGCGCCGGAGGTCGAGTGGAGATTCACCCGAGGTCGAGGTGAGGCGTCGACGGGGGAGTGAAGTCCGCCCACCGGAGTCGCCGGAAACTGAGGTGAAGCGCGCCGGAGGTCGGGAGTGGAGATCGCACTCCGGAGACACCCGGAAGCGGGGAGGCCGTGTCCCTGCGACGCCGGAAGGCGACACCGAGACGAGGCCGCCCAGCAACATCGAGTCGAGACCGCCCAGCGACATCGAGTCGAGACCGCCCAGCGACATCGAGTCGAGACCGCCCAGCGACATCGATCTGGAGCCACCTCACGGCGTCGACACGGCGCCGAGCGGAGTCGATCATCGTGAAAAGGGCAGTAAGTGGTAGAGGGGGCGTCTGAGGCCCCGTGGAGCCCTAAAAGACCATTCTAGGGGCTAGAGGGGTGTTAGAACCAGCCTAGGAGTGCCAGGGGTGAACTAAGACTGGTGCAGTGACATCTGTGAGGGGCTGTGTAGTTTGGAGGGCCAGATCTTTAGGTTACCCTTGTTCTGCCTCAGCTTAGGCCCCAGCCTTGATCAATCTAGGTGGGTCACCCCCATGCCATCCAAATGACCACAAGCTGTATATGGGCAAAGTAAGACCAAGTTACCTCATGAAAGTGATCTGATCTGTAACTGTCATTGATTGCTTTTCCTTATTTATTGAAGGTGCCTTATTTATTGTCTTCCACTAATTTATTCCTGCACTGTATTTATTGTGTGACTGTATTTATTTGCCGTCTGTATTTATTGCACAACTATTTATTCTATGCTTAATGAGTTCCTGAACCTATTTATTGAAATCCCAAAGTAGCATTGTTTATTTGACCTGCTCTTTTAAAGGAAAATCCCATTGTATTGTATTTATGTTATGAAACCTGCAACTAAGAGAAAATAAGATAAAGACATATATATTTTCATCTTGTCTTTCATAATTTTTACGGTGTAGTGTCGTTTTTGGAACGGATGAACACATGGTTATTGTGAGGGTGTGACGTACACTTAACACGGTGCCTGATCCCCAACCGCTCGAGCCAAGCTACCACTGTGCTGGGAACCTGGTGACTGCTAACCCGGTTGCCCGGTTTCCAACATAAAATTGGTGTTCAGCGGTGGGATAGAGCTGTGCTTGCGTCTACTCGACAATAACTTTGGGTAGTCCATAGGCCTACACCGGGAGTTTTCTCCAAGCGGACTTCCTAATTTTGAGGGTTTTTTTTTTCCAAATTTACTTCTGGTGGTGGGAGGAGGTATTACAAAAGGTACCCCCCTGCATAGCTTCTGTAAGCAACTGTCTTCTATCCTGAGTGGGCAAAATGGAGTTTGTATTGGAGGATGTGGAAACTTACACTGTGGCCCAACTCAGAGAGTTTTGTCAGCGAGAGGGGGTGTTTTGTCCCCAAGGTGCAAAGAAGGGTGAGCTCCAGACCAGCTTGAGGGCTTGGGGGGAGGCACGGCGAGAAAGTAAGGTTGAGAAGGAGGACAGGGATAGAGAGACTGTCAGCGAGGGGGCTGGTTTGTACCAACCTGAGGTGGGGAACCTATTAGCGGGGCCCAGAACACTTTCAAGGAAGGGCAGCAGTGTCTCTAGTGGCGGCTTATCAGAAGCAGAATTAACTGACCGGAGGGAGAAAAGACAGCTCACCTGGGAGTTGGCGAAGCTGGAGAAAGAAAAGGAGGAACGGAGGATGGCTCACGAGTTGAGGCTCAGGGAGATAGATCTCCAGATCTTACGGGTCGGGGCACACACTGTTCCTAATGGTGGCAGCGAAGAAAGAGAAATCACCAGGGAACCCAAACCCTATTTGCCGAAAGACATAGTAGCCAGCTATAGTGCGGGAGATGATATCGCCAAGTGGCTAGCGGCCTATGAGATCTCATTAAGAGTCCATGGGGTTCCAGAGAAATACTGGGGAGGGGGATTGTATAAATACATGCCTCCAGCTGGCAGGGATACATTATTGGCCCTGGAGCAGGATGAGCAGACCCACTACCCCACCATGAAAGTGGCGCTCGTGAGGAAGTTTGGACTAACACCCGAGAAGTATAGACAGAAGTTCCGGGGTAGCCACAAACTGGGCACACAGAATTGGGTGGATTTCCTGGACTATGCAAAGAAGGCATTAGAGGGTTGGATACAAGGCAGCGAGGTGAGGGACTACGAGGGGTTGTTTGATTTGATGTTGAAGGAACACCTGCTCGAAAAATGTTTTCCTGAACTGCGTCAACACCTGGTGGATAGCAAGCTGACCAATCCCCGGAAGCTTGCTGAGGAGGCGGACATTTGGGCTAGTACCCGGGTGTCCACAAGGGGGACTGGAGGGGACTCTCAAAAGACAGGACAGGGCGCCCCCCAGAAGAAAGAGGGAGGGGAAAAGAAAAAGGAGTTCTCTAAAGGCCCCCAAAATAGTTTCCAAGTGAAGGGAACGGGATTCACCCTTGGGGCTAACCCACCCAGAAACCCTAATCCTGGCCAGAGTCAGCAGCCAAGGGTTGTCCATTGCTACGAGTGCGGTGGTGTCGGACACTAAAAGGGAGATGTGAAGTGCCCGAAAAGACCACCCCCTCCCATCGGAGGAAAGGCCCCCGGAGTAGCTAGTGTAGTGCTCGGGGAGGAGATGCCTTTAGATAAGGGAAGGGAGTGGGCGGGTGTCACTTTAGTGTCCCTGGGAGAACGGGAGATGGTTCCTAAGATCCAGGTGCCCGCAAATACCACAAACTATGGGCAGTGGGTCACCATCAACGGCCAAAGAGGGGAGGCTCTGAGAGACACAGGAGCCAGTATGACTATGGTACGTAGCCAACTGGTGTCTCCAGAGCAGGTGATTCCCAATGTACTCCACCCTGCCGCGATGGCTGACGGCAGAATGGGCCACTATCCGGTGGCCGAGGTTCCATTTGAATGGGAAGGGGTTACAGGGTTGATTCGAGTTGCCGTAAGCCCTGCCGTGCCAGTCGATTGTCTGCTGGGGAATGACATGGAGCATAATGCTTGGAAGGAGGTGGAATACCGGACTCATGCTGAGATGCTGGGTACACCTGACTGGGCCTGTGTCAGCACAGGGTCTGCGACTACCCGGAGAGGGAGTTCGTTTAGGCTGGAGCCTGGAACAAAGGCACAGCCGGCTGCCGACCAAGGGAAGAACCGAGGACAGGAGGAGCCTGCCTCGGCATCTGCACCCCGTGTGACGGATAGGCCACCGGAGGTGGTGGACCAGGAGTCCGCGGAGGGGGATGTTACCGAACTGGAGAACCTACCCATCCCGGCCGAGTGGCACGTGGAGGGAGGGCCGACCAGGGAGGAATTCTGCAAGGGCCAGAGGGAGTGTCCTACCCTTGAGGGACTGAGGCGACAGGCCGAAGCCCAGGCAGCAGGGAACGTTGAGGGGAACTACCACATTTACTGGGAGGATGGCCTCCTCTACAGTGAACCCAAGGCACCCATGCACGGATCGTCACGGGCCTTGGTTGTCCCTCAACGTTATCGAGCCTTTCTCCTGGAATTGGCTCATGAGATCCCCTTGGCAGGACACCTGGGGCAAGACAAAACCTTTGCCCGGCTTGTCCCACACTTTTATTGGCCTCAAATGAAAGTGTCGTCCGACACCTACTGCCGGACGTGTGTGTCTTGTCAAGCCAGTGGGAAAACAGGGGTGAAGCTGAAAGCTCCCCTGGAACCACTTCCTGTCGTTAGCACCCCCTTTGAAAGGGTGGGCATCGACATTGTGGGTCCGTTAGATCCACCTACTACAGCTGGTCACAGGTTTATCCTGGTTCTGGTGGATCATGCCACACGGTACCCAGAGGCTATACCTCTGAGGACCATTACTGCACCTGTTGTGGCTAGGGCCCTGATGGGAATCTTTACCCGAGTGGGTTTTCCCAAGGAAGTTGTGTCCGACAGGGGGACCAACTTCATGTCAGCATATATGCGGGCGATGTGGAAGGAGTGTGGAGTGACCTACCGGTTCACCACTCCTTACCATCCCCAGACCAATGGTCTGGTGGAGAGGTTCAATAAAACCTTGAAAGGCAATTATTAGAAGTCTGCCTGAAAGCCTGCGGAGGAAATGGGACGTCCTCCTACCCTGTCTATTGTTTTTTTACAGGGAAGTGCCACAGAAGGGAGTGGGCTTCAGCCCCTTCGAGCTTTTGTATGGGCACCCTGTGCGTGGACCACTCGGCCTGGTGAGAGACGGATGGGAAAGAACTCCCAGAAAGCTTCCCCAGGACGTGGTGAGCTACATGCTGGCCTTCCGGAGCCAAATGGCTAAGTTGTGGAAGCAAGCTTCTGACAACTTGGAAGCCAGCCAAGCTGTAATGAAGGCGTGGCATGACCACAATGCTCACCCGGTGGAATTGGAGCCTGGCCAGAAGGTGTGGGTGATCGAACCAGGAGAGCTTAGCGTCCTCCAGGATCGCTGGTCAGGACCCTTTGAGGTGTTTGAGAAGAAGGGTAAGGCTACCTACTTGGTGGATCTGAAGACCCCTCGCCAGCCCCTACGGGTGCTGCATGCCAACCGCCTCAAACCCCACCATGAGAGGCCCGAAGTCATCTTGCTGATGGTGACTGACGGAGCAGAGGACGTGGAAAGCGAGCCTCTCCCCGACTTATTTGCGTCTCAAGAGAAGGATGGGTTGGTGGAGGGAGTGATTCTCTCCCCGTCCCTAACTCCTGAACAGCAGGAGGACTGCCGCCAGGTCCTGGGGCAGTACTCTTCGTTGTTCTCCCTTGTTCCGGGTAGGACTCACCTGTGCGTCCATGACGTGGACACAGGAGACAGCCCACCTGTGAAGTCAAAGATCTACCGGATGACAGACAAGGTGAAGGCCAGCATTCACAGTGAAGTCACTAAGATGCTGGAGCTAGGAGTGATTGAACCTTCCAGCAGCCCCTGGTCCAGTCCGGTGGTATTAGTACCAAAAGCTGTACCACCGGGTGCCCAACCGGAACTGAGGTTCTGTGTGGACTACCGGGGACTGAACTCAGTAACCAAGACTGATGCTCATCCGATTCCAAGGGCGGATGAACTGATTGACCGGCTGGGAGCTGCCCAATATCTGAGTACCTTTGACCTTACTTCCGGGTACTGGCAGATCTCTCTGACTGATGGAGCTAAGGAAAGGTCAGCCTTCTCCACGCCCAAGGGCCACTACCAGTTCTTCGTGATGCCCTTTGGGCTAAAGAACGCACCTGCCACGTTTCAGCGTCTGGTGAACCAGATCCTCGCCGGAATGGAGAGTTTCTCTGCTGCTTATCTGGACGACATTGCCGTCTTCAGTAACAGCTGGAAGGATCACTTGCGTCACCTGCAAACTGTTCTCCAGGCCCTGAAGCAAGCTGGTTTAACGATCAAGGCCAGTAAATGCCAGATCGGGCAGGGGTCGGTAGTGTACCTTGGACACTTGGTGGGTAGGGGAGCGGTGCAACCCCTCCAGGCGAAAATCGAGGCTATCATGGCCTGGGAACCCCCCAAGGCTCAGACTGAGGTCCGAGCTTTTCTGGGCCTCACCGGATATTACCGCCGCTTCGTGAAGGGGTATGGGACCATTGTGGCCCCCCTCACGGAGCTTACGTCCAAGAAGCAACCTCGACGGGTAGTCTGGACGAAGGCTTGTCAGCAGGCCTTTGTGAAACTGATGTTACAACAAACAAATGATGGACGGAATGCTGACAATGCAGACATTCTCCCCCAGTCAAGAGATCTGGGTTAAATCCATCGTTCTTTTGCCCACTACGCCACCCCAGTTCAGACATGGCCATATGCAAATCAGTCTTGACCCTGTGCCTCATGGGAACAGTCCAGCCCGAACTGCCAAGCCATGTCTTCCCTGGACCGGAATCAAGCATCCTAGGACCGGTTTCTGGCTATCAGCCGTCATCAGCCAGGATAGCTTGACTCCAGTGGCGTAGTGAGCACGGGTCCCACGTCTGGGAATACCCATCCCACTTAGGGCGAAAAGCGTTACAACAAACAAATGATGGACGGAATGCTGACAATGCAGACATTCTCCCCCAGTCAAGAGATCTGGGTTAAATCCATCGTTCTTTTGCCCACTACGCCACCCCAGTTCAGACATGGCCATATGCAAATCAGTCTTGACCCTGTGCCTCATGAGAACAGTCCAGCCCGAACTGCCAAGCCATGTCTTCCCTGGACCGGAATCAAGCATCCTAGGACCGGTTTCTGGCTATCAGCCGTCATCAGCCAGGATAGCTTGACTCCAGTGGCGTAGTGAGCACGGGTCCCACGTCTGGGAATACCCATCCCACTTAGGGCGAAAAGCTTTACAACAAACAAATGATGGACGGAATGCTGACAATGCAGACATTCTCCCCCAGTCAAGAGATCTGGGTTAAATCCATCGTTCTTTTGCCCACTACGCCACCCCAGTTCAGACATGGCCATATGCAAATCAGTCTTGACCCTGTGCCTCATGGGAACAGTCCAGCCCGAACTGCCAAGCCATGTCTTCCCTGGACCGGAATCAAGCATCCTAGGACCGGTTTCTGGCTATCAGCCGTCATCAGCCAGGATAGCTTGACTCCAGTGGCGTAGTGAGCACGGGTCCCACGTCTGGGAATACCCATCCCACTTAGGGCGAAAAGCGTTACAACAAACAAATGATGGACGGAATGCTGACAATGCAGACATTCTCCCCCAGTCAAGAGATCTGGGTTAAATCCATCGTTCTTTTGCCCACTACGCCACCCCAGTTCAGACATGGCCATATGCAAATCAGTCTTGACCCTGTGCCTCATGGGAACAGTCCAGCCCGAACTGCCAAGCCATGTCTTCCCTGGACCGGAATCAAGCATCCTAGGACCGGTTTCTGGCTATCAGCCGTCATCAGCCAGGATAGCTTGACTCCAGTGACTCCTGTAACGCTTTGTGAAACTGAAGCACGCCATGTGCGAGGCCCCGGTCTTAAGGGCCCCAGACTTTTCCAAGGAGTTCATTGTCCAGACGGATGCATTGGAACATGGCATTGGGGCAGTGTTATCGCAACTCAATGAAGAGGGTCTGGATCAACCCGTGGTCTTCCTATCCCGGAGACTACTTCCCAGGGAACAGAAGTGGAGTGCAATAGAGCGTGAAGCCTTTGCCGTGGTATGGGCTCTGAAGAAGTTGCGGCCATACCTGTTTGGCTCGCACTTCCTAGTTCAGACCGAACACAGACCCCTTCGGTGGCTGATGCAGATGAAGGGGGAGAATCCCAAGTTGCTAAGGTGGTCTATTTCCCTACAGGGAATGGACTTTCAGGTGGAACATCGGCCTGGAGTGGACCACGCCAATGCAGACGGTCTCTCAAGGTATATCCGCCTTAGTGATGAGAACTCCCAAGGGGTTGGGTAGCTCTCCCCACTTTAAGCTGGGGGGGAAGCGTGTTAGACCTGTCAGCCCTTTGGGTGGTCCCTCCTCATCATTATTTATTTTGTCCCACTTTTGCCTCAAACCCTGTTATAATTTTTCCTTTTTGGGAACCACCAGACTTTTTAGTGTTGATGCAGGGTCAGGGAGCCATTTTCCCTACCCCTGGAACTTCTGTCTGAGGGCCTGAGACACAAAATGGTGGCCATCCATTGTCACCTATGACATCACCAGAACCCACTGGAGGTTTCTAGAACCTTCTGTAACATTCTAGAAACCTGTGACAGTGGGAGGCAGTTTAGAATGTTGGGAGGCCATCTCAGAGTGGCAGTTGGCATCTGACTAGAGAAGAGAGAGGACCGAGATAGAAGGAGGTCGGAGTAAGGCAGCAGGGGTGGAAACCAGTGCTTGGAGTGGGGTCCAGAAACCCACCCTTGATGCTAGTCCCTACTGACCAAGCCCAGCCTAAAGCCCTGTGTGGGACCAAGACCAGAAGAACCATCTTAAGGAACTGAACATTTGAAACAGGCCTTAAAGAGGAAGAATAGCAAGTTCCTGACCTGTTCAGTGGTGTCCTCCTGGAGTCCTGACGTCGAGAAGCCTGGAGACCTGGGGCCTGAGGTAGAGAAGCGGCGCTGACAGAAAGCAGACGTCGTACCCGGAGCCGCCAGAGGTCGAGTGAGGGCGCCGACGGAGGTCGTGGAGAGGCACCAGAGGTCGATTAGGGAGTCACCCGAGGTCGAGGTGAGGGCGCCGACGGAGGTCGTGGAGAGGCGCCGGAGGTCGAGTGGAGATTCACCCGAGGTCGAGGTGAGGGCGCCGACGGAGGTCGTGGAGAGGCGCCGGAGGTCGAGTGGAGATTCACCCGAGGTCGAGGTGAGGCGTCGACGGGGGAGTGAAGTCCGCCCACCGGAGTCGCCGGAAACTGAGGTGAAGCGCGCCGGAGGTCGGCAGTGGAGATCGCACTCCGGAGACACCCGGAAGCGGGGAGGCCGTGTCCCTGCGACGCCGGAAGGCGACACCGAGACGAGGCCGCCCAGCAACATCGAGTCGAGACCGCCCAGCGACATCGAGTCGAGACCGCCCAGCGACATCGAGTCGAGGCCGTCCAGCGACATCGATCTGGAGCCACCTCACGGCGTCGACACGGCGCCGAGCGGAGCCGATCATCGTGAAAAGGGCAGTAAGTGGTAGAGGGGGCGTCTGAGGCCCCGTGGAGCCCTAAAAGACCATTCTAGGGGCTAGAGGGGTGTTAGAACCAGCCTGGGAGTGCCAGGGGTGAACTAAGACTGGTGCAGTGACATCTGTGAGGGGCTGTGTAGTTTGGAGGGCCAGATCTTTAGGTTACCCTTGTTCTGCCTCAGCTTAGGCCCCAGCCTTGATCAATCTAGGTGGGTCACCCCCATGCCATCCAAATGACCACAAGCTGTATATGGGCAAAGTAAGACCAAGTTACCTCATGAAAGTGATCTGATCTGTAACTGTCATTGATTGCTTTTCCTTATTTATTGAAGGTGCCTTATTTATTGTCTTCCACTAATTTATTCCTGCACTGTATTTATTGTCTGACTGTATTTATTTGCCGTCTGTATTTATTGCATAACTATTTATTCTATGCTTAATGAGGTCCTGAACCTATTTATTGAAATCCCAAATTAGCATTGTTTATTTGACCTGCTCTTTTAAAGGAAAATCCCATTGTATTGTATTTATGTTATGAAACCTGTAACTAAGAGAAAATAAGATAAAGACATATATATTTTCATCTTGTCTTTCATAATTTTTACGGTGTAGTGTTGTTTTTGGAACGGATGAACGCATGGTTATTGTGAGGGTGTGACGTACGCTTAACACTGTGCCTGATCCCCAAGCTACCACTGTGCTGGGAACCTGGTGACTGCTAACCCGGTTGCCCGGTTTCCAACAAGGTGTATGAAAAATTCCAATAGCTATGGAATGGGACATTATGTTAGAAGCCATGAAAACACTGGATCTGGGCTATAGTGCCGCTCCTGTTGATTAATAACTGCATAATTGTGATACTGTAAACACCTAACCCGAACGACATGTATGCATGGGTAAAGATGGGACAGACCTATCAGGTGTAGATGTTGTAGTCATCTTAATTGTAAATATAGAACTAGGCATGGCTGGTCTGTCCCATAAACCTGACGTTGTATAAATATGTTTTTCTCTTCCGCAGGACTGGAGGGTGAGGGGAGGGGTGCAGAAAGGGTTTAGTTTTAATTGCTGATAGAGGTACGCTGAGACATGAAATTAATATGTTGGTCTAGAGGGAGTGGGATAGCTGCAATGGCAAGTCAAATATGTACAAACACTATGTGATGATCAATCCCACCTTCTGTATGAACCACTGGAAGTTTCTTTGTATCTGCAACATGTCATGTACCTACCTAATGTGCCAATTTCAACGCAAAAATGAAACTTAATTAAGTCTGTTTAAAAAAAAAAAAAAATCAATGCCTTCATCCTGTCCATCTTCAGTTCATACGTCCTATCTTTTAGTTTTGTGAGGATTCAGATCGTTGTCCCTCTTTCTTCTCCATATTAAATTTAAATGCTGGTGCTTGGCGGTACTAGTACCCAAACAGCTCACAATAGTATGTCCATGTGTGAGCTTGTCGTGTAGGAGTATCTCCAAGCTGTTTTCCAGAGATGGTATTTTCTTACTAAAAAACATATTTAGACATGCTTCGCGGACCTTTTTAGTCCTTCATTCATTCCCATTTCAAGTCAGAATGTTTGGGCACCACAGTAAATATAGCAATGCCATGCTTTTTTCAACTAGCACGTCTTTTTGCACTTGAGACTTTTCTAATAACTGTAAATAACAGTTGTTACTATTACCCAATTTAATTATATTTTAATTTGTGTACGGGAACGAAAATAATGCAGACATTTCCTGGCATGGTTCTCCACATTTAATGGATGAAAGAAAGCCATTTCTGACTGAAACGTGCCCAATATGTTGAGGTACCTGTTAAGAAAATAGAAGTATGATGCAGTTTGTTTAGTTTGTTCTCATCCGCGACACAAATCCAAAATAAAAGAATAATAAACTTTGTTCTAAATTAGATAGACTCGTCTATCTTATCTTCTAAGTTTCAGAGCCATTTAGGCTTCCTTTTGATGACGTTCAACCACTGTTCACCTCCCTTGAATGATGTGGCTTACATAGATGCATCATTTAGGATAAGATTGACAAACCGCACAAATATATGTTCTTTGCTAGTGTCATGATGAATTAGCTGCTGTTTTCTTTTCATGTTGTGCCCCTCTTTTACTTAGCCCTACCCTGCCTTCTCACGTCTGACGTATTCAGTCTTGTTTTCATGTTTGGCATTCCAAGCGAGGATTAGCTCCGTGGCTGGTGGTTTACATTTAATGTTTTGTTTTTAGGTTGAGTCTGTGCAGCGCATGCGCTGCTCTGCGAAGCATGCTGTATTGAGGTATGGAATAAAAGCTCTGCCCATTTCCGACCCATCTTTTCAATTAGCTCCTATTACAGTCTGTTCAAAATCATTGCTTTTCACTCATGAATAGGCTTACTAGTCCTTCCTTGGTACCACCTTGTCTGCATTTGTAACCTCCCATAAGTACTGGACTTTTTACTTGTGGTGTTACACGGTCTGATTTATCTAGTTGGTGACAGTGCTTAATTTGTAAAATATTAAGTGCAGGTGCTTAAATTTTTGGGGGAGGCCACACCCACTTGTCCAGCTCTGCCCACTTCCTCCAGAGGCTCCACCCACTTCCTTTATTGGTTCCACCCACATCATCAAGCCTCAACACATCATAGCCACCTCCTCAGATCTTGAGTTCCCCAAGAAGCTGAAGACCTGGCTCTTCACGTAAGCACTTCGAGGACCTCCCACCTACACACCTGCCCAAGTGCCCGGATACCCTCTTGGGTGATTAGTGTGCTATACAAATCAATACTGCAACATAACATAATGTAACATATGGGATGCCTATGACAACTTGAAAGGTATCTCAAATAAGAGAATGTGTGCAAATCTGAAAATGCAGCTTTAGGAAAGGTCAATAGAGGACTTGAGGCAATTTTGCAAACTAAAGAGAATGTGCTTGTACTGTGCGGTTTAAAAGAAAGGAAGGGATGAAGGAAGGAATTCATTATAGAAGGCAGCATCAAATGCAGGGTGGAAGGGGGTACTGGAGTGAGGAAATAAATAAGTAATGGATGAAAGAAGGAAGAAATAAGAAAATAATGTGAAAAGAAGAAATTAAGGGATAGAAGGAGAAAGGAAATCATTGATGCGTGATAGATGAATAGAATGATGAAAGGAAAGGAGGAAGAAACGCAGAAGGAAGGGTTGGGGATAAGAAAGGAAGAAATTAAGGAAGGGGTGAAGGAAGGAGCAGGAAAAAAGAAAGTACGAAATGAATGGAGGAAGAAGGATTAAAAGCACCAAGGGAGGAAGGATGGGTAATGAATGAGGGTGTAAGGAAGCAAGAAACAAGAGGGTAAAGAAGGCATGGCTGGAAGTGCTGAGGGAGAGAAAAAAGGAAAAGAAAAAAGATGGGATGAAGGAAAGCAAGGAGGTCAGGGGATCGGATACAAGTATGAAAGGTACTGGGTCCAGGAGGTACAGAGAGAATAATGACAGTGCAATATTGCAAAGAGAATTGAAGAAAAGAAATACATTTGTGTCCTTAACATACCATGAATGTTTGTAAAGCACATATTCACCAAAAGAAGCCTTGACAATGAATTTAAAATGTTGTGATCCAGCTCAACTGCACACATTTTATTGACCTCCGAAAGATGAAAGACTGAGTTGCCACACTAAGATTTAAATTTATGACCCTGAGAACAAACACAGATTCCTGTGGATATAAAAAAATGTGCAAGAAGGAAAAACATAAAAAGGGGGAGTGAGGCAGGAGGAAAAGTCTGAAGGCAAAGATAGATAAGTAGATAAAAAATGTGAAGAGAAGTGAAGAAAGCAGAGATTGAAGTGGAGCAGGATGAGAATGAAAAAAGGAAAGAGGAGAAAGGGAAGCAGAGCAGACTGTGGGGAGTGCGTGAAAAGAGAGTGGAAGGGAAAGATGAAAAGGTGAGAAATGAAAAGCAGTTAATGATGGGAGGTGGCGATTAAGAAGAAACGTGGACATAGGGCAGAAAGTGAAAGAAGAATGGAGAGAAGGGAAGGAGTAAGGTGTGAAGGGTAGGAAGAAAAGAAAAATACGGAGTAAAAGCAAGAAAAGAGAACACCTCTGCTTTATTAAATATACAGTAATTAATTATGTAAAGTTGTGGGGTGACAGGGCTATATCATTCTTGGCCTGTCTCATCAATGCATAGCTGTGCTGTCCAAGATACACAACAGCGATTAAGGACACCATATCACTAAGTGCAACGCTTGGGGGCTCACCATTTGTGCATGCACTGTGAAAGCTCGTGCCATTGTTAGTTTTAAGGACTCGTTCTTTCAGAGTGTATGTGAACATGGTGGTCACCCCCACCTCCTCAAGCTTGGTGTACGCGCTGCCAAAGGAGATTGTTGCATCAGGTGCCAGGAGCACTAAAGCGGGCACTGCCAACACGTTCACTTAGAAACTCATTAATTCATCCACTTACATTGACTTGAGTATTGAAAAATACATCACAAACTAACTCCATGTGAAGATAGAAACAATGTCATATTTCTAAATTACGGCTTCCTTTTACAATTTGTCCACTTCAGGCTTGTTTGCACAGGTCTTCCTGTAATGTATCGTAAACATTCTACATTTTAACAAGTGTGCACCAAATTATTTGCACAACATGAATGACTCTTTAGTCCTCAAGAGGCAATAGTGGTGGAAGAATGAAAAAGTCATATATGACTCTTTCAATTTAGCTCCTAAATGATAAATCTTTTTTCAAAAAGTTAACCCTTTCCATCTCATAATAAGCCAATTACATACAGTGTAGTGGGTCAAGGGAGCATTTGACCATAGGTGGATTTAATTAAGGAGACTGACAATGGTTTCTGTACAGTGGTTTCTGCAGCATACTATTGCTCATTTTGCTTTTGGGCACTTTAATTAACCGGCATGTATGTTTGGATCAATCCGTTTCATCTGTTGTGTTCATTCATCTAGTAATTTAATTAAGTGGAAATGAAATGAAAGGACACACTTGCAGAGACAATGCAGCAAGTATGTGAAATTCAAACACACAAATACTTTCCTGCTATTAACTAACCTGCTTCAGCCCACTGCTAACCACATTTTAAATCACAAAGTGCATACACTTGTGATTCTGGATGAGAGTATCCTTTTTTAAAAGTGTTCTTTGTTTAGGGTACTCGATAGCCAGTCTTTTAAATTTGGCAAAGTCAAAAGCAACTTGTAGATTAGAAACTGCCTTCTTTTCAGGTATCTGCTATTTCTTTCAGCTATTTCTTTTAACAAAAGTGGACTTCTTATATCCCACAGCTGAGCTAGTACAAACTATCTGTCGCAATGAAAACACTACAAAAATGCACAGAGTCCTCATTTGCAAGGCAAACACACAAATGACAAAATCAGCAATGGCCCTCCCAGCGCTGAAAATTATTTGCGCCAGTTACCTGATCTTTGAGAGATGACGGGCTAGTCACATTGTGTTGCGTCACCGTGTGCTGACTGGGTTCAGAATGTCCTGCTATGCCTGCTGCCTGGCTGCTCCTCGTAATGCTGCCTTGTCCTGTGCCACGCAATTAGAGTGCTGGCAGTTACTAAGTGCAGAGCAGCACGTTCACAGTGTAGTTAGTCTTGGGCCATGAGTACTAAGTTTGAAAGCAGAATTACAGGCAACTGTCCAGGTCAGTGCTGATAAAAATGCATGCTAGAGTGTTTTTTTAATTTCAGAAAGGCAGGGCAGCAAAATAAATCTACAGAGGATTTCATAGCATCAGGCTATCAAACCCAAACTATGTGACTCAAGCGCAGCTTCTGGCAACCATCGGTCGGATTTCACATGGCAATAAATCTGAAGCGCAGGCCCTCAGCATGAAAGACGTGAGATTAATAATGTGCCTTAATGCCGGATATGTATTTATTTTTTGTGCGGCTCTTGTTGCTTTTAATGTATTGTATTTGCATTTATATAGCGCATACTACCCCTGACGAGGCATCGAAGTGCTTTTTCGGCGAGTAGCACGCTACTCCGGAACCCATAAACGATTAGTGTTGAGTTAGTATAGTAAAATATGAAAGTGATTTGAGTGGTGGATAAATTAGTCAGTTATTTGGATTCAGAAGGATAGCAGAGGGATAGAAGAGGGAAACAGGTTAGTATTTACATAGCATTTGTTACCCCTGATGGTGTGTTAAAGCACTTTTTTCGGCGAGTAGCGCGCTACTCCAGAACCCATAAGGATTAGTGATGAATTAGCATCGTGAAATATCAAAGTAATTTGAGTGGTGGATATTAATCAGTTATTTGGATTGAGAAGCATAGCGGAGGGATAGAAGAGGGAAAAGGTTTTCATTTATAAAGCACTGGTTATCCCTGATGGGGTGTTCAAGCGTTTTTTGATTTTTTGGTGCGAGAAATGACTCCAGAGTTCTCATCTCGAAAAGGTACGTCCATCAACAATCTTCCCTGGGGTGCCAGAAAGAGTGTAGTCAAATGGAATCCTAAGCCGCATATCAGCATTAAAGGTTTGGGCAAGCATTAACCCTCATGGCCAGTATACAAAAGAGCTATGGTCCTCCAATACACCTGCAACCATTTACTTTGTCTTGCTAGATTCAACTTTAGACAACTGCAGTTCATTCATTCAAGAATGGGCAACATGCATGGCAACGAATTTGATAGACAAGAACTATTAAGCCACCACACATGTAGAAAATGTGTCACAGCACAGTAGAGATCTTTCCTGTAATGAGCGCTTGAAAGTGGAGGCAGCGCAGAAAACTGAAATGTAAGGAAAAATAAATGGCCCACGTTAAACAATACTTGCTTGCATAGGCCTATCTCTAACATGGGGCAGTCTTAAATGGGCCCGAAAGACCAGAAAGAACTAAAGCGGACATGGGCAACATTCAGAAGTGTCAGAACTGTCACTAGGCCAGATTCAGCTGCTCAATGTGAATGAAGCCCAGAAAAGCATTTGCCTCAAAATCCCTTAAATGTTAAACTTACTGGAAATGTACTTTGCTGTCCAAACTGTTCAGAATGATAGCCCAGGGTTCGGAACAGGGCTTCAGTAGTAATAAACCTACCTAGAAGCAACATTATTGAAACAAGATATAAGATGTTATGATTAGCTGCAGAAAGCTAGAACAGCCATCCATTTTGAAAGCAGAATGGCTTTGCGTGCACTTGTTTATGCTCTTTCTCCTGTCTTTGGATAGGACTGAATTAAGTTTGCTTAATTGGTAAAGCAGAATATTAACAATAATGTATACAAAAACACACAGGAAAGGGCTTCCTGGCACACCCTCTTCTGCCACAGTGCACTCAGACTAGAGAGGCAGGAAAATCTGAGATCTCACTTAAGACAGATGTTCACAACAACGCACCAGGATCTTCAGCCACACTGGGAAGAACAGCTTTTAAGGATGTGCAGCATTCATTCTATGAGATATTACGATGTTCCACACTGAAGTTTCCGCGTGAACCTATCAGGATTCAGATAAATATGTTATCTACTTCAAAGTGCTCTTTCTGCCAGTAGTTGTCTCATGTTACTGAGCGGCCGCGATTCAGGATGGTTGACAAATCGTGCACCCAAGTATCATTGCAACAAGCTCCAACAATGATTTTAGTCAAGTTATTTTGGAAGGCACTTCTCTAATGCTGATTTGTCACTTTTCCGGTCATTTGCTGTATTTGGGTGTCAAACTGGTGCGGAGGTGAAACCTTTTCCCAGACAGTGTCAACGTTCAAAAATGACAAAATAATGAGATAATACTCTCCCTTCCCCGGCCCTCACGAGTGAGTAGCCAGCTTTACATACAACCATGGTTGACTGTTACAAATGCCAAACACATGGAGGCAAACCGTGAGTTGCACAAAGTACGTGTCCATGTGCACGAAGGTATTCATAACTGACACTATAAAATGTTATCTTACAAGGAGCGATTCAAAGCACGTGTAAACCAAGCAAACTAAAACTATTCTAGAAACATGATACTGCTAAACTACGTGAAAAGGCCCAAACGAATAAATTACACTAAGCAGGAAATAAGCGGCCCAACTAAATCGCGATGAGGGTGTCAGGGAAAAATATCGGGAATGCGTGTAGCATTTCACGCCCAGTTTCACAAAATAACAATTTATTCACGGGTTTCTGAGAAGCCCAATAGCGACTGCACCACGTTACCTCTCTACTTATGAAGCAAGTAAATAGAATCTATGAAACTATTACCTGCTGCTTTTATCATGGGCGCTCATTTAAATTCACTTCTGCTGGAAGTTTTACGTTATTGTAAAACATTTGACCTGCAGTACTACACAATTCCAGCCTGCCTTGCGTTCAGCCAAAAGCCCGTCCTCGGCAGTTCCCTAACGGAAATGAAAGCATGTTCTTTGTGGAAGGCAGGCAGGATCTGCTGACGTGACATCACTATCGTGATGAACGTCATGTTGTCTATCTTTTACCATGCCTGGACCGGGGTGGGCCTCACGAAGAGGACATACCAGGCAGCAACAGAGGAATGAACAGGAATTCATTTTTAATAATTACCGGGTCCTCTGCAGGAGGAGAAAGATCGCATAGACCCGGCCTGGTGATTTAAGTGCCGGTGCTGAGCACCGGTAAGCACCAGCACAAATTAAGCACTGGTTGGTGAGCACTATTTTCCTTAAAAAGCTTCCCCTACTCCACACACCACGTTACAGCACGCCGCCTACTTTTATATTGTTACTATTAATGTATTTATATTTTTTAAGTTGGAGCGCGGTCCGCTTTCACTTTAGTGGCCGCACGTCTTCATTTATTTAATTTGCCGTGCGGTCCGCTTTCGCTTTAGCGGCCGCTTATTTATTTATTTAATTTACGGCTTTATGTAATTTAGGTCTTTGCTTCTTTATTTATTGAATTTACAGCACGGTCCGCTTTCACTTAAGCGGCTGCGCTACTGAAACTTTATATCTTTGGTTTTATTTTCGGAGAGAAAGCGCCCCATACTGCCCTTTCACTTTAATGTTGGCCACGCCCCTTCTTTAAATTCTGCTCACTTTAACCTGAATACAGTGAGCAACGTCTAAAGAAAGGGGCGCGGCCACTATCAATGTGGTCTAGCATTTGTATGATTTTGAGCTATTGGCATTAGAAATGACAATGCCTTTTATATATGTGTTGCTTTTAAAAACACACAAATAAAAGCCATTGTCATTTACAATGCCAACAGCTTAAACTCTCGCAAATGTGAGACCTATTGCATTGAAAATGCTTGTTCAAGGTTCTTTTTTGTTCTTTTAATGAGAAAGCTGCACCTGCTAATCTTAGTTTTGGTTTCTGCCTTGTGTACTTACATTTGAAACAATGCATGTAGAAAACCTATATAAGTCATGCAGGCTAGGATGGGGTCGGCATTAGATGCACACTGCTATAGAGTAGACATGCTGCTTTGCATAGCAATATTGGACTGCTTGAATTGATGAATAAATTTGTGCAAACTTTGCATAGGTGTACGTGTGTTTCATGTTATCTCTATGAGAGGCTGTTGAGGGGTTAGCAATGTGATATGGTGCTGCTCTAGTTCAACTATAGTTCCATTCTTAATTTAATGACAACTAGAGGCAGAAAAATACCGGACACCTTTAGCCACTGCGGAAAGATTTTTCATAGTAAGAGTGGGTTCGCTATGTAATAGGATCCACACAGATATGAATGTTATGTCCACAGTTGGGACCATAGCATTGATGGGCACTGAAAGTTCACTAGAGTATTTTTAAGGATTGATCACACAATTGTTCTGGTTGTGACATTTTGAGTGAGGCGTGATTATATTTTTTGTTCACTTAATTCTGTGAAAAAAATTGATTAGTGTTCCAGAAGGGGGTTATAAATTCAACGTTCTTTAAATAGGCAAGCTATGGGCAGACTTGAAGCAGTGGTTTCATTTTGTTAACCAATCTCTGTTCTTGAATATTTACCAATAATATCCCCCACATTCCATTCTCTGTCTGTGTCCTAGCTAGTTGCGATTCGCAGGTCTGTTAGTAGATGCCAATGGCTGTCTAAAACCCTCCAGTCTCAACTGATGTTACTTGATAACTCTAACTGAAGAGACTCTAATTACTGTGAAATGTGTGATTGTGAGGGTAAATGCTATGCAAAGTTTCTTGAAATTAGTAGTTAGATTTTCATTTGGATTTGTTGTAGTCCGTGTATGAGAGTATGTCTTGCAAGAATCTCGATACTTATGCTGATGTGTCCTCAGTACCAGGTCAAGACCCTCAAGTGTGAGTTTTTTCTGCGAGTGTACAGAATAGAGGCACTAAATAAAAGCAATTGTAGCAACTAAATACTACCTAATTCTGAAGTAGTAGGTTCTGGCATCTTCTATTAAGTCAATCAGTATATCTGTTCTCTGCCTAAGCAGAGGGTTTCTGCCACAAGAAGCAAGCTCCAACCATAGCCTACCACAGCCCCTTTTGCCAAACGTCCTGAATGGGACACACATATGCAGAGACTATGGGCTGTTTTTAACTTGCTTCATAACACATGAAGTGTGTAGGAAAGATCTACCTAAATATTTGACATGCTGAAATAAATAACTCCATAATCCAACCAACGATGTAGTGAAAGAATGTAGAAAACATGGAAAAAGGGTTCTGCACCGACAATGACAATAGATAATTTGGCCCATGACAATGTATGTATCTTAAAGTGAAAATGGAATCAGCAGCAAAGGTTGGAAAACTACGTGTAATTGCAATATAGCTTAATTATCCACAGCGCCGGAGATTACTCCTCACTTGTGTTTCATGGCGAGGATCCACGCCATTAAACATGAGTGAGGAGTACTGTCCGACGCTGCGGATAATTACGCTATATTACAATTACATGACCTGATATTACGGATATGTTTTTAATTTGATCAGAACAATGGAGGCAGAGCTTTCTCCTTATATATTTAAGCCCTGAGGAAGTCGGAGGTGATTGTGCCTCTATGATGAAACACATGTTTTGAGTGTATATGGCTTCTGTGGTGACTAAGAAGCTTTACCTCTGTGCATGAACTGATGTAAAGAACTATCGACTCAAGGAAGTACTTGTGGATCCAATAAAAAACAACACAACTCCTATTTGGATATTTAATTTATGTTACTTTGAGTGCTCAGGACAATTTTTGTATATTTGAAACCTCTTTGGGTTATATATGGGTAGTGAGGTGGCCAATTCTTGTCCTAGAGAACGAACTGTGGTTTGGATATTACAACAGATTACCCCGACACATTGAGGAGAGCACCTGCCCAGCTTCTGGCTGGGCCAGAGAAACACCTGGAAGGCTCCTTTATGAGATCGCTCTACCTTAGACATGTTCAGAAAGTTGAGGAAATAGTGTCTACTCACTGAAGCATGTTCAGTTCCAAAATATCTAAGCATGCATGCTGCTAGCCGGAAACACTATATATGTGTGGTCTCCTCGAGGTTTCTCCTGGTGGAGTTAGCATCTCTCAAACTAATAACCATTGTGCATGTGGCACCTACAGAAACCCCGCTGGCATCTTCATTCACCACTTGTCACTTGGCTTGCGATCCTTTTAAAGACTGGTGATTCCTGATTCCTGAAGTCTGAAGGAAAAAGTGGGCAGGTGAAATTAGCTGTAGACACCATTAAGCCCTGAAACATTCTGTTGGAAGTTTTTGCTTAATTAAGAGTTGCAAGCCATAGAATATATGTACTAAAGATTGGACATGAAGTATAGCTCAGATTCAGCAATATGAAATGAAAATATATAGATTTAGAACTTGTACATGTTTTAAAACTCTCTAAACAACGTAAAAGCGATAAAAGGAGACTCACTATAGCATTTAATTTGCTGGCATTTGTCGTATTATAATTTCTTATTTTTGCAGGTCGTTTAATGGTGACAAATTTACGAATAATTTGGCATTCCCTGGCACTGCCTCGAGTTAACCTTGGTAAGTGAATTTACTTTCATTCCAAATATAGAATCAGTAATGCATGTTTTCCATCCAGAAGCACTCTTACAACTACAAGTTGGAGATCAAATGTACAAAGCAATGCCACATTTCTCAAAGATCTAATACCATTTGTATGCAACAGAAGACATTTTATGAGACCTGATTAGAAGTAGATTATTTAGAGATTAAATATAGGAATTTGATACAAATATGTGTTGTGATTTTTTTATATAGCACAACAAAGTTACCTCATGATAGCTTTGGAGCACTCAGGCCCAGAGTAAATGCAAACTGATAGAAATACAAAAAACAAGATTTAGATTAGGGTAGTAAGCAGAATAGGCGTCGTACTCCAAAGCAAAGTAGGGCTGGAACACAGAGTATGTGCCCTGACATACTCTGAAATGCGTTTAAATGAATCAAAACTCCCTGAAATGTTGCAGAAAAGACTGCTGGGTCTACGGTCCACCCATCCCCCACTATTGCTGTATTTATATGCCCTCTGTCCTCACCATTAGTTCCCTGGTCAGCCCAAATTGTGTTCATCTTCCAGTTATAAATGTGTTTTTTTCCCTCTTCTATCCCCTTTGCCAATAAAATGCATTTTCTCAATTATGGCCTGATCCTGATTTCACCTCCTGCTGTTATGATTTGATTTGATTTTTTGGGTCTTCAAGAGCGCTCATAAGCCCTGAGGCGTCTTGGTGCTAGCCTGATATCAAGAATGGTGCACATTTACTTATTATAAAACCAAGTTTTTAATTTTTTCCTAAAGATCAAAAGAGTTGCATGCTCAGCGGGGACTTCCAGTCAGCACCCTCTATCTTCCCTGTATTAGAAAGTTTGGTGGGCTCCCCATCCCCTCGCAGACTGGTCACTAGACTATACAGACAAATGCAGAACTCAGCGCCAGTGGTCAAGCCTAAATCCCTACAATACTGGAATAACGACCTTCAATCTCCGCTAACTGAAGAACAGTGGAACTTCTGTTGCGGGCAACTCACGGAACTCTCGCCAAACTATAGATTAAGGCTGATACATTTCAAATACTTGCACAGACTTTATAGGACACCAATTAGTCTGCATAGGATGGGGCTTAGAGAGGAGGATGGATGTTGGAGGTGCAGGTATTCCCCTGCCTCTTTTTTACACATAGCATGGTCCTGCCCGGTACTCGCGGACTATTGGTCTTCAGATTTTTAAATTGGTGAATCAGATTGTTGGGCGGTCGGATACCCCTTCCCCAGAGCTGGGTATACTAGGATATGTCAAAGATACTTTACCCAAATCACGCAAATTGCATGCATTACTTTTCCTTTTTCCTAAAAGACAAGTGGCGGTATACTGGGGCAGAAGAAGGGCGCCTTCAATAAAGGGTTGGCTGGGTTATGGCCACACACAATTGGAAACATTTTGGGAACTTATGCCGCCAACTTCCCGTCCTCGCGACATCTGGGAGCCGTTCATGCAATGGGCTCAGACACAACAAGAGGCGGCTGCGGCCGAAAACGCCGCAAATGTGTAGTTCCTGGGGTAGATGGAGAAGGTACATGGAGAATACAAATTGAGTGATAGACCGATATTGCTAAAATCCTGGTGTAGGATGGAGAAAAATGTATGGGCATGTATAAGACTGCACGTCTCTGTGGCAGCTCACTGATGTTTTTATGCTCCAACCTCTGTGTATGACTATACTGCTGTTGGGAACCCCTCGAACCTGAGTAGATGTTTAAATATTTGTACCTTTCATTGCAAGACTGACGTGACCAAATGTTGAATATGTATACTATTACTTGACATCTGTCCGCACCACGACTCATGATAGATGTGACAACAACTGGCTTGTTTTGTTGGTTGAATTGTTTTGTAATTATTAAAAAATGCTAATAAAATTGTTTTTTTAAAAGAGTTGAGGATAGTCTAGGTCGTCTGTCCTTTGATGAGGATAGTCTGGGTTCTGCCAAGCATAGTTCTACACCGGAGTGGGATTGTGTGTGTAAAAGATCACAGTGATGGGCCCTTCTTCCTCCGCCTGTACCCTATTCTTTACATCATCTACACACAGTAACATGACACATGAAATAACTGAACAGCAGACAACACAATACAGAATACTGATTTGAAATTGGACACAATTAACTTTATATTTTCCTGTCAAAAAATTGCAGGGTTATTGCTGTAGAGGAAAAGAACCTTAGTCGAATCACCTGCTGGCATCCCAGGAAGTTGATAGTAAGTTCAGGGTGAGCACAGGACAGAAGAGTGTGTGGGAGGCCCGTTGTTCACATGCATCTGATACTTGATAAAATTGTACTTCAGTTGCTTGTGCAGACTCCTAGTTATGGAAAGGCTGCCACTGTTGCCATCCATCTGCCTTGCAGCTACCCTATTCTGTTATTAGACCTAGACTTCCCCAATAGAGACCCTACCCCTCTTGATTTTTGAATACCCATGGCGCTACACGATTGAGCACCCCAACCACACAGCAGTAGCGGCCCGTGGAGAGAGGTCAGTGAGGCGGGGCGGGGAAGGGTCCAGGTGGGGGTTAGTAAACGCTGGAATATAGATGAACGGAGGTAAGTAAACAATTAAATTAAAAACGAATTTCGTTGTGCGCGCTGCATCGCACGATTTAATTTCATTGTTTACTTATCTCCGTTCATCCATATTCCGGTGTTTACTACTCCCCACCCTGCCCCTCCCCGCCCCGCCCCACCTCACCGCCCCACGGAACTCCCTCCATGGGCCGCTATTGCCACACAGAATGCCATCAAACTGAGGGACCGTAATGGTGGGGGTTGTGAAATTAGCACCTCATGGTTCTCCACTCTGTACCTTAAAATATTAATTGTCTGCTCTCCCCTTCTCTTCCCTCTTTCTCCTCTTTTTCCAAACTCTCTCGCTTTTACTCCCATCCTCTTTCTTTTTCTCTCTTTATCCCTCTCACTTTCTCTTACCTTTTATACTTTCTTTACTTAAAAGATCTTGTTTTACTCATCTTTCCAACTTTATTGAGAAAAGTGACTTGATGTCAGGCGTCATATCCATATGGAATTACTTTAAACTCACAGTGAACAACAATGGAGTGACTGTCCTATAGTTTCTAGACCTCTCAGCAGCATTTGACTCTGTTTACCACCACATCCTATTGCAAAGACTCCATCACATCAGAATATGTGAAAATGTAAAGAAATTACATGAAATGGATTGCCTCATATCTCAAAGACAGACAAAGCTTGTTATACCTACCACATTTCACATCAGCCCCTTACACCCGCCACTGTGGTGCCCCTCAGGGATCCATCTTATCTCATCTGTTATTCAACGTCTACGTAACTTCCTTACCCCTCATCCAAAACGCTGCTGCAAGCCTCCTGCACCACATCTACCCCAGAGAATGCTTCATTCTCCTGCTAGCACTACATTGGCTACATGTAACTAGACGAGCGATTTTCAAGGCACTTAGCATTGTCCACAAAGCTTTCCAAGGAAATGGACCACTACACCTACAACTTATATTTCAAGCAATGAATATAAAATAGGACACTGCACTCCAGGCTTGTGCCACAGGTTGTCATACTTGCGTACTATAAGAAATCCATAGGAGGCACCACTGTCTCAATAGAAGCCTTAAAGCTCTGGAAATTACCATTAGTATAGATTCGCAGTATCCAGGAACATTTAGGTAAAAGAAAGGGGAAAACATTGCTGTTTTCAAGTTACCTCCCCCATCCCATAACCCTGAGATAGAACCCGCAACAATAATTATTCCTTCAATTACAGTCCATAGATATGAAACTTCCCAACCAGTACACTCTCCTCCTATTGGCTAACATTCTAACAATTGTCTGTACCCAGGTAAGTTATGGAGGGCTAACCTCTGTCTAGCATTTGTGTTGTATAATAATGTAAATTAATTTAAAAAAACTTCCTGTTCCTCTCTAACTCTAATGTCACAACACTCAGCAGTGGTAGTCAATTGTACTTCTAACAGGTTGCATATTAATTCCCTTTTACACTTGTGCAGGGCAGAACCATTATAGATCATGTTTATCACCCAGAATAGAACCAGTCCACAGCATCAAACTACTCATCATCAACTGAACATGCCGAGAATAACTGCAGGGATCTGCCACATACCACTGGCCACCTGAGGACTCTAATTTTGTCCACCTTTGCAGGTCCCGACTAAGTAAATACTGTTACTTCTTCTTGACCTCTCACAATGACAATAATATAAGGGATGATTTTAACAAAGTCCATCCAGGCAGATCTTCTGACCATCCCTCTCCCAAGTCTATGTCTGCTCAGGACCATGAACATCAACAAAACTCTTCGAATGGCCACTCTGTGCTGTAACCAGCTTAGATGAAGAAGTCTGAGCGCTAGGCACGCTGATAATTGTTTTCAGTATGCTGGCAATAATGATCCTCTCTGCAGGTCGCTAAATGCTATTTCCTATGATCACAGTCCACTGCTAGGCACTGCATCCCATAAAGCAGTAACGACATTACACTAGTCATCACACACAACACGGAAACACTTCTCACATAAGATCAAAACAAAGACAATACCTTCAAGCCACACACCCTACATTATGTAGTGGGTAACCCATGTTGGCAAGACCATCAGCCTTCCACATAGGGTTAGTAAGTACTGTATAAATGTTAATACACAATACAGTTTTTGATGGCTGGTTCTGTCGATGACAGGTAGCACACTGCTCTGCTGTGCTATGTGAGTTCTTTATACCCAGACCCTGGAACACATGCATGCACAGATGCAACGCTACCAACTCTAATTTTAAACAGTCATCATCCATCAACCGCCTGACTGTTAATAGTGTTAGAACTGTTTGTCATTGTGCGTGAAACAAAACTGCACAGGAGCCTTTGGTAGCTACCTTTGGTAGTCTTAAACAAGCTTTACATTCCCCAACCAATGCTAATGTTGAAAGTCATTTAGCGGAACATTTGTTTCTACTATTATAATAGTATGGACAGTGAACTGGAGGGTTTTTATTCAGAATTGCCAAGTCCACCTTGCCTGTCGGAATTTAATCTGAGCTTTGACCAATGTGTGGCCTATTCACAAACTAACTGTACTTTGTAGTATATTTAGTAGTAGTACAATAGTAATATGCACATGCTACAAAATACTATTCACAAACCTATATGAGAAGAACTCCACCTCTCCTATTTTATGTATGCTGAGGTCTCAGCTACTTTTGCAGAGATCTCCACATACGTAGGTATATGTTTTAGTAGTAATGTGGGAGGAACCTCGGGAGTGGGCGCACAAGGGGAAATGGAAGGGGCATAAGGAGGAGTAAGGAGAGGCTTAGGGAAAGGTAAGTAGGGGTTTAAGGAGGGACAAGCAAATGCCCACCCACAAAAGAGTAAGCACATTAATATTCACAAACTGCACTTCTAAAGTTACTACAGCCAAAAAAGTCCCAAAACTGTTTTAAAAGTACTACAGCCAGCCTTGGAGTAACTCAGGCACCACACATGGGAACTCACAGGTAGTGCTTCACTCTCCCATAAAAAATACTGGAGATAGAGACCAAATAAAACCCCACAGAAAATAATGCGAAATAAATTACATAATTTAGAATTTTAAAGTTTACGCTTATGTGTGTGGTAAAAATTATAATCAGTATATATTTTTTAATTAAAGGTATTTGCTCTAGTCAGTAAGTGACAGTTTTCTGTATTTTTTATTAATTGTTTACCTTTTTGAAATATTTGTTTTTAGGTGCCCTTACTCCTAGTTTCAGGGATAACACTAAGCCTCACAACAATTAGTACCTAAAATAATGATACTTTGTAAATATCACAACTTTGCACAAGGATCAGTCCTATCAGCCAATAGGTCATTCACATCTCTTATACTCGAAGATTGCCTACGCAACTGTTGGTTGGCCAGTGCTCACCACATAGATATCGCAAACTCCATCTCAGAAATAGACTTGGTCGTTCTCACCCTTGCAGAAACAGGGTTAAGCTCACAGTCAAACCCTAAGTTTGACCTTCTTGCCCCATCTTGTTACAATATCCTAACAGCAGTCAGATGAAGGGAACACTGGTGGTGGAGTCTCAATGATATTAATAAACAGCTTAGTGTACTAAACTTCCCACCGCTAAATACAATCCTTCTCTCTGTTGCTCTGTTGCCAAGCACTGCCCCTTAGTTTCATGTAATTTATCACCCTTCTAGAGTCATAAGCTTTCATTTCCAACTTCACAAATTTTATTGCCAAATTGCAACTTCATAGTGAATTCAATATGTACTTGGGTGTCCTTAAGGTCAATTGGAGTCATGCATCAGATACATATATCCGGGTACTTGTTGCAAGTTGTGCTGAGCAAATAACCGCTTATACTGGACAAAGATATGAGCCCATTCTAAAGTTGATATCCTAGATTTGGTGGTCCATGTTAATCATAAGGTGGATTGTATCTCCCCCTTTGAAGTTGACGGGTCAGACCATCTACAAATAACTTTACTCATACACTCACCTTACTCCTCGATCAAGACTAATACCACTCAATTCGCCATCACAAAAAGCATCTCAACATATATCTGATTCTGATTGTCCTCAAGCTCTTGATTACATTAGGGAAAACACAGTTCCATCTGATATAAATTAATCTTTCATGAAACTTCCATTCGCTCAGTTGCATAACGCAAAAAAGCAATGTTGCCCATTGCAATCATAACTCTTGGTTCTTGGATCAGCTCCATACTAAAAGAAAGGTACTCGGACTCCTTTAAAGAACCTACAAAACCTTCAAGGACCCTAATAGACTATCTACTCTCAAATACTTTAGAAAAACCTGCAAGCTAAAGGTCCGCCACGACATGGCTAAATTCTTTTGGAATAAAGTTCATAATACTTTATATTAGTAAAACTCAATGCTACTGCTCGCTCAGTCCCTTTTCCTGTATCTTTGAGAAAATGTGATGAATTCACTGACTTCACAAACAAGTTACAGCTAATAACAAACTGCTTCCTTAAATCGGACCTGGAGCATCATAAATAGCTAAATAAATTAACAGTCCCTATTTATTATCTGTTTCCACCCTGGCAACAAAGAAGATACAGCCACTATTGGCAGGTATTCTTTTGTATATAAACATTGTATATTATCAGGTAAAATTGTACTCCTCAGAGAATTTATGCTTACTCCATCAGAGTAAAGGTACCATCTGTGTCATTCCAAAGACATGTTTCCATTTCAGAAATTTGTAGGGCATCTGCTGAGGTCACTCTACGCTTTCTTTGATTATTCGCATCTTCTAGAAAGCTTTTGGCCAAGAATTTCTGCATAATTTGTTTGCATATTCTGAACCACACTTCATGCTACCTTCCTCCTCTGTATCGTGGCAGTGCATTGCTCCAACGCCTCCCAGACACACTGGGCCCCTTAGGAAATGTGGCTCTCTGCTCCAAACTGATGGAACTCCACTGGCTCCCCTTGCCAGCCAGCACCATCCTTAAAACCAGCTGCATCATTTATAAAGCCATCACAACCAGCATCCCTTGTCTACCTAGCTGACAAGCTCACTGTCTCCCATGCCCCTGACCCCTGCAACCAGGACACAAACTAACTGGAGAAACAGAAGTGCAGAAAAGAAAAAAATAGGCAACAAGCTCTGGAGAAATAGAAGAGCAAAAAGAAAAAAATCGGCAACAAGCCTTCATCTATGCACCTAGGATCTAGAGCAACACCTCCATTTATATTAGGACTGTCCCAACCCTTCTCCAATTTAGGAATTTAGGATAGGGCTGAAGACCCATCTCTTTAATGAACACTACTTGATGATGCAGTAACAATCCTCCAACCAGCTACCCCTTCTGTCACACGTTGACTGTGTCTTTGCGTTTGACTATGTACATTGATCCACTGAATTGCATTCATATATACATATATCTACACTACGAGTTTATCATGTGGCCTTCTCAACAGTATTGATTAACACAGATAGAAAAAGAGAAACTGTTGTACTAAGAGTACTGGAACCGTCATAAAGATAAAGTTTTTTGATTATTTTTGATCTACACAAGTAAATATGTGGATCCTGGAATCCTGGTCAAGGATCGCACAGCCAAACCATTCTTAAACACTGCTGATGACTACCGTGGGAAACACTGTTTAAGATCATTGTTATTTTTCTGACGTTAATTTATTGACATGTACCATATGCTTTCACATTTTTAGCTGTTGGATACAATTGCATGATAACCATCACAACAAGAACAGCTAACTCGGTGAGTGCTTGTTACACTTTATGTATGCTGTTTTATTGCACTGTTCTCTTGACTATACATTTTTTAGCAGAAAAGTCCTTCAATGAGTTAACGCACAGGAAACCCACATCACTTAGATCAGTGGTTCCCAAACTTTTGACTCCAGAGGACCCCCATTGAGTCACCACTGGGAGCCGGGGACCCCCAAGCAATTTGTAGGATTTAAATTTCAAACATTAAAAAAATAATTCGGAAAAAATAAACACATGTGTGCACAGAAAACAAATAATTGAATTACTAAGGATTTTAGGGGCATATTTACAAGCCCCTATCACCATGGTAACAACACTTTTTGCAACATTTCTGTGGCGATAGGGGCTTCGCCTTATTTACAAGGCAGTGTTAAGCCACTTAGGGCCAGATGTGCGACCTGTCAATTAGCGAGTCACAAATTGCTTCGCATTTGCGACTCGCTAATTGGAATGCACAACAGTGTCTCAGACACTGTTTGTGATTCCTAATGGGGTCAAAAATTGCATGCCTCATTAATATTAATGAAGCAGGCGCAATTTGCGACCCCTTTAGGACTGGCTAGCATTCACAGGGATGGTGGCCTGCTGGGGTCAGGAGACCACCATGTCTGTGACTGCTTTTTTAATTAAGCAGTTTTTTTTTCAAATGTAGCCCGTTTTCCTTAAAGAAAAACGGGATGCATTTAAAAAAAGAAAAATGAAACTTTTCAGTTTCATTTTATTTAGGGCAGCTCTTAAAAAATATTTTCCCACATACTCAAAAAGGGAAAGGGGTCCCCTGGACACCCCTTCCACTTTGTGAGTGGTTTACCACCTACTTGAAGTAGGTGGTAGACTGCAAGTGTTTTGCGGCCGCAAATGCGGCCACAAAACATCAGTACATAGCATATCGAGTCACTATTAGGAAGGAACGCCCCTTCCTAATAGCGAAAGTCGCAAATGCTATTTTGAGAGTCACTGACTCGCAGAATAGCATTTGTACATGCTATTACCCTTTTTTGCAGCCACAAACGGGAGGATGTCCCGTTTGCGGACGCAAAAAGGTCGTACATCTGGCCCTTACTTGGCTTAACAGTGCCTTGTAAATAAGACCCCCTTTCACCCAATGCTTCGAGTGAAAGGGGTGGGCAGTGGGTGTTGCGGTGGGCGTTCCACCGCAACACCCATTGATTTTGACGCTGCCCCCTATTTACAAGGGCAGCTTAAATGGGAGGCAGAGTCAAAATTAAGACCAGGGAAAATCTGGTCTTAACTTGGCAAAACAAGGAGAAATGCTTTATTTCTCCTCGTTTAGGCAAAACGCCTTTGATTTTTTATGTTCAGGAAGGTGACCGTTCCTGCACTTAAATAATCTTTTTTAAAAATTACACTTTGTAACTTCCATGTGTGCTGCATTAAGCAGCACACATAAAAAGTGACAAAACAGCATTTCAAGATTGTTTATGTGCAGGAAGGGGGCCCTTCCTGTACATAAACAATCTTCCCCTGCATGCAGACACCCTTGCACTATGGTGCAAGGGTGCCTGCATTGGCGCTACACTGTTAAGTGTAGCTCCAACGCAGGGGAAACACAGGGCTACACCATATTCTTGTAAATATGGTGCAACCCTGCGTTTCTGAAGTGGCGGACCTTACTATGCACCAGGATACGACCATCTTTTTTGGGGTTCTTCAATGATTCCCCCACTATCACCCTCCAACATTGCCTGTATCTCTCCATAGCCCCTCTGTCACATGTATTTTATTTTTTATAGCATCTCTCATACCATTGTAGGATGTCAGAGCACTTTACATCGCACACTCCTATAGAGACAGTGACTCATTTTTTTTTAACTTATTTTTATTGCCATTTTCATATTTCATACATTGTACATCATTCATATTCTTCAAGTGGTCGTATCCGATCATACATACTGTAATGGTACTTAACAACTGTACTGATTGATGATTCGTCACCAGGAAGCATAAACAATGCATACAGATATCATGACGTTCATATCCTGCGATCTCGGGTTCCATATATGGCAAAGGAACTGGGGTTTAACATAGGCATAAACTAGGGAATGGATATGGAAGAATATGTCCAATTACACTAGTGAGGGAGTGTAGCGTCGTGATGGTGAGGCACCTCTGATACTTATGTTTGCCTATCCTAGTCGGTGCGACCGAGAATCGTAATAGTGTGCCTGAAGCTAGGGCTTGTCAAGAGCTCGCGTGGTTGGGAGTCTACGGAATCAGGTGGGCAGGGCCTGTAACTGTGTACTCTGGATTAGTTGTGTAGATGCGTCGTCTGGTGGGTCCGCCCCCGGGGAGAGTTGCCCAAACTGGTACAATAGAGACAGTGACTCATACATGTAAATCAGTGTATAGAAAATGTTACATAAGGCAAAGAGGACTACAAGGTGTAGAATTTCCATGTCATTCATACTTGTAGGCATTTTTAAAGAGTGCTTAGTCTGGAGAAGCACAAACTCAGAATTCAGAACATAACACAGTAGTTAGCGTTGACTTTAACAATATAAATGTATTTCCACCTAAATAAACCGTTTTAGCAGCATCAGGATAATGAAAGACTGGGAAAAAACACAAGTCACTAACTCGTACCTTGCAGTTTGCAAGCAGCTCTTTGATGACAGTTTATATGTCACTGTGCTAGATTACGATTGTCACTTATAAACTGCACAGTAACAAAAGAATCTCTGTGACAAAAAGCAGTAAGCCACTGAACTATGCACATAAAATACTTTTTTTTTTAAATGCATGGTACACTTTCTTTGCAGTAGGCATATTAACACTCTGTGCAACATTAGATAAGTCAAAGCGCCACTGGACAAAACTCTCATCTCCCTCCAGCAGGTACATTAATCACTGGCGTTATCTTGACACTTTTATTGTTGTTTGAAAACTGCTAATTGTACAAGATACTTTGCAATGCTTTTAAAACTGCTTGCTGCGGACCCCCTAGGAATGTATCACGGAACCCTGGGGGTCCACGGACCACAGTTTGGGAAACACTGACTTAGATCATAATTTAAAATAATATCCTTAGGTGAAAAAAACAAAAATACAAGTAATCTTCCAATTTTTCTTAACTGAGTTGTGTGGGAAACAATGTTTTTCCACCTTTGAACTTTTAAGCTGTTAACCTCAGTACCAGGGAGAAACAGAAAAAGCGCACATTTTTTGTCATAACCAGGTTACATTACATATCATGAGCCAAACTGCCAAGTCGAGAGCTTTTGCCCAAAATGGCATTTATTTTTTTGTATTAAATGTCCAAAATACTTTTCATCTACCTCTGACACACAGGAACATATCTTTAGGAACGTTGGACCCAGATATTTTGCTTCAGAGTGTCTAGTGTGCAAGAAAGCCAGGATTGTAAAATGTCTGTTTACAGCCCACTTGAGACCAATGACTACAACTCTTGCTTTCAATGATTTATCCCAGCTCTAGGCACCTATGAAACCTTTCATTATTAGTCACTGCTTAGCCTACCGACTCTAAAGCCTGGCTTTCAACCAACCTTCCTCCTCTTTTGCTGCCTAGGAGGCCTTGTGGGTTATAATTTTTTAATGGTATTTTCCTCAAAGAGAGCATTCCTCTTTTTTCTTTCTTGGACTGCGTTACGTCAGCGAGTAAGTTTGATCTAGATGTTTATTTCTCTGGATCCCCTAGTTTTAAAGCTACTAGAGTCCTGGATTTTAAAATAGTTTTATAGTTTCCAGAGATGCTTAAACAGACACAGGAGAAGTGACGGAATTTTGGGCAGACTCCTTCCACAGACAGCTATGCATCAAAAGACCTTAAGACATACAGTCTTAAAATGTGTGATCTTGCTATAGTTTCCTAAGGATTTGGTGATTGAGTGGTGGAGTTTTCTCCTCTGACCTGACGGACCCTTGTGAGAAGGGATGCTTAGAAAGACTCTTAAAAAACAAATCTTTGCAAAGCCAATATGTCTGACGTTGGCTGCTGGCCAATGCTTTCTAAATAGTTTTTGCAAAACTTTATTACAAAAGGCATGTCAGAATGGCTGCCTGTTTGCATGCATGCATGCATGCATGCACAGGCAGCTATTTTTTAATTTCTTTGTTTGTAGGAAAGGTTTAGAAAAACCATTGAAAGATGGCTGTCCCTGCATGGGCTTATTTACTCGATAGGCTCATACTGCATGCACTGATAACCATCTTTGAATGGTTTTAAAGCACATTTAAACATTGCCACCCTTTGCTATGCCAGTGCTGGATGTGTTGCTGCGTAAGCAGTGTCGGGGTCAGATAGCAGTGTCTGCTGAGCTTCCATTCTCTCGCAAATAAGAAGAAAAACACAAAAAAACACTTTTTATGTTTCTCAAAGATGCATTGCTTTGAAAGTCACTACCACTGAAAAATACCTTTGTGGGTGCCTCAGCATAATATGGGCATTTACACAGAAGGGAAGCAATAGCAATACCTCCTAGGATATTTCTGGTGGTGTTCCTAGTTTATCTGGACAGCCACATAGAGGATCATGGGCTTTCCAATCACCACAGGCAAGTGCCTCCGTTTTGGAGGTGTTTCATTTGAGGTGACTCAATTACATCCAATAGTTAATGGGCAAAAGGCAAATGAAATGTTTTGAATTTTGACTGTCATGTGGTTTTCCCAGTGGATAATTATTTATATATTGCTGGCATTGTTATTGTTATTGTTTTTGGATCCAATTTTCTCTACCCTTGACTACGCATGCAGCCCGTCTACCCCCTTGGATTGGTCTGATCATTATGCCATCCATTTTAGTCTGCAGATTAAGAGATCTGCTCCAGTCCACAGCTCAGACTCGGTCAGCTATTACAGAGTATGGTCAAAATTAGACCTCCCTGGTTTTAATACCTCTCTACTTGCCTCTCTCCCAGACCCTGATCTCCCTCTCTTGCCTTTGAACCTAGCAGTCTCTTCGTGGCTGTCTTCTGCCATAGACCTTCATCTGCCTTTGCGTCGTAAACGCAGCCTAGGCCATCACCCCCCGGCACCATGGTTCACGGATGAGTTAAAACTCATGAAGTCTGAGTGTAAGCATTTGGAACGTAGGTGGAGAAAGAGCTACAGCCCTCATTGCAAACTTACCTACAGAGCAGCACTTGGCACAGTATCATCTGGCCTGTAGGAAAGCAAAATCCATCTTTGTAATAGACGAGATAAATAACTCTTCTAACCGCCCTCGGGCACTCTTTGCTATGGTAAAAAATCTGGCTGGTTCCAAGGCCTCCCCATCACCACCTTCGCTCGACGAGCCTCGCTGCAATGAGATTGCAGACTTTTTCACCACCAAAGTAGAAACTATCTACCGTTCCCTTTTGGGACCTCAGCCTCCATCTTCTTCTCTGCAGTCTGTACCATCACTGCCAGTCCCTGTCTCTGCCCGCCCTTTGTTACTCAAATGGCCCAGGCTGGATCAACAAACTTTATCTGATTGCTTATCCAAGGTCAAATCCGGTTCCCCTCTGGATCCAGTTCCGATGGATATTCTTCGTCAGCTCTCCCCTGATTCCCTTCTTATTATAAAAGCCCTCTTAAATGCCTCCCTTCGAGAATCTACTGTCCCTGAGGACTGGAAGCGGGCTATGGTGGTCCCTCTTCTTAAAAAAGCCTACAGCGGACCCCAAAATTCTTTCAAACTACCGCCCGATTTCTTTGCTGCCTATGTTCTCCAAGATTCTTGAGAGGCATGTTAACACCCATTTGTCGCTGTACATAGAATCGTCCGGTTTTCTCCATCCCTCTCAATCAGACTTTCGTTCGCATTTTTCCACCGAGACCACGCTACTAGGAGTGACCGAGAATCTCCGCTCTCTGCTTGACAGGGGAGAATCGGCGGCTCTTATCCTTCTGGATTTAAGTGCCGCGTTCGACACTGTGTCACATTCCATCCTATTGAACTGCCTCAGGTCTGCAGGGGTAGCGGGTTCAGCCTTGGCCTGGTTGGCCTCCTTTATACAGAATCGCTCCTTTCAGATCTTTTCACAAACTGCCTCATCTTCTATCCGCCCATCTGCATATGGAGTTCCCCAGGGGTCCTCACTTAGCCCTCTGCTTTTCAATATCTATATACGTCCTTTGGCGGATATTGTGGAGACCTCTGGCTTAGCTCTTTACTCATATGCAGAGGATACCCAGATTATATTTTCACTATCAGCGGGAGAGGAAAGTTCTCCCTCCTCGCTTCAGCTTGGTCTGGGTAAGGTGGCGGAGTGGATGCAGACTAATCTTCTAAAACTAAATGGTGAGAAAACGGAGGTGCTGATACTAGGTAATAACAAACACCTTTGGGGCCCCCAACATTGGCCTACTACAATGGGTCCTCTTCCCCAGCCAGTGAAGCAGGTGCGGAACCTCGGCTTTATTATGGACGATCTACTCTTGATGCGGCAACAGGTGGTCAGTGTTGCAGCTACCTGTTTTACCATTTTGAGATGGTTATGGAAGATCCTCTGGATGCTCCCGAACTCCACCAAGCGCACTGTAGTAGTTCAGGCCCTAATTACATCACGCCTAGACTACGGGAATGTACTACACTTGGGGGGCAGCCAGGAGATTCTGCGTGTAATATTCCCAGGAGGACCTGCGTCTCTCCTTTTCTTCAAGATCTACACTGGCTGCGTATAGAAAATCGCATCAAATACAAGACACTGTGCATAATGTTTAAAATTAAACATCAGACGGCCCCTGCGTACCTGCAATCTCTCATTTGTCCTTACGTTCCTGTCCGTTCTCTCAGATCCTCTTCTCAGGGCAACTTTCATATCCCCCGTTTTAGGTTGTCCAGAATGGGCGGCCGCTCATTCTCGTGCATGGCACCTAAACTCTGGAATTCACTACCTCTGTCATTAAAACTGGAACCTTGCTTCCATAACTTCCGAAAGAACTTGAAGACCTGGCTCTTCCCTCGGCAATAAATCTTAACCACAGTGATCCCTTTTTCGCCATGTCATCGGCGGCGCCGGGAGACCCCATTGTGGGTAGCTGTGCGCCTTAGAAATTAATATAATAAATAATAATAAATAAGTGAAGTTAAACCCGTTGTTTAGTTCTGATAAGGATTTCATTTCATGTAGATGTTAAAAAGGAGAGATGAGAGGATATAGTGTTGACTGATCCCAGCTTTTATAATGTAGGGTTTTGATAAGGAAGGAGGTGTTTGGGTCACCTTTTTTCTTATATGTAGGCAGACTAAGATCCAAATGAGAGTAGTATGCTCCATGCCACCTTCTTTGAGCCTTAGGATTAATGGGTCCTGATCAACAGTGTCAAATCAAGCCACGAGGCTGAATAGTAATAGTGCAGCGACACCATTTTGGTCTACTGCGTTGTTAAGGTTGTCCCAAATTGCAAATAGGACTGATTTAGTGTCTTTTGTAGAGCTGAATTCTGTTTCAAAGTAAAATAGAAGACAGTTATCTTCATGAATTTTGACTTTTGGGAGAAAACTGATTTTTCTATAGGTCTATCAAGGACTAGCCCTTTGCTATTGAGCTGTAATTGTTTGGCATTTGAAAGCACGAGTTGGTTTTCTTTAGTAATGGGTAAATGTATACGTTTTTTAAAGTTTTCTGGGAAAATGGATGATAAAGAGTTGTTCCGTTTTCTGTCTAGTATGGCTGTTGAGTGTTCTTGAAGATTTGCTGGTGACAAGGATCAGAAGAGTAGTCGGCTGGTCAACTAGCTTTCCAGAGATCCTTGAAATCGGCCATTTACATTGCTTGGGAAGGTAAATGGGGTGGTGTTACGTTTTCATTGGAGCTGTTGTTGTAAGTCCAAAGGAGCATGTATATATACAAAGTATGATCGTGACAGACTAGTGGTCTAGTTGTAGGTGCTCTGGATCGAGACATAAGCACAGAGTTGGTCTGTGTGTAGAAGTGCTCGTGTTCTTGTGTGGGTAGAGGGCATAGTAGTAGGTAGGTGTATTGTTATAAGGAGGGAGGTGGATGGCGTGTGAGGCAGGTGTGGAGTGACCTGAGGTGCTTGGAGAGGTCAACAGGTGTTTGAGGGAGTGGGTGCATATTAGTTGTCATAGAACTTTACTGCATGAGCTGCTTAGAGATTAAAATAGGCTGCATTTCTGGCACTAAGTCCAAACAGGAAAGACGTTCTTGTCCTCTCCTCCCTTTGTTGAGACGCCCTGGCTGAGACTCCTTTGGAGGAGGGGTTGAATACAACCCCTCCTCCAAAGGAGTCTCAGCCTGGACATCTCAACAAAGAGAAGAGAGGAGAGGACAAGGGAGTCTTTCCTGTTTGGACTTAGTGCCAGAAATGCAGCCTATTTGACCCTCACTCAGGCCTCCTGCAGCCCCAGCCTAGATGTCAAAATTACTTTGTATTTCTTTCCTTTTCCCAATGAAGAACTGCAACTAGGCTTTGTAATGTGAGGCTTGTCTCACTGGTTTATATGCTAAGCGAATAAGCACATTGATGGGATAAATTGAGACTGGTGCAGATATTTTGCTGTATTTTTGTTTGATTCATTTTAATACTTTTATTTGAGGTGTATTATGTACATGGTAAATAAGGGAGAGTAACAAATGACCCCTTTCCAAATTCAAAATATTGTCGAAGTTTTAAAGAATGTATGACTTTTCCAGTTTACTGTACGAGGAATTGGGAACAAAAATTATATTGTTTAACCTTTCTTTATTTTATTAATTTTTTGTTATTTTTATTGTGTTATTTTAAAAGTGGACATTTGTCTGGGTATCGTTAGTTAAAAGGCATATTAGTATGTGCATCCTTGCACATCAAGAAGAGTTTTACTGCAGAACACCACATGGAAACTATTTGAAAACCATACTTCAGATCTGGGTTTTCCTTTAAATTTCAATTAACTTCAGTAAATGGTATGTTGTACAAGCGACTAAACAATTTCTTTAAAAGAATGCAAGTGTGTTATGCAGCAACGGATGATGTTGGAAAATCAATAAAACACCGCTACATGCTCTGCTTTTTTAGAATTTCTTCTGTTTGTTTCCTGTTCCTGTGGTAGGGGGATGAGGAGCAGTATTCAAATATATGGTGTATTTAACCGCAGGTCTTGGTTGCTGTAAAGACATTCTTAAATGCTGCCTTCCTATTTGTCGTTACAGAAGCTACGAGGGCAGACGGAAGCTCTTTACATTCTAACAAAGTGTAACAACACTCGCTTCGAGTTTATCTTTACTAATGTTGTACCTGGCAGTCCTCGACTTTTTACCTCCGTCATTGCTGTGCACAGGTATGGATAAGCATTTGTTTTATTCGCGTTGAGATTAAGTTAGACTGCATAGTCCGGTGTTTTACATTAAGGTATTGTCATCTTGTAATAGAGCTTCTCCTTTAATATTTGTTCAATGGAGGGACTCTCTTAATGCGTTGTTTCAAAGTGAACTACAGTGGAAGATGGTATTGCCTCATTTAGAAAGCTTTATTTTTTTAAGTCGGCGCTTCCTTTTAAATTATGATCTCTACATTTTTGCTAATTTTCAGTCTATCATGATCATTGCCATTTTGGTGCAGTTTACTCTGAAACTTGGCAGCAGTGTTTTCAAACTGATACTTCAAGGTAAAACAGCACATTGTATAGGTTTGAAATTTAATACTCCAACCATTTGCACACTATCAAACACACCAGAAGAGCGTGTTTCATTGATGTAAGCGAGGATGTAATCCATTACCCACAACCTGAGAACAAGCTCTACATTATACCGAAGGACACAGGATGATGGTAATGATATTGAGGACATGCATGCCCACTCAATAATACAAATTAACAGTCACTGGCAGAACCCCTAACTTAACCACACCAAAGCCAGATACAACATGCCTGGTGATTGGTCACAATCCACTAATCACACAAAACAGAGGTAGGAATGGAGAGTGTGGTTTGCTAACACCCAGCGCAGACCAACGCCTTGGGTGGAGCAAAGGAAAGGGGAAGACCATACAAACAAATATAAGGAATAGCGGGATCAATAAAGAAATCTGTGCAGTTAGTGATATTAAAACTAGCTCGGGTATATCCTCGCTTACCCTTTATTACAGATTATGCAATCCACTAAACCTGCATCTGACTGGAACAGTTAAACCTGAAACTGACCAATGTGGTGGCTCGGCCTCCATTATTGGTACTGAATGCACACAGTAACTTAAACTCTGTTTATGTTAGTATCACGCTGCAGACTGAAATATGAACTAGCATTGGCATAGCCAATAGGTCTCGCCTTTGGGACCTTATATGTTTTTAGCCATGGACCACATTATTCTGGGTGCTTAACATTTACAGGTTTTACTACGTGTAGCACAGGGTGGGAGATTGCTTACCTTCTGAGTATTTCTGGTAATCCGGTGCTGACCCAGACAAACATCCAGGATAAAAAGGTGTGGAAAGCCCCACGGTATGTCCAACTGCTAGGTTGTTAGATACTTGACTACCCTGGAAGCACAGTACTAGACTGCTGCACTTTGGGCTGTTACAGAGACTTTTCGAATGTATAGGATTAAATGTCAAATGTAAGTAAGTGATAAGAGCTCACCCGCAAAGATGGATCAGAACTTTATCTTTTGTGGCTAGAGATGGAGTATCTGGTGGAGCGGGTGGAATCGCGTGTGTTTTTTGTTTTATTTATTTTGTTGGTGGTTTGTGGTACGTTAATATCCCATTTCTGCAAAGACTCCACCCTAGTGCCTACTCTTTCCGGGCGGGAGTCTGAGATGACGCCTGATGGTGCTGGGCCCTGGTTGGGGTTTCGCTGCTGGCTGGACACCCTCACCCTGCGATCCTGTCTTAAAGGGTGGTGGGGTGCTGTTGGAGTAGCCTCGGACGTCCCCAGTGGAGGACAGATGACCGAGGGCCCGGAGCGGGGATTCCCAGGCCGTGTTTACTTTTCACCCGCCGCTCTGCGTGGCTTTATGTGTGCATCAGTCTCGGTGGGGAGGCGCCCGGGTGAGCAGAGGCCGAGAGACCGCTTCCCAGCAGAGACACAGGGAGGGGAGGGTGAGGGGGCAGGATGTGATCGAGGGGAGCTAACGGGGGAAAGAGATAGTGAGACGGAGGGAAATGTGCAGCTGTGTCGCAAGATGAAAGGGGGACATCGGTCCCGGGAGAAAAGAAAAGTTTGGCAAGGAGAGGCGCCCAGCCGGAGAGAGAGGCGGGCACACTGGCTAGCTCGAGTCTGAATATGAGAGGAAAGAGCAGTTGAAGCACTTAAACGAGGAGGAGGAGCAAGAGTGAGGTGGAGGCTGTGAGACTAGCAGCGGAGCCTGCTGGGCACAGGGTGGTCGGAGAATACGGAGTAGTGACAGTCACAGCACGAGGACATGTGGGCGGCAGGGTATACTCGGCAGGGGACAGGCGAGACAGGCTGTAATTGGTGGGGACAAGACAGCCGTGCTGAGGAGAGTTCATCGAGGGAGAGACGACTGCCTACCTTAAGAGGTGGGGATGGCGGGAAGAGGGTAGAATGTGTGTATTTCTCTTTACAGTTTATTTGTGCAGTTTTACATAGGGTGTAAGAGATCTACGTAAGTAGTGAGAGGTAAAAGCGAGACAGTGCAAGACTTCAAATGCATTTCCTCAGCAGTTCAAAGAGTAGAGGTTTACAGAGAAGATGAACAAGCACGAGTGCTTGAAAAGCGCAGACGCGCGCGTGGCCACGCTAATTGCAAACAGATGGCCCCTGCGCGCTACTGCTTGGTCCTGCAAGGTGGATGCCAGCACAAGCATGAGTGCTTGAAAAGAGCTGACCGATTTCTAAAGGTCTTCTCGTAGAGCAGCGCATGCGCGCTGAACTAGGCTTGACCTAAAAATGAAGGAAGCAACATTATCCTGAAACAAACACAGGGAAGAGTCTAGTTGGCAAAGAAGTTTTTTTGTTGAGCTATCAACCGGCTCACTGCCTCAATCCTGAGCATCATCCAACAGTTGGGGTACAAAACCCAGCCATTTGAGAAAATCCTTTCAAATAGCTTAGCATAAGTTAATACATGCAAGTTTAGATAAATTATGTGTAAGGACAATGAGCCAGACGTATGAAGCCTTTTTGCATTCTCAAACAGCTTGATTTACAGAATCGGGTCTTTTGCGGCTGCAAATAGATTTTTTATTGTGTATGAAAATCAAATTGCGATTCAGTAACACATTACCGAATCATTATTTGTGTTTGAGACCAAATAATGATACAGTATTGGGAAGGGGCGTGTTTAGAGTGTCCCATCCAAATACCGAATTGTATTGGTATGTAGTAATGTTTTGCTACCGAAATCCGGTCTCAAAACACTGAAAGGTAGTGGAAAGGCATTCACAAATGGGAAGGGGTTTGTAAATGTTGAAAAAATATTTTTTAGAAGTAGGCAGTGGTCCAGTGCTCACTTGGGCGGATGTGGGCTGAAACATGGGGTTCAAACCTGTAATACCAAACGGATACATGGAGTCATTAACAAGTTTAGTTAAACGTTTTAAACTGATCCCTTTGTGAGTTCTGATTTTAAAAACAATCTAGGCTTGTTGACTCCATAATCACATATTGGAAAGGCTTTTAGGCAGTACATAGGGGACGGGCTGATTATTTTGGGCTGGGACTTTCTTGAGGCCTGTTTTCATAGAAATAAAGATCTGGAGATTAAACTATTGATGCTTATCCAGGGAATATTTCGCACTCTGCCTCTTTCAGGCAGCTGAATGCAAAACTAGAGGAATATAGATACACTGTGGAGATGAAAGCTCGATGATAAAGTAGGAAGGGGGAGATCAGATGGATTCCTAACACCACAGAGATCACAAATAACTTTTTTCTTCACACAAAACATCAAGACTGTGCGCTTCTTGCTATAGGACTCCACACGTCCCGCTAAGCAAGTTACATAAGGGGATTTTTGACAGTGGGATCACACTTCCAGATGTTCCCAGATATTATTGGGTCTCTTAAGTGATGCTACGTATTCAAATGGTGGTACTTATTTACTGGGTGTTGTCCTCCCAAGAGGAACCTTTCTACCAAATTTATAGGTACGTAATTGTAACAAAAGGGATACACTGGCACGATTTATGGGAGATCCCATCTAGCAGACTGGCCGGGATTCACACACGTGTTGGGGATGGTGTGGAAAGTGACAACAAAGTTGATAAAGAAAGTATTGCTGGATAACGGGAGAGACTTCCCTATAGGATCGCCATTTCCTGAAAGAGGTTAGGCTAATGATGGGTTTCCAGCGATGGGATATGATTGCCATATCTAAGGTCCTCAACATGTGGAATTTGCTCAAACATAAAGACATATGAGGACTTTGAGGAAGAATCTGTCATAGCCAAGACCTATATCTGCAAATGTTTACAATTAAGACACGCATTGCACAGATATGGAGTGCGGCTGGTGGGTGTACAACAATGCTCTCCTCTTGACAAAATAGCGCTTGCTAAGGCTTGCCATCAAAGACCATAACTATTTATCAAACCGTGATTAATACACCTGACTGCATTGGACCGGTTAGGGCAAAATTAGTGGAACTTCTAGGAGATCTTGAAGAGTCTGAATGGGAGTAGGTGATGTGGGCACGTAGAAAAGTTGCCATAAAATCAGGTTTCCAGCTGGTTCAACGTAAATTATTACACCACATACACTACACACGTATTTATTTTATTTTTGTGTTTTATAGAGCGCGAACTTGACCCGAAACGGTATCAGAGCGCTTTACAGGAATCATGGAAGTGTACAAAGTGCTAGGAATCACAGGAATATACAATAGATTAGGAGGGGACGGGGTGCTGGGTACAAAAGGGATAGCAAGACACATATGCACAGTTTACATTCACAATTACTCAAGACAAGGCCCCAGGTTTCTTGGTGGGGTGACTAGATAATCCGAGGGGAGGCAGTAGTCGGAAGTAAATCGGGGTCTCTGAGGTGGGTGAAGGCAAAAGTTTAAGCGAGGAATTTATCCATGAAGAAGGTTTTGGCATCCTTTTTAAAGCGTGCTAGAGAAGGGGTTCTTCTGATGGCGGGCGGGAGTGAGTTCCATATTCTTGGTGCAGCCCCAGAGAAAGCCCGATTATACGTATTTTTTTTTTTTCGAAAGCATGCAGGTTGGAGCAAGAGGTCTCTGGCGGACCGGGAGTTTGATTCCTCCGGATACCTCAAGTTTTTGTGCGGGAAATGCAGGGGTGTTAGAGTATAAGGCCTTGTGTGTAATGCATGCCAGTTTAAGCTGTATTCTGGCCTCTAGAGGAAGCCAGTTCAGAGCTTTTCAGGTGTGTCGAAATGTGGTCGAATTTCCTTGTGCGGGTAAGAAGTCTAGCGGCTGCGTTGAGGCAGGCTTTTAAGGGTGCCATTTGCGTGTACATTTGAAGGCATGGGGTCTCATTCAGTAAGATTTGTGCCTCGGAGGAGGCAGGGACAAGAGGGGTTTCAAGCATATCTAGTGGAAAAACCTGAAGATTAAGGTATTTTTGAAGAAGTTGAGGAACGGCTTGTAATAGATGCAGATATTGGTGTAGGTCCCAAACCTATGTTACTTGACATGGGGGGGGGGGAGAGAGGGGTGACATTATCAGAGCTACAAGACTGACTTCTCCATTGTCGCAAACAGATTGTATTGAATTAAGTCTTTGTTCTAGTGATCTTGTGGAGAATTTATTTATCTTGGAGTTCAGGACATGCCCCCCCAATGGATCTCCCATCCAGTTAAGAAAATCTATCTTGTATGGTCCAGGGTGGGCTAAGTGCGATCAGCAGAGTATCAACAAACAGGATGGGTCTGTATTGGACAATGTTGACTGACATGATGGCCTGGGGGCCACCGGCTCTATAGATGAAGGGATTCTATTGCATAGTGTCGATAGCTGTGGTACTGGGTTTAGTACTATCTCTAACCCGCCCATGGATCCAGGTTCTAATAATTGTTTTCATACTGACACAGAGCAGAGTCTGGACCCCATTCTTTTGACGAATATTGCTACCTCTGTTCCCCAATCCACTACCCTTATTAATAAGTTTGTATCCATAGGGGGCGGCTCATTACTATCTTGGAATATAGCTGGGTTAAATGCCAAGTTACCCATTGCTGAATGGGTTGCATTTATTAATAATGGGGATATATGCTTATTCCAGGAGACTTGGTTGCTGGAACCCAGATTCTGTATGGGTTATTTAAATTACCACATTCCGGCAACTAAAGGGACGCATGGCCGTCCTTCTGGGGGTTTAACGATATGGCTTCGGCAAGATCTAAGTTTAAATAGCAAGCACATTTCTACTGGGAGTGGTGATATACAATTACTTAGGTTAGAACTAGGTTCTGTGGGCACAATTGATATCTATAATGTCTATGCTAGGGGCTCGGGTGGGGCGAGATCACCAGTCTTTGACGAGCTACTGAGGCTGCTTGATCTTAACTCAACGGGTTCTTTTGTGGTAGTCGCTGGCGATTTCAATGCTACCTTCGACCCTTTGGTACTCGATGAGGGGGATGAATATGAGGATGAGGAGGCACTCTGGGGTATCCCCCCTCAAGAACTGCCCCCTATAAGTAGGTGGACGGAAAAAATAATTCTGATTAATTCCCTTTGTATGGAGAAGAGCTTAAGGGCATTGAATGGCAGGATGCCTGGCGACCGCAATGGTGCCTATACTTTCAACAATGGTCAGAGTAGGAGTCGCATTGATTATATCCTTGCGGCTGTGAGTGTTTGGCACTCCCTTGTTGATATGAAGGTTTTCGACCTCCCAGAAAGTGATCATAATCCCCTCTGTCTATCCCATAACTGGTGGAAAAGGGATTGCGCTCCTTTCCTGATTGGAGAATTGCCCACCTCGAATGTCGTGTTATCCAATGATATGCGTCGTCTGAGGTGGTCTTCTATTCAAGAGAATCCCCTCACCTTGCAGAACATTTCAATTGAGGTGAATAGTGCTATTCAAGAAATGGAACGGATTCTTTCTTCCAATGGTGATTTAGGGGATATAACATCAATCCATACTAATCTCTTTGCTTTCCTGAGAACCCTCTTCCAAAAGAAGAGAGGTTCTGGTCTGAATCTGGCCCCGAGTCGAGTTAGCTGGTTTAACGAGGACTGTAGACGGTCGAGGCTATTGCTGGGGAAAGCTTTAAAGGAAGGTGATGTAGGTGCTGTGCGTACCACCAGAAACGATTATAAAAGTTGTATTGCTAGGGCGAAGCGTCATTGGGATGAACTTAAGTGACTGGATCTTTTAGAAGCGAGTACCAAGAACAATAGCAAATTGTTCTGGGGCATCGTTAAGTGGGGATATGGTGGCCAGGCAGAGCGGCCTCAAAACAATGTTCCCCCGGAGAGGTGGGTGGAGTATTTTAAACCTCAGTATGCTTCCCTCCTGGAAAGATCAGCTAGCGAAGGTACTGCTGCCCCGAATATCTTGGTTCCTGATTTTAATAGTGCAGAAGTGACGCTGGCCCTTACCGGTGTAGCTCCCGGGAAGGCTCCTGGCCCTGATGGGGTTCCAGTGGACCTCCTTTTGAGTGACAAGGTCAAATGGGGGAGATACATTCAATTGGTTGCTAATGCCCTGGCGCGTGGTGCCCCTATCCCCGGCGCGTGGCAATTGGCTGAGAATTCCGGTATTTAAAAATGGGGACCGGTCGCTTCCGGAAAACTACAGGCCCATTAGTTTGATCGACGCTACCCAAAAAATCATTGGCAGGCTGATCTTAAATCGTGTTCATCTGTGGTCAGCCTCAAAAAGTATTTTGTCTCCATTGCAGGCGGGCTTTCGTCAGCATATCAGCACGGTCGACCAGGTATTCCGCTTTGTCCTTCTATATTGGAAATTTGTGACATTGAGTAAAGGAAGTCTTTATGCGGTCTTTGTGGACCTAAGGGCAGCCTTTGATTTAGTCCCTCGTCCTAAATTATGGAGGGTGCTGAAGGATCTGGGACTGCACCAAGGGCTGTTGTCCTTAATACAGAGGCTCCACGATGATAATTCCGCTAGAATCAGATGGGGAGGGCAGGGGGAGACAACCGAGGCCTTCCCGGTAGAACGGGGGGTTCGCCAGGGTTGTGCAAAGGCCCCCACTCTATTTTCCCTTTACATTAATGGAATAGCCGAACGTCTTTTAGAAGTAAGCACTGATACCCCCTCCCTTGCAGGCGTGAAAGTCCCGATCCTAATGTTCGCGGATGACACGCTTCTAATTGCCAAGACTCCTAGTGGTTTACAGCGGGCATTAGGCGTTTTTGAGATGTTTTGTAAGGACCGTGGACTTGAAGTAAATATAAAGAATACAAAGTTCATGGCTTTTAACCCTCATAGACATTTTAAAAACAAGTTTTTATTGTTTAACCAATCCCTTGAACAAGTACAGGCTTTTACTTATCTAGGGGTTATTATACAAAATAACCTTAAGTGGACGCACCAGAAAGAACTGGCAGCTTTAAAACATAGGCAGCTCACTGGAGTTATAAGTGGTGAATTCAAGAAATCTCTAACAAAACCAATCAAACCTGTGCTCCAGGTCTATAGTGCTAAAGCTGTTAGTACAGCATTGTATGGAGCTGAATTGTGGGGCTTCGAGAACTTGTCCTCCCTTACTGTTTCTGAGAACAAGTTCTTTCGAGGCATCACATCATTGCCTCAGAGCACGCCCTTAGTTCCCCTTAGGTATGATCTGGGAAAGAGTTCTATTGCAGATATAGCCAGACTACGTCCAATTCTATATTGGCGGAGACTGTGGTCAACCCCGGAATTAGTCCAGTATGCAGCGGGGTTCCTGGACGTTTTGTCTATGGCTGGATCCCACAAAATTGGGTGGTTCAAGGATCTTCGAAAAACTTTTGAGGCTCTGAGTCTGAGCGATCTAGGGGTGAAGCCCTTGGGTGCTTCCTTTCCATCAAAAAACCTGCTAAAAGAAAATTACTGGGAGTGGACTAATACAAGGACAATGACCGATTGTAACACCCTTTCTCTAACGGATGGTTTCTTGAATATAAAATCTGTCCCAAGGCTTGAGCCTTTTTGGGACTTTATCACTAAACCATTAGATAGGAAATTGTACTTCCAGTTACGGGTGGGATCATTGCCCTTAAACTCATTCACTGCCCGGTGGTCTAATAATGTAAATAACCTATGCCCTTTTTGCAAATTCCATGAAGAAACGATAACTCACATGTTTTTTGTATGTCCTCCCTATCTATCTCCGAGGCATGTATGGCTGAGACCAATTTGTCAACTATTGGGTACTAGACATAGTGGTGAGGCAATAAGGATTCTGTGTACTAGTACAGAACCGGTCATTGTTGTGGCTGTGGCAAAATTCTTAGGCTGGGCGTGGATAATAAGAAACCGGAACATTAGAGAGTGATGTCCTAGCCGATTCTGATGTGTACCTGTATTGTTCTTGAGTATGTTGAAATATGTTTCTTTTTATAAATTTTAGAGCCTAGTTTTTAATTCTATTTAAGTAATCAATTTAAGTGTATACATTTTATATTGTTATTATGGACTGTGTACTTGTTTGTATCGCTTTTATGACAATTGTCGAATAAAGCTTTTTTGGATTGGATTGGAGAGGGGTGAACCAGTCTCTGCCCACATATGGGAACACGTTCTTCAATACGGGACTATAAGTAGCTAGATGTGACATTCCTAGCTGATAGGGGAAATTTCAAGCTCCCAGTTTCAGGGAATGGAGCCGAAACATGAATTTGTGTATGACAGTGGAGAGGGAGATTTATCATGGTGGGGGTTGGTTGTCTCCACAAATTCACTAACATATGGGGGAGATCGTATATAAATGATCTCTCAGTGTAGGGAGAAGAGAATGTGTGAGATGACCAAGCAACATTTTGAATGCAAGTGCAACTGCTCATGTTGAATGTTAAAGACACACAATTGATGGACGGAATGCAGAACAAATCAAAACATTCACCCCCAGTCTAGAGATCTGGGTTAAATCCATCATTCTTTTGCTCACCATGCCACCCCAGTTTAGACCTGGCTATAGGCAAATCAGTCTTGACCCTGTGCCTCATGGGAACAGTCCAGCCCGAACTGCCATATGGTCTATTTCCAAGCCCAATCAATTGCTCACATTCCAGCACAATCGGAAACGCTGAATAGCATAACATTCTTTCCATGAAGGTATTAACTTTCTACAAGTCTCTTGGAAATCTTATGTGATGGCCCGCCATATTCAACAGTTAATTTGTGAGTTGAGGCAGAAATCCTCAGAGGATGGACTGGCCCCTGTATGCTGGAATGAGTCTGTGGTACTGAAATGTAGTAGTGTATGTAATTTTACTAGTGGTGAAATGGTGATCTGTATTCCTATCCAGGATCCAGCACCTCACCAATGGTAGACATGATGTGAAACATAGTCTTCGTATTGAAATGGTATAAAATCAGTACAATCTTATGCTCAGTTCACGCTCAGTGAGCTGTCCTTGCAATTCTGTACCACTTGATGCTGTGCAGCTTTGTCCTCTTAGGCTGTAGCAAGGCACCTTTGTACTACCATTGTTGTTGTTTCTTTTGCACAGTTTCTATCCCTTTTGCATATTGTTTTTGTGAAGGTATGTAGTAATGCTCATTTCCATCAGTTTTTTTTGTCGGAGAGACTTTGGCTAATTTCTCCTGTTTTGCTGTTGCCCTTCACACTCCTAATGTGATGTGTTTTGTGCCTGAACACTTTCACAAACGTTTTTGTTTGCACTGGTACAAAAGCGGCTAGCTTTATCGTGTTGCAAAACAGATTGTGCAACATTTGTATAAGCAAATTCTAGTGGGAATGACCATGTCTGTTTGTGTATGTGATTTCGTACAGCAGGTATAATTATGTATTTATACCACAGAGTGCATTTTATTATGCCTCAGATCTCAATAGCTGTACGATTTCCCCCAATATTTTCTCCCATATATCAATATTATTTATGTAAAGTGATCCACATTTAGGAGAAAATATTGATGAAACATCGTAGAGCTATTGAGATGTGAGGCATATTACAATGAACTCCTAATTTGATTTTGTCAGAAAAGTATGCCTATTGGTTTTATGTGATTGTATTCTGGAAAAGATTTATGTAGCTAACTATGTTGCAGGAATTATCAAGAAAAGTGAAGACACACTTGTGCCTGTAGCAGGAATGGTTTACAAGATGATGAGTTCTTCAACATGGATTCGAATCTTTGCTGTCACAACAAATTATTTAGATGTATCTTTCAGTATTACTGCTCCCCTACTCCAAGTAAAAATGAAACTGAGAAGGTACATTCTCGCAATCCACCATGGTAGAACAACACACACATGTGTGCTAAACCTCCCTCAAAAAGCACAAAAGTGAAGTAGCACACTGCATGTTTTGAAATCGAGGAGAATGGCTTGAGAATAGCAAACAAGATTACAATGTTTCTGGTTCGGTTTCACGTACCATGTGTTGACAGATATTTAGCACCACTGTGGGAGGCTCTGGAATGGTGTACTGTTGGTCCCAAGTTCCTCCCGAGGTATCCGTGGGTGGAGCGGCCTTATACTGAGCTACTACACTCCTAGTTTATTTATTTTATTTATAAGGCAGTATTTATAAAGCGCACACAGTCCTCCCCAAAGGGATATCCCGGCGCTATCAGAAGCTACACATCCAGTTGCTAGCTTATAGGGAAAGAGAACAGAAAGGGAGCTGATTACTCAGGAAAAAGCCATGTATTGAGCTTCTTTATGAAACTGAGATAATTGTCTATACAGCGAAGGCCCAGGGGTAACGGATTCCAATGAGCCGCTACCAAGTATGTAAAAGAGTGGTTCTCGGTTCCGAATTTCCTGATCTGTATAGTGTTAGCCAGAGCTAAATTTGTGGATCTCAGATTTCTGGAAGGAGTGTAAAAATCCAGTTTAGCACAAAGAATCCTAGGACCAGTGTTATGTATAGCCCTGTGCACATGACACAGAATTTTAAATATAGCCCTTTCTCGGATAAGAAGACAGTAAAGAGTTTTTAGGCACGTTGTTGTTGAGCTATATTTGTCTATATTGCAAATTAGTTTGGCTGCCATATTCTGATTCACCTGTTGTCGGGTGAAAAGGTGCTCGACCCTCCCCATATAGAGGGCATTCCCATAGTCCAGTCTGCTAATTACCAGAGCTTGTACTATGGTCCTGCCCCAGTCTACTGGGATCCAATGAAAGAGTCTTGCAAGAAGTTTGAGCAGGCCATAACATTTGCCACAGGTGGAAATAACCTGCACCTGCATGTACAAGGACTCATCAATCAAAGCACCCAAGTTTTTGGCAACTTTCTTTGGCTTAGGTGCGGGGCATAGAGATAACAGAGTCCAAAATCTGCTTTGCACCTCCAAATAGCAGTATTTAAGATTTCTCCACATTCAACTTTAAACAACGTGCTCTCATCCAGATAGCCATCTCGTCAAGGCAGTCTGAAAGATTTTGACGGGTGTCATCTTACTTCTCCCCTATGGAGTAGACTAATTGAGTGTCGTAGGCATAAGAGTAAATCTGAAATCCCCACTTGTGGACCATTATTGCAAGGGGGTGATGTAAACATTAAACAGGGTGGGGCTCAACGAGTAGCCTTGCGGTACATCACATTTAGATCTATGAGGAGAGGATCTGACTGTATTCAGCGGAATGGCCTGGATCCTTTTATCCAAAAAAGTGCCAAACCAACGTAAAGCTGATGAGTGGAGCTCTGCCTCGTGGAGTATATTTATCAATTGACAGTGTGAAACGGTGTCAAATGCCGTGTAAAGATCACCAGTTCTCTGGTCCCTTTCCAATGTGTGGCTGCATGTACCCGTGTGTAAATACTGTTAGACGTGAAAGGGATGCGCATACGCAGATCCTTTTTGTGCTTCCACTGCTCGGTTATTGTGCGAGCCCTATGAAATTTCACCTGTGCAGATGCAGTGAGGAACTGCACTCTTCTACATGCAGGATCTTCAGGGCCCACTTCCAAAAGTCAAGGCTAAATGCTGTAGACCTTTACAAAGTGATAGATGTGCCCATTTTTTGTGATGGTATATTGCTCACATGTTTCAAATCCAGACTGTTGCAGTGTGATTTTTAGATATCATACTCGCCAAACACTCCAAGCAGCAGAAGGCTCAATACTACGTCTGTAAAAGGCAAATAGTATCACTGCCTTGATAAGAAAGGAAATCGCCACCTCCTTTTTCGGCCTCCTCTCATCTTCTTGTCCCTCCTAACCACCTTCCTCTCTCTTTATCATCTTCCTCCTACCCCCTCAGACTCCCAACTCCTCATCTGCCTTCCGCACCATCTGGCTCCTCCCTTCCCATTTCTCCTCCTTTCTTTTTCCCCCAATATCCAAAGTCTCCTCTTTATCATCTGAGTAATCCTTCATGTCTTATCTCCACCTCCTTCTACTCTTTCCCTGACTCCTTTTTCAGCTCAGTCTCCCTTCTCACCCCATCGCCAACAGAATTCCCACCCAACTCTTGCCACCTCCATCAATCTGCTCCCCCCTCCTGACTAGCCTTCTCCATCTGCCTGCTGGTCTAGTTTCCGTTGTTCTCATTTATAACCCACCTTCCTCCTCCTCATCACTATCCGCCTCTTCCGTCCTTCTCCTTTATCAGCTTCTTACCTCCAAACTCTTTCCTTCAAGTGTCAATCTTTTCCTTCCTCCATCAACCTCCTCACTCCTTCTCGTTCCCTCCTCCTCTGTTCTCCTCCTTCAGTCCCCCCCTCCTTCATTGTCATCCACCTTCACCAGCCTCCCTCCCCATCAGCCTCCTCCTGCTCTGCCTCCTCTCACCATATCAGTATCCTCCTGCTTCTTCTTGCATCACAATCAGTCTCGCTCTTTTCCTTCCCCCATCTATGCCCCTCTTTCCCTTGCTTATAAGCCTCTTCCCCATCAGTATCCTTCTCACCCTTCTTCCAACAGCCTCTTCCTGTGCCTATGTCTCCTCGTCCCTGTGCCCATCACCCTCCGACCACCACCAATCCCTAAGTATCAGCTGTCTCCTCTTCAACCTCAACATACAACACCCTTCTTTGCTTCCTTCTAGGAATCCTTCTGCCATCAGACTCTTCTTTCGCCTATTCCTGTGCCTATGTCTCCTCGTCCCTGTGCCCATCACCCTCTGACCACCACCAATCCCTAAGTATCAGCTGTCTCCTCTTCAACCTCATCATACAACACCCTTCTTTGCTTCCTTCTAGGAATCCTTCTGCCATCAGACTCTTCTTTCGCCTCAGCCACCCCCACTCTTAAATCTCATTCTTCTCTATCTCCTCCATCTAGTGTTACCAAATGTTTCCCTATTCCAGTGCAACAGTTAATCAGTGGTGGGCTACCGTGCTTGGACATACTCCAGCAGTGTGTGCTCCCATAAAATAAATATCCAGAAGATGCATATGTTCTCTGTGCAGTTCCAGGGCATGCATCCCAGGCATGAGTGAGTGCTTGTGCCATGGAGGTGGAACCAGCTAGGGAGGGGGTTCAAAGAAACTAGACCTGAGGTTTTGATAATGGCAATGATTATAGGATGAGGCTAATAAAGGGGTCAAGAGGATTAGATAGAAATCTCACCCCTGACACTTTCATTAAACGCTGATGATTATCAAGTAAAATTGTGTTCTATTTGTATTCCTGAGAACCTCTAGTATGTGTTATTTTATATTAATATTGCTCTTTCTGAAAGTGGAGACCTCTTATGAAGGCTTTTTTATTTTTACAAATACAAACAAATCTTTTTCTGGTCCTGTGTTGAATACTGTAAGAATACAGGTTGTAAAGGGATATGAGTGGTCCCCAAGATTGACATTCCTTGTCAAGTAGTGTCAGACGTAGGTTGCCACAAGGATACTTGAAGGTTTTCTCTTGCTCAGTAACTGAAAAGAACTTTTTGTTTCATCAGTTTAACAAATGGAAAACACCTATATGCAGTTATTTACTGTTTCATGCTGTGCTAATGCTAATAGTTGAAGAATGGGACGTTGAATCCTACTCTTGCTTTTTAGTCTCTAATTTGTGTAGGTGTGCTCCTGAAAACAAGTAGCAAAATATTTTTTTAAGATCCATAGAAATTGATGTGTTAGGACTTTAATTTTTTGTTTTTATTTTTATTTAGAGCGTATGAAACATCCAAAATGTACAGGGATCTCAAACTGCGGGGCGCCCTAATTCAAAACAAGCAACTGAGACTTCTTCCACAAGAGCAAGTGTATGATAAAATTAATGGAGTGTGGAATTTGTCCAGCGACCAGGTACAAGGCATATAATATACAATTAAAATGTGCTAAATATGTGTTGGTTTGTATTATTTTGATTGCCGTTCATATAGTTTTTTTAAAAAATACTATAGAACAGGACACCTTCTCCAGCACACATGTGTAATGTATGGGTTGTCCTTTTTATGAGACTAGAGAAGCAAAACTAAGTGCAGGAAAAGTGCAGCAAGGCTTTCATGTGTCCCATGTATTATTCAGTCTATCAATAGTTCAACTCTCAATGGTGAAAAAACCTTTTGTTTAATGTTAAGTTTTAAACTCTTTGTTTTATTAGAGCTCTTGTATTCCAAGACCCAGTAAACTGTGCTCACTCCTAGCAATTTTCTGCACTTTCACTCTAATGGTAGTATAAGACCAGCCATGCAAAAGCCCTAAATCTATTTTTTTTTTATACCCAGTGGATACAGCAAGTCTGCTTCCCAGATGTAATGGCAAATTTCCAGTAAAAAATATGTTTTCCGTATTGCTAAAATGAACCCTGCACAGTTTTCTTTTACACTTTTATATTTTCAAAATCCATCTCTAATCATTGAGTTGAACATGAAGGAGTGAGTAAGGTAATCTGAACAAGGACTGTAAGCAGATTTGGGGTTGAAAATGCCACAACTGAAGAACAGAGGGAGTAGTAAGAATTCAGCAAGTAGCACAAACAAAATAACTGAAACATAGATGGGCGTTTCGGTAGTTTCTTTATTCATTAAAAAAAAAAAATTAAGCTGAGCCTCAAGTTGGTGGAATAGCAAAATAAAAACTTATTTTACAAAGGTTTATATGAATCGCATTTAAACAAATTACACAGTCTTTCCATTTTAACATATAACCTTGCAGACACAACATAAATGATGCATTTTCAATTTCAACCAGGACTCATTGGTAAGGGATGTTCTCAAGGTAGTTGAGAGCATATTCCAATCCACCAGAATCCTGCTCGAGGAAGCTTCAGATAAGGAAAGTGTTAAAGAAGAATGGGATCATCCTGAAAGAAAGTGTTCACCACTATCCCTCCCCCAGTGATTGTTATCCACTGTGTCAGGAAAAATTGTTTGTATTAAAGTAACTGCCTCATAATTCACTTGAATAGCTAGTTGACCTATAGAGCGCAGGGTGGAGTACTTATTCACTTGAGGTAATGTGGACTGACTGTTGGGCACCAGATTTTAAATGGGCTTCAGTATGCAACTCCAAGCACAGTCTCAACATCAGCTGTAGGAGAAAACAGTTCAATGTTCTTAAAAAATACTGCTGATAATTAGCTGACTTAATGATCACACTAATGTGTGTTTGGCTAGGAGGCATCCTGGGTCTAGAGTGAGTCAATATACTTTTTTTTGCGAGTTAAGAGATTAACGCCTTGTTCCCACTTAAAAGATCTCTTACATTTATGTCTCAGGAATATGCCCTGACATTTCTTGGTCAAAAGCAGGAATTGTCTGGGTGTCTAAAAATGAAGTTCACATTACACCCTAGTGCACATTTGAGTTTCTTCACATTCATATTGAACAACATAGGCCAGAATGGGTAATCATGGTGCATCCTGAGGGTTCTGATAAAATCAATACGTGATAAGTGGCAAGGTATTTCACTTGTTTGCTTCCTTCCTGCCCAAACTCCAGTCTATTTTACACAATAAAATAAGGGCACCATAATCAGTCATACTCCCCAAAATGTTAAGAAGAACCAGCAAACAAGTACTTAATTCACCACCTCCTGTGTAGACGTATGCAATAAGGACCAAAAACGATCCAAAATGAGACCAATGGTAAGGAAGGAGGATGTGGAGGTGAGTGTTCAACAGTTGGTACTAAGCTTGGTGATGGCTCTGACCATTACTGTGACCGCAGCCCGTGGTAATCATGGCAATCGGAGCCAGCAGTGCTGCAGCTCTCAATTGACATATCTGGGGAGTTACAGGCTATGATGCATGACTTTTCCACCGGGTTTTCCTATCCATGCCAGGCTCAGCTTCCACATTTGATTCCGTCACAACTGCCATACTTGCCACTCCTGGTGCTAGTGCTGCATCTACCCTTACAGCCTGTTGCAGCCCCTCTACATGTCGAAACCAACACTGAAGGATGGTGAAGCAGATGCAGACGAAGAAGAGGAAGTGATAGAGCTGCGGGATGTTACAGAGAATAAATAGGTGTACTACAAAGTTCTAAATAGAAGGGCAAAGGCACCATCACCATCAGATTTGTCTCCTGCTGATATTGTAAGGTTTCATTAAATAGTTAAGTAGGCATCCAAAAGATGTAATGTGCCAGTCACTGGTAAAAAAAGTCTGATGGCTTCCTTTACAACTTCAGTGAGTCCTCAAGAAGATCAGTTCAGTTGATACCAGTCCTTCATCATATGAAGGCAGACATTAAATAGATTATATAAACCCCTGCCATTCTGGCGTCAGTACTGCTGCTATAGAAACCTGTATTGGAAAAGCCAGTAAGTCTTGTCATGAAATCTATTGCTTTGCCAATGCAAGTACATATGCAGGCGCAGCTGCCATCTTGTAATGATTTTTCCTAGAGATAGAAAAATTATTTAAAAAATGGCGGCTGCATATGCTTGCATATACATGGTGACCATCTTTGAATGATTTTTCTTAAAGCAAAAGCAAAATCGTGCAACAATGGTTTGTGTGTGTGTACATGCATTTGCAGAATCCTTCCATTTACATTATTTTTAATTTACCATTCCAAACTGGCAGCCTGACATTTTAGAATGAAAAATTTGAAAAGTATCCTGCACAAAGGTAAGAAAGCAGTATGACCTCATAGCAGTGAGCAACTACCCAACCCTCTCAAAAAGAATAAAAAAAAAAAGTTAAAACAAACCATTGGTTGGGGGAGTTGAGGGTGAGGGGGGAGTTGAAGGTGAGGGGGGAGTTGAAGGTGAGGGGGGAGTTGAAGGTGAGGGGCGAGAAGGAGGTAAGGATGATGACACGGCTGGTTGGAGGGGATGAAAGATCATGCTTTGAGTGTTTGAGAAGTTGATAGTCCCATGGTCAGGTTAATTCCATAAAGCTAGTGACTCTGTAGCAGATTTCAGCTGCTGAGACCTAGCAAAATCAAAAAATATATCAGTAAAAAATAAGTGGGAGCCAGGCGATGGGAAGAGTGTTACAAGTATCGCAATTGTCAGGCTCTAATTTTGAGACCTATTTAGTCAAGCCTACCCATAAACCATGTGTAGAATTATTCTGACCTGCAGGATTGAGTCCTTCACCTCTAGTTCCATTTCTGTAAAAGCTGTACCTGACTACCACACAAGGGAGCGGAAAGGATGGCGAGAGTGAGAAAGGATATATTTGCTTTTCTGCAAAGCATTGTCCTTACATAAAGATAGATATATTGATATATTGTTAGCCATCACAGTGTTGAGCTATAAGGAGGAATAATAAGTATAAGTCTTTTGAATAATACTTTATATTGTAATAGGTTTTCTGAGTTATTATATCATATTATTGTCTGTATTTTAATTGACTCGTAGTGTTTCTTTTTAAGATAGTAAATATTGTCTTCCACAGATCCGTCCAAGACATTCTCTGATTTACTACACCCAGTTCTTCCTACTTGTGCAATTGAAATCAACACATGCAAAATGGATTTTCCCCGAGCCCTGCACCATAACTCCTTAAACTCCTTAGACTGAAATATCTTAAGTTCCTGAGATAGCACACTCTTGAGCTACTAACAAAACTGTTACCTCACTCAGGAGAAGAGAGAGAAAATTAGTGGAACTGGGCTTGACTTACTTGAGCTACTACCAAATAAATACCTTGCTGAAAAGGGCAATGGGGAGACTAAGAATAAAACAACCTGAAGTACAGTAGAACTGTAGAAAAACTATAGGAATGATTAACGAATGTACACCGAAACTGGTTATTGTCAATCTCCTGCACTGGAAAAACTGCTATACTTTGCAGTAATCAAGATTCAAGATAGGCACATACAAGCCTTAGCTCCTAATGAAACCTTTTGCCAATAAGATCAAACAGCAACTAAAACCTAACGTGCAGCGCATGCTGGTAATGTTCCGAGCAACCTGAGCTTTGTCCTCAAGACTCGACACTCAAAACTCAACTGATGGCTCAAATTGATCCAGTCAATCAATTTTCACACAAAAACTATGAAAACGCTTTAAGAAAAAGCACTTTTCTTACCGTCAGTGCTCCTTTTAACTTGTATGCTTTAAAGATCAAAGTGAGGGTCTTCTCGCAAGGCTGTCTTAAACCCAGAAGTGACATGGTTTTGAAAAAAACATTATAACATGTCTCAAAATTAGCTGAGCACAGCCCCTGACTAAAAGAGCAAGGAAAGAGAGCGAGGAAATTCTACTGTCCCATGAAGTGCTAAAGGGAAATGATATACTAGTCCTCTCAAGTCAACAGGGGGAGGATACAAGTCAGATAATCTAAATGATGGGGAAAAGTTCTTTCCCTGCCTCTGGAGCACAGCTAAGAATAGGGAATAATGCAATCAAATATGGAGCAGGGAACTGAGATAGTCCAGAAAGTCATCCAATCATGTGCAAAAGCTCACGCTATAGCTACTATATTGCAGACAATAGAGCTTAGACGACAGACCACTAAAACGATCTGTTGGACCCCCAGAGAATGTCCCAGTTTGCATAATAGGCCAACACAGGCAGACAGTTATCTCAGCAGTAGCCCGGCGCCCTTGACCCCCCCTACCCCCACCCCCCAAGCAACTCTGCCTCACGATGTACTGCATTCCCTTACTGCGAAATTAGAAGAAGTTGCTTTTGGAAAGCAAGTTAGCGTCAAGATGGCCTCCTCAATCAATGCCAAAAATCCTCTAAATAAAATTCGAAATATGTATCATGTGTGATAGACAGATGTTGGTGTGTATTGCCTCTTAGTCAAACTTTATTCCTGATGATAAGCGAGAATAGGCCAAATCCATTCTGAGAGAGGCGTAGCACACCAAAACAATTTACTTAAAAATACGTTAAGACAAACCGTATAAAGGCAATAAAGAGGAGGAAATGTTTACACTAGGCCATTTGAATTTTACTTTGGATTCACGGTGCAGTGTCATTTTAAATAAGCTGCTTTTGAGTGTAGAAGACGCTCAACTAACATATTCATAAGCTAGAGAAATAGTTCTGATGATTAATGACTTGCTTAAAACATCTCAATGGAAGCTGCTAGCTAATTGTTTTGAGTCCGAAATAACACTTTTGAGCCAGTAAAATGGGCAAAGCTGATGACATCAAAACAGATTGGTATTTGCAATTGAAGTGCATCCTTTCTTCATGTTAAGGTTATAGTTTGGAGTTTTCTGTTTCTGTGTACTTTTAAATTAAGCTAACCACTGATTTTGCAACGTTTCAAAAGCCTCAATTGTATGAGTTTGTTAATATGTAAATATAATGTTATGTTTGTTTTTCAGGGTAACTTGGGAACATTTTTCATAACTAATGTGCGAATAGTTTGGCACGCAAATATGAATGATAGCTTCAATGTCAGCATACCCTACCTGCAGATTGTAAGTACATCGATTTTACTAGCTTCAAATATCCTAATCATAAATGTTTCAATAAGATGAGTATGTATGAAGTCGGCTTTCCTGCTCCCAGCCATTTTGCAGTAAAAGTGTCTATTGAAATTAAACAAGAAAATAGATGGGACCGTTTTCAAGAATGAACTAGTTTATGTATTGGCCAGTGCTGTCCACTCACTTAACTTATGCATAAACCAATTTGCATCCATTTCAACTTGATCATAAACTACCTGAGCTGTAGAGTAGGGGTGTACTCACAATTTAGACAATACCATTCCTAGATAACTCCGTATGCTTGAACAGATCAGTCATAAGGTTTCAACTTTCACACCTGATGCCACCAATTAACTGTAGTCCCATGTTCAACCAACCTGCTGGATCTCACAAATAACTCCCCATGAAATCTTTTTACCTTGTCCCCATCTATTAATACAGAAAAACACAATATATCCAAAGCTATTAGTAAACTCCTTAAAACACGATTACTAACTCCAAAGAGCCTACTTGACCTTAAAACAAACACTAATCCAAGGTGGCTGAGAAGCATAAAATAAATTCTCTTATCCTCTGACTCTTTCCTATTCTCAATGTTTTCAGTATCTCACCATTTTCGAACTCCCCAAGAAGGTTGTTAATTCAGAGGTTAGTGTAATAGTACCCGGCAGTCACACATCCACCTCACTTTACCATGTGCACTTTCATGCCCATTTTGGTTCCTCTTTGTGTTGAGCAATGAAAATGGGCATCTGCTTCACTCGCTCTCAATGATTTCCTAAAGTTGGTTCTTGATCGCCGATATAATTTGTATCAGTTTGGCCCCCGATCAGGTTGCCACTCCAGGAGGATCTTCTGTCGCAGCAAGGCAGGATTCTGCACCCAAACCTGCATAATGTACACCTCCATGCGAAGTGATTTAGTTGTGGCAGTTTACTGCGTTCAATATACCACCCAAGGTTGTGGGTGTCATCTTTGCTGCCAGGCATCCGTCTATGTTGTCCATTTATGCTGAACAGTGGGACAAATTTGTGGCTTGGTGTGGCATCCACAAGAATGCCCCCTTTGCCAGCCACACTGTTGGATGTTTTATTGTTTGTTTTGTCTCTCACCTGCAAGATCTTACAGTTATTAAAGGTGCACACCTTTTGGCCTTTTTTTCTTTTCATTTGTCAAACCAACCATCCTTTTTTTAAATCACATGTTGTGATGCAGTTTCTTAAAGGTTTAACACACATATTCCCTCACAAACTGTTGGTGATACCACATTGGGACCTTGATTTGGTCTTGAAGTTTCTCATGTGTACTCTCTTCAAGTCAAAGCACATCTGTTCGTTGTGTCTTTTCACCTTAAAGACTGTCTTCCTCTTTGTGATTACACCCACTCGTCGGAGAGCGAACTCCAGGCTGTATTGCTACAACCGTCCCACACCACCTTTTTTCCAGACAAAAACTGGTGCTAAGGATTCGGACGGCCTTCCTGCCAATAGTCATGACTCCTTTCTATGTTGGGCAGTCCATCAGTCTCCTACCGTGTTTTTGCACCAACTTGTCCATCGAAAGGGGAGGAGAGGCCCTATCGATTGGACTCCAATTAGAACTTTAAGCATTTACAATGATCGTACAAAAGACATCAGGTGGATGATCAGCTTATGAGGGGAGCAAAGAAGTGAGGGGGTGTAGAAAAGGACACTTTTGAGGCGGATAGTCCTGTGTATTGGCATATGGTACACACTGACCAAAAAGTAGCTTCCAGACTGTTTGTGGGCCCGAAGACAGTTTCCACTGGGCCATCATACGCAGTGCCTGTCCTAGACAGTTGCCAGACTGGGACATGGGCATCAGTGCACATGCTCAGGAAGCACTGCAGCCTTGATAGCCGGGTGCGGCTAGAAGGACTTTTCACCCTTCCGCTCCTACAAGGCTTTTTTTTTTTTTTTAACAAATGTTTTTTATTGAGAGAAAAAAAAGTTCAACAAACTACAACACAAATAAATCAAGTGCAATAGAAAGCAGTCGTCAAATTATACAAAACTCGCAATACAAAATTACATTGAGATACAGCTCAGCACGGTGGGTCGATAGCATCATCATGTGTTGCATGATCTCAGTTATTTATTAGAATCTTACAGCATCTCATTGTCAATAACAAATGGGAAATCTCACCAAGAGGGCACATAATAAACCTTTACTCTCATTCCAGGGGCCCCATAATTTCGTCTAATTGCCCGGGCATCCCCTGCTCTCGTATATCACCCGCTCCGCTTGCATGCACCAGTCCATGTCAGACTCCCAATCAATGTATCGAGGCTTAACTCCTCCCTTCCATGGTCTGGCGATATTGTGTTTTGCCACCATGCAGCCCAACGAGACCCATAGTTGTTCAGTTCTGGACATGTCGGTGGGTTCTCAGATGTTCAAAAGACAAAGTCGGGGGAGGGAAGCCTCAATAGGTTTATGGCATATCTGGGACATGGTGGGCACAACCCCACCCCAGTATTTCTGAAGGACGTGACATCCCCACCATTGATGTAAGAAGGTGCCAGTGGAACTGCAGCCAAGGCGACAGGCCGGGGAGTCGAGGAGGCCCATCTTAGCAAGTGCTAGTATAGTAGGCTCTATGGAGTATTTTTAGCTGTATAAGTTTGAAGCGGGAACGAATAGCCACCTCCCGGTATGAGGCTAGGGCCTCCCTCCAATCCTCAGCAGTCATGTCCCCGACATCATCAGCCCATCTTGTACATATTTTGTCATGTGTCTCAGGTAGGTTATTGAGAATTTTACGATGGGTCAAGGAGATGGCCTTTTCAGGGAGGTAATCATCCAAAATCCTATCCTCCAAAGGTGAGGAGACCGATAGGTCAAAACCCCTGTGAATTGCTTTGTGTAGTGTGCTTCTTGCCTGAGGGTATCTAAGGGTTTCCCTCCCATGCAATTGCTACTGTGTCTGTGGCTCGCCGAACGGGACAACCCCGCCCCTCGCCCACAGATCCCCAACCGTAGAAAGGCCAATCAGATCCCTGGCTGCCTTGAGAGTATACCTAATTGACAGGATTCTAGCAATGAGTAACCTTTGTAATTTTACCTTTCCAGCCCAAAGCAGCAGTTGCGGCATGCCAGAGGGAGACCTTGGTGGAGGTCGGGGTGTATTGAGGTGTGTACCTTGTCCCTCCATCAAGTGCCCTCAGGTAATTACCTGCAAACATATTGTGCCTATCCATTCTATATGCTGGGTCTGTAATAGGTTGGTGCGGCCAGTTATTGAGAACCACTAGCTGTGAGGCCCAGTAATATGTTTTGATGGCTGGCAAAGCAATACCCCCATCATGCCAGCTTTTTGTGAGCTTGGTGAGAGCAATTCTGGGCGAGCCGGAGTTCCAAAGTATAGCTCGCACCTCGGAGTTAATTGACTGAAAATATTGAGCTGGGTCTAAATATGGTATATTCTATAAGGCGTAAAAAAAGCAGGGAAGTGCCATCATTTTATACAGGGCAGCTCTACCTATTAGTGTAAGAAGAAGTGTTTTCCAAAGCTGCACGTCGGCTCGAAGGCGTTCTAGGGGAGGTAAGAGATTGCGTTGGTGGAAGACCCCTGCGTCTCATGTTATATATATATATATATATATATATATATATAACCTACTGGCGGTCGCCAGTAGGTAGTTATAGTTAGGACCCTGTTTCCATAGGAAAACCGCAACATTCTATTTGGAATAACTTTGGCGCCGGTCGACGAATCCTCGCGAAATTTTCAAAATAGGTGTGGCGCTACGCTCCGCTCCTACCCTGAAAGTCTCGGGGGGATTCGTCAAGCGGGGGCTGAGAAAAAAGGGGGGTCCCAAAACGCGTTTTTCCCATGCATTTTTCCATAGGACCTTTAGACACAGCTACAGCCCGAACGGCTGAACAGAGTTACTTGAAATTTGGCAGAGAGGTAGTCCTCAGGTCAAGGAAGTGCCTTTTGTAGGTCTGGTGTAAATCTGTTCAGTAGTTCCTGAGAAAATAGCATTTAAATCAATATATATATCTGTGGCAGCTTACGGTGCGCTTACCGTGCGCTTACGGTAAGCTTACCGTACGCGTACGGTGCCGTGCGCGAGCGCGAATCTGATTGGCTGTTAGATCTTAGTAAACATTCGAATCGGTCGAAACCAGGAAGCGGCGGCCGCCATTTTCTCTCTCGCACTCTGAGGGGGGGGTTAAAAAACAAAGGCCAAAAACATGTAAAGGGGCTGTTTAGACAGCTCCTAAGCACCTAGCCATGATGAAGGAGTCCCCAAAGATCCCCCAAGGCCAAAAAGGCAATTTATTTATTTTTTTAAATTTCGCCGATTACGCTTACCGTACGCGTACGGTAAAATTAAAAAAAAAAAAAAAAATTATCCATAATCTCCCCACCCCGTCTGCAAATGGTGCCCGAAGGGCAACATTAGTGCATGGCATATTGAATTCCTTTGAAAATGTAAAAGATTACCTTTCACAACGAAGCGCATAATATGTCCTCCATGTGCGCACGGTGCGCGAAGCGCATCGTGCGTACATGGCCCATCTAGCGTAACGTGGGCACGGCACTAACTGCGTAAAGTGGGCGCGCGGTGCGCGAAGCGCACCGCGTGCTCACTGTGCGCGCACGGTGCGCGAAGCGCACCATGCGCGCACGGAACGAACTGCGTTAAGTGGGCGCGCACGCCACGAATGGCGTAAAGTAACTTAGCATTTAAAAAAACGTACAAATTCACTGAAAAAACCATAGGTTTCACACACGTTATAGTTAGGAATTAGCATTTAAAAAACCTTGCAAATTCAGTGAAAAAACCATAGGTTTCACACATGTTATAGTTAGCTGGACATTTTACTGATAAAAAAACCATTGAAATTCCCCCGTTATAGTTAGTGCAGGCAACTATAACTCACGCGACCCCAATCCTCTGCTGATGACATATGTGTCTTTATGAAAAAAAAATATTTGTAATATATGTATAGCTAAAATTTAATGGAAGAAGACATGGGCAAATAAGTGTCTAAATACAGTATTAGCATCAGCAGAGGATTGCGGTCGCGTGAGTTATAGTTGCCTGCACTAACTATAACGGGGGAATTTCAATGGTTTATCAGTAAAATGTCCAGCTAACTATAACATGTGTGAAACCTATGGTTTTTTCACTGAATATATATATATATATATATATATACACCAAGATATCGGAAACCGTCTGTAACTATTTTAGCGTCGCAACCCGTGTGAAGTAGCGGAGGTTCAGCGCTCAAAACGTAGACCAGCGACTTATCTCAATTGATGAGATAACCCGAATATTTTTGGAAGAGGGCAAAGATATGTAATATCCTGTGAATCGAAAATCTGGGTCTGGCTAAATAGGATAGGATGTCATCGGCGTAGAGGAAGATTTTATCCAACCACTCCAGCGACCAATTAAGCCCCCGAATAAGGGGGTCACCTCTAATCCATAAAGTTAGAGGTTCAAGTGCCAGAGCAAATAACAGTGGTGACAGGGGACAGCCCTGCCTCGTACCCTTTCTTAACTCAAAGATTGCTGACCTGCTACCATTAACTGTGACCTGGGCCAGGGGTTTTGAATAGAGAAGACGTACCCAGGATAAAAACCGACCACCAAATCCATATCTCTCGGGTGCGGCAAACAGGAAGGGCCATTCTATCATATCAAAAGCCATCTTAGCATCTAACTACCTAATCACCGAGTCTTCTTGTATGGTAGAGGCCCTGCCCACTACCCCAAAGAGGCGACTGAGGTTAAGCGCGGTGTTCCTATTAGGCATGAAGCAGGACTCGTCCGAGTGTATCAGTTTGTGGAGATAGGGCGAGAAGCGGAGGGCCAAAAGTTTAGCTAATATTTTGACTTCTGGGTCTAGGAGAGAAATAGGCCTGTAGGAGCAACATTGCTCGGGGGTTTTTCTTTTTTTGTGTATGACAGCAATATTTGCTAATCTCTGTGTTTCGGGTAAGATACCTCGAGTAACACTCTTGGCATACTTTCATACGAGAAACGGGGCAATCGTCGAGGAGACCGCTTTGAAAGTTCGATTGGAAGGCCACTCGGGCCCATGGCTTTTCCGGATTGCAATATTCCGATTGCCTTAGATACCTCGTCAGGAGTTAATGCTGCATCAAGCTCCGCCACATTCTGGGGGTCTAACACTGGCAGGGTAGAGTGGAAAGTAATTTGGCTACTGCATCCTGGGTGGATGTGGAAGAATGGATATAAACCTGCTCGAAGTGGTTGGTGTAAGTCTCAGCAATACCAACTCTGTCCTGCTGCCTCACGCCTTCCGTATATACAATTGCAGCCACCCATCTATTAGCTAATTCTCGTCTATCAAGCCACGCCAACAGCTTACTAGCTTTGTCCCCGATATCATACACACGGTGTTGAGTGGCCCGGTACTGGGTCCTGGCTGCATCATCTGCGATGTCTCTATATTCTTTTTGTTTTACAGCTAGTTTATGTGTAGTTTGTAAGGATGCAGATGTCACCAATTCATTTTCAAGTAGGGCCACCTCTTTCTATTTCCTCCAGCTGCTTACGGTTTTCTTTCCTGTGGCCCTCCACTGCCGCCACCCCACGTCGCCGGATCACTGTCTTATAAGCTTCCCATAACGTTACATCTGACTTGACAGAGCCATCATTCTCACCAAAGTAGTTTTGGGTGGTCTTCGTCAAAGTATCCCGTATCACTGGCACGTTAAGATACCAAGAGTTGAGAACCATTTCACGGTGAGTGGGAGATAATACGCCACCGCATTGAGTCATAATAGGAGAGTGGTCAGAGATACCCCTGGGGAGGAAGGAGATCTCACAGAACATTGGAAGTTGGGTGGCTTTACAGAAAAGATAATCTATACGTGACAGACTCCCATGAACCCCGAAGTGGAAAGTGTATTGTCTAGTTGTGAGGTAGCAGACACGACATGCATTTAGCAATCCCATGGCCCCCAGAAAATCTGCCAACAGCTTCCGTGATGGTTCCCCTCGCCTGGGCGGTAAGCGGTCAAGATCGCCGTTCAAGACAGCATTACAGTCTCCCCCCACTAATATACTTCCCTCGGGTAGACCCAGCATATGATGGCCTAGGTCGGTCAAAGCAGAGGAATGGAGTTTAGGGGGTAGATATAAGGAGGTCACGTTGAGGGACCTACCCTCCCATTGGCGGGAGACCGTAACAAAACAACCAAGAGCGTTGTGAGTGACTTTATGTACCTGGAAGGGGAGGGGGCTTTGTGCCAGAATGCTCACCCACCTGGATCCCCGGGAAAAACCTGCATGAGCTAACAATTTATATCCCCATCTATTGAGTGCGCAGTAGGAGGTACCTTGGATATGTGTTTCTTTGAGTAGTACAAGGTCAGGAGCATGATGTTTTAAATATTGTAGTACTATTCTCCTCCTAATTCGATCTCCCAGTCCATTCACATTCCATGAGAGTAGTTTGAGGTGACCCAGTGGTGGGGTGGTATTATGCTCAACACCCATCTACAGGAATGACTAGATGCCCCGCTTCCCCCAGGGGCAATGATGCAACAATGAAACCAATACAACCCTGTACTGTGAGATGCAAAGGTGGATACATTGCACTTTTTGACCACGAAAAGATATTGAGCTTACTATTGACAACCCAAGTGACCTCATCAATCAGACTGCACAAAAAACAAATCCAAAAATTACAATAAAAAAACCCAGTGAAATTCCCTGGAACCCCCCCCCCTCCCCCTCCCTGCAACGTGGACTTAAAGCTGCCCACCCCCACCCCCGTTTTGCCGAGCGCCTGTGTACCCGAAACGGAGAACCTGTGTAAAGGGGTACGTAACACCGCCAAAACCACCCTAGAATGAGGCCTACATCCCCCACAAAGGTGGTTATGTGCGCCCAAAATATCGAACATTAAGCCTCATGTATTGTAGGTGGGGTGATACCCACTCACCCCCAATGGCCGATCCCACTCCCTGTAACTGCCCACAGTAGCTGCCCCAGAACCAGGATAGTCAACAGTTGCAACCCTTGAATTTCAAAAATATAAAGGAAGGGCATAATTTTTGACAATCGTTCATCAAACCCAGTCACGTGTGCCCCAGTTAGACAATGGTCACAAACCGGTCCTACGATGTATCCAGGGCCATAACTGCTCGAGAGGGGTAGAATGTGCCAACCTCTTCGGTGGTGATCTACGATGAATCAAACACCCCTCCTCTCGATCCGATCTCTCCAGTTGCGCTTGACTCAGAGAAGACCGCCTGCAAGGACTGGAAGTGCGCCAACCTTCAAGCCAGTCCCATGTCTCCTCCGGAGTCTGGAAGAACCATGATTTCCCTTCAGCGAGCACCCTCAGCTTGGCCGGAAAGAGCATAGCATTCTTCAGATCGTGTTCAAGCACTGCCGGTTTAACTTCAAGAAAAGATCTCCGTTTCTGTTGCACTTTGTAAGTGAAGTCCGGAAAAAAGGTTATGGTAGAGTTATCAAATTTAAGTGGTGGGGCAGCTCTTGCCGTTTCAAGGATGTGATCTCTGTCGTGAAAGTTAAAAATCCTCGCCAGCAGAGGTCGCGGAGGAGTTGCCCGGTTTAGGGGGGGCGGGCACCGCACACTGTGCGCTCGTTCCACAGAGAAGTATTTTGAGAGGGACCGGGGCTGCAGGTGCTTCTGTATTAAGTCTTCGGCGAACAAATCAGCGGCCTGTCCTTCAGACTTTTTGGGAACCCCAAAATGTGTACGTTATTTCGACGTGTGCGCCCTTAATTGTCCTCAGGCTTCACCTCAAAGTCTGATGCTTGGGCCTTCAACCGTTTGATAGTCTGTTCCAGGGATTTTAGATGTCACCATCTCAATCTTTTGCTCCAACGCCAAGCGGACCCCTTGAATGGCCTCCATAACATCTGTGAGGGACGGGCCCTCTGCGGCGGCCCATTGCTCCGCTTCGACATTGGTGTTCTTCTCATCCGATGCGTCGGCTTTGGTGTGTGCGAATTTAGAGAGCTTGATAAGACTAGATTGCCTGGAGCCTTTATTAGTGGCCATTGTGTTGGGTTAGCGTCCAAATGCAATCTTTGCTCTGTTTCTTTCAATGCCCTCAATTGAACTGCACCTCGCCTGGGGTCACAAAGAATCAGGGGCGCAGCTTCACCACACCGGTGCAGTCCCACTGTGTTTCTGGGGCAATCGAAATGACAAAACCGGTTATACCATGGTGTACTCCCATCAACGAGGTGAAACCAGCTGTAACCAAGAATATACCCCCCGACCGCCACGAGATCCTCCGTTGCAGTCTGTCGTGCACCGGAGCCCACCCGGCACAGTGCAACCTCCGCCCCAGCCGCTCCCAGTTGCGAGCACTCGACAACACCCCAGGGACCAGGGCATGTCCCGATGCGCATGCAGGTAGGGGCGCCGATAGAGAGACACTTCTCTGCTCCTGCAGGCCTCCGCGTCCGCACCGGATGTCGCACAGGGCAGGTCCGGACGTTTTCACGACCTGAGCTTCCTCTCGGTCCTGGTCCAAGGTTACAGCGTGGATATCTCTGGACAGGGCTGGCCGAAATTTTCGATGGCGAATCGGATGACTCCGCAACACAGTGGGTACCCAGACAGCTGTTTACAGCGGGCAATAAGGATGAATTTAACGGATTTTGGGGAAATGATTTAATTACGGCTCAGAGCCTCACTCCCCTGCGGCCATCTTGGGTGTTGGCTAGCCACGCCGTCCCCTGCAAGGCTTTTTGGGCTGAGTTCATATCATAGACCCTCCATCTTGGGACGTACTGCTTTGGTATCTATTCTGAACGTGAGGAATCTGTGGTTAGAAGTATTCATCAGAATAACAAATTACTTGTATACTGTAACTTCTTTCTGGTGGATACTCTGACTAATTGCAGTTTCTTCACTGCATTCCCATTCCCCATACTGTGGAAGTGCCTCTTTTTGCCATTTTAATTGGTACACTGGTACTGACATTGGTTTTGTGCTCTGTGCCAGAGGGTACATAAATACTCTAGTAGGAAAGTGATCTCGGCGCTCAGAGGTGGCGCTTATATGCAGCTTCACTTCATTCCTTCTGGGGTGAAACAAAACCTGCGTGGAGCCACCTCTTACTGGTTTCACTTCTCGCAAGAAGCATCCAATAAAAACAAACTTTCTTACAATGGGCTTGCTGAAGCAAGATATCTTCTTCAATCACCGCAAAAAGAACATGAATAGGACTTACCTCCATTATCTAAAAGAATTTGGAGTAAATCATTCTAATCGCAGTGCTCTAGATAGAGGTCCAACCTGGGGCATGACAGATATGTGGATATCATTTGTTTGCAGCATCTCACATTTTCTGCATCGAGGCTTGGGGTGTTTTGTTGGTTTAGCCCCGTTTTGTAGGGGTCAATAAATTCTGTGTAAAATTGTGTATAAACTTAAGACACGATTCTTCATTAATGCGGCAGATTTTACCGTGAAATAATAAGTGCTTAAAGATATTTGCTACAAATCCTAAAGCTCCAACTTAGGCAAGTGTCTGGCCCAAACTCTGTGAGGTGAGCTCATTTCTGCATCTATTTCACAGAGCCCCCAGTACCATCTTGACATTTCTTTGTTCCTAGGAGTTCTGTTCTGTAAATCGGATTCCATCTCACGTGGATCAGTTTTGGGTTGGAATCTAAGATGAAAATTGTATATTCTTGAATTTGGAAAATGACCGTCTGTCTTCTCTATTATGAAGTTCCAAGATTGTAGTTCTGAATCCTTTAGGAGCTTCACCTATAGTTCTCACCACCCTTAGTGGTATACTAAGCTGGTCTTTCAAACACACAGGAGTGCCAGGGCAGTCCCATAGGAGGATACATGTATTATAGTGCTGAATACCTAACATCAAACCACAATTTAGCAGATGCTTGCAGCACAGTGTGGGAAGTACTGGTGGTGCTCAGCTCTCAATTAACAGCTGTGAAAGCAGTTGGGTGTCACTTTACCCACAGTGTTAATAAGGCAAGGGCCCTACAAAAAGGAACAAGAATGACCAGAAGTATTTCTGCATTCGAAGGTCATTGCAGCAAATGCAGACCACATGGATGCTTCTGAGTTGTGACACTTGATCAGTCTAGTTTCTGACTTTAATAGATTAAGTGCTAAGGAGCATGCCTACTTCTGCTTTGAAGGCATGAACCTTTTCAAGAGGCATTCTTTCTTATAAGTGCTCGGTTTCCAGTAAGAAAAAGAAGCTCAACAGAGGGAGGCCTAGTGCCAGATTTCAACTCCTTGGCTACATCAAGCCACTTACCGGATTTTCCATCGCATAGTTTAACCCAGCCTGTCTAGAGCATTGATTGGTCGGTTCTTCCAGGATTGTAGGACCACAGTGTGTGTTTATTTTTACCCACTGAAGACATATATCACCAAGCAGTACACATCTTGTTCAAATGGCACTTTCTGCTGTTGCACAACAGTCTCTGCACCAGGAGAGCCTAGTGCTTTCCATGAGGCTGCATTCAGGCACTGCACCCATGATTGGGTGGGCACCCTTTGTCACCCTCTCAAGTGCCAGGTGGCCCTTCTGCCATCCTCCCAGATCAGTGTCTGGGGGTATGCATGGGATTTCATACAGTGTTCCAGAAGGCTTTCCCGCAGGTCCAGATTACTTTTTAAAGAATTAAACGGGTAATTTTCATAAATCAATCATTGAAGGTGCACACTGAGCTTTTTTGGACGGATATAGTACCCTATAGATAACTTTCTGATATTGAGACACTCGCTAGTCAAAGACAGTCAAGACTTACGTGTCCCCTTCAACCTAGTTTGCATGGAGGGCACTGACTTCAACCTGCCTTCCTCTGGGTTTTTTTCTAATACAGTTAGGATAAAAATGATAACGCCCAATTTGACGTCAGTTTCACTGTATTGGTGCCGATATGTGGTGCTATTAAGACTAATCTCTCCTAGGCCAGCCATACCCTTTCCAGAATGACCCAGCTAGTTAATAGATCGAGTTGATCTCCTTCAATCCCAGCATACATGGTGGATTTGACTTCATAAGCAATGGCTCCTCCAGCTCTGATTACTCTGCTTCCTCAGTGTATGTATGTGTGCACCATTTTTATAGCACTAATCTAGCCAATAGGCAGCGGAGCGCTGAAGTGGGTCAAAGGCAAAGATGTGGTTAATGACTGAAATGTTAAGTTGGGTTCTAAGAGAGGAAGTAGATGGCTACTGACACAAGACCTAGATCCCGGGCTCTATAAACCCCTGATTTATTGTTTGATTAATTCATTACTCTTTCTGAAACTGCTTACATGAAGTAGGATATCATGAAATAATTTGTTACAGAACCTGCTCTGTAAGGAAAGCCGGCCTCTCTGACTAATGGTACCTTGCAATTCTTTGACAGTTTACGCTAATAGCAGGCCCACCGCTTACTTTAGGATGATGGTGTGTTTGGTGACCTCTCTGACCATGATCTTCTTAGGAACTCATCCGGATTCTTTCCATCTACCGTAATGATGTGTACCCTCGCCCCATCAATAGTGACTCTTTTATACCAATACGATGGAGAGTCACAGAGTGAGGCAGATGAAAATTAATTTTCAAACTCATTTTTGTACACAGTCATGGATGATGTGGTGGATTTAAAATCCCTCTGTGAGTAAGAATGCAGTTCAAGCTCTTACTCCTAGCCAGATGTACAACTTGGCACTATTCTGTTTAGAAAGAATAAAGCACTGATGGGCATCTTCAACATTTTAGGATCAGTGCAAACACAGAGTGCATTTGGATCAATCTGATTTTTAAGAGTAGTCATGAGTTGTACAAGGAGTTTGAGAAAGAGGTAGATAGATAGGTAGATAATTTTATTTCAGGTAATAAAAACCATAAAATATTGCGCAAATAAAAACATGAAAAACGTGTACTGCTATATTATGAATCAGATTTTAACGATTTCCTTTGAGCAAGTGGGAGTTTATATTGTGACCTGTTAGAGTAAATTCACTGTGGAGCCTTCCTTACGTTACGTTCATCAGACATTTTGCGGTCAATAATCGTTCAGCTTTAGATAAAATTTTATAAAAGCAGCTATTATTTGTGGAGATTCCCCTTTCATACAGAATAGTAGAGCGTGCCGACGTGATCTAATGCCATACATATTAAAAATCTTTTCAATAAAATTGTTCTTTCTATTAATAAGTTCGGGCAGAATGATAAGATAGGAGTCAAACTTTCTTCATGTAGTGAGCAAAGTCTGCATTTTGTATTCCAAGGTTGCGGTTGCCATGTGGGGATTCTAGGATTTTGCATAGAGCAAAACATAGCTTATTTTTATAAAATGATCCAAGTAGTGTCGCCGCAAGTTTTAATCGTTATCCATACATGCCTTCTTTTTCTGAACTCTTGTTTATCTTCAAGCCATGACCGCCTCCTTGTTTGCTTGTTAATTACTCTTTTTAAAGCGGTGTATGGGAGTGCTGTGTCCCATAGCTCTTTAGCTCTCAACGTTGTTAATGCTTTACTTAAGGGTTTGTGCACAGTTTTTCTAATTTTAGAGCATGTTGCTTTGAATTTCATTCCATATCAAAGCTCGTCATGTGTTTGCATCCGAGTATCTTACTAATGATATGTATTTGATCAATGCACCAGTTTGTGCTAAAGTTTGATTTATCAGTCTGAATTCTAATCGAATCTGTGAGGGACATGCACTCTGGGGAAGCTGATATAGAAGTCTGAAGACCTGATTTTGTGCCGAATTGAGGAAAGGTCCAAATGTAACCAGGAAAGCTTCAGTGCCGTAGCAGAGAGTTGGAATGAACCTGGTTTGTATTGTAGTTAGTAGTGGCTGAAATGTCAGGCTTTATACTTTCCAGTGAATTTGCTGAAAAGCTGAGATTTGGGAAGCAATTCTTGGATTTAGTACACTCTGATGTAAGTTGTGTGACTGCCGTTCCTGTAACCATACTCCAAGGTATTTGTATGACATAGCTCGTAGAATTGGTTTCCCCCCCAAACTGCCTTTCTTGTTTATTTTCCTACCAAAAATCACTACCCGTGTTTTTGTGAAGTTATTAGCCATTTCAGTCTCAGTACAATAGATATTTAGTTGGTTAAGTAGTCTGTGTAGTCCCGTCCCAATTGAATTCGTGAGAACAAGATCATCCGCGTGTTGTAGTGAAACTACATTCCTGGTTTCCAGTTTTGGTGGTTAAGAATTGGTTGTCGCCAAATAAGCACTAAGATCTGCCAAAAACAGATTAAATAGTACAGGCGCCAAGACACAGCCTTGCTTCAGACCTCTCTTTATGGCTATTTTTTCTGTCTAGATGGTGTTTTGACCGAGTTTGACCAGGGTCCAATTATTGGAGTATAGAAGTTGAATTGCACGCAGTAATTTTGGCGGAATTTACCAACTGCACAGCGTTTTCCATAATAAACTGCGGTTGACATGGTCGAAGGGTTTTGAGAACCCCACAAAGTATGTATATAATAATTGTTTCTTTGACACGCATATGTCGACAATCCTATTTAGAGCTACCAGATTATCTAAAGTACTAGTTTTTGATCGAAAGCCAGTCTGATTATATGGGATTACGTTTTTCTTATCAGCCCATTCTTCGTGTTATGTTAAGATAAGTCCTGCAAATATTTTGGAATCTGCGTCTATTAAGACTATCATTCTATAGCTTTCTAGGGAACCATAAGGGCCCTTCTTATAGATTGGCTGTAGGATTGAGCCGTGCCAAGTGTCCGGATAGTTTCTGTGGTTAAATAATAGTTGAATGAAGTTTGGAAGCCGCTGCTCCAGAAGTCCCAGTCTTCTTTGTATATGACCCCTGGAAGGCCATTTAAGCCGGGCACACAATTCCCCCTGCTTTTCTCAATTATTTTATGAAATTTCACTTTGTGTAATGGCCAACGTTGTTTCACATGAAATATTCATTGCGTTTACTGGCCAATCGTCTTTCGTGTCATAGAGGGCAAATATAAAAGCTTCCCAAGCTTCTTCGGTGACATTTATTTTATTTTATTTTACAGAGTTTTATATAGCGCAAACTTGACCCGAATTGGGTATCGGAGCGCTTTACATAGCACTAGATTCATTACATGAGGACACATTCATTTTTTTTTTTTGTTCGGCACCGGGAGATTAAGGGCCATATGTAGGTAGCTAAATACCGGTCGGTAACGGCCGAAATTCTGTAAATTCCCCGTTACCGATCGGTATTTAGCCCTTTGCAATGTAGGAGGCTGGATTTAAGGATTCGGTAATTTACCGATTCGTTATTTTAAGGAATCACCGAATCCTTATCTCCTATGTAGGGAGCACTCAAGTGAGTGCATTTTTGGTGTAAGGATTCGTTATTTACCACCAACTACAGGTTGGTGGTAAATACCGAATACCTTTTAAAAAGCAATTTTGTGCTTTTTTAAAAGTGCCATGTGGCAGACATACATGCCCTTAGGGCATGTATGTGCGCTACATGTGCACACATGCATGATTCAGAGGTGCAACAGGGTGTCAATGTGACACCCTGCCACCCTTGAATATGCTCCCCCCTATTACCGAATCGGTAATAGTGAACGGCTTCCCATTCATTTCTATGGGCCTCCAGGCCCATAGGAATGAATGGGAAGGTGACTCCTTATTACCGAATCGGTATTACCGAATCGGTAATAACGAATATTACCAAATCGGTAAAATTTACCGTTTTTTTTTTTTTACCTACATTCTATTTACCGATTCTTAAATACCGAATCAGTAAAATTCGATATTTAGGAATTGGTAAATAGAAATTAACTACATATGGCCCCCAGTGATTTGCCCAAAATCACAGGATGTTCAGTGTCATTGCTGACACTCGAACCCAGTTCTCCAGATTCGAGGTCGACCGCCCTAGCCGTTAGGCCAACTCCTCTCCCACTGTTTCCCACGTTGTAACTATCTGATTGGTTTATTAATGACCGTAGTGACTTTGAGTTGGTTTTACAGGCTTGAACTATATCAATCCAGTCTTGCTCCGATTTTTACTCTCTTTGCTTCCCAGATTGCCTTTTTATAAGACTCCGTAATTCTCTGAGCTTTATTTGGCCCTGTGGGTTTGACTGGTTAGCCACACACGTTATTGCTCGTCTTCTGGAGGTAAGATAAACTTCTGTGTTTATATTTTGCTAGCCCCTTGATCACCTCAATAAATTGGGATGTAGGCAGGCTTAAGCAAGTATCTTTAATTTTACACAGAAAACTGCGTGCAGTGTCTAAAAATGCTGCTGTAGATACTAGGGATTAGCAAATAATGATTGCATACTGGTTTGTGAAGTATAAAAGGCGATTCCTTTATCAATAAATCTTTTCCCAATGCCTTCCTAAAGTTCAGGCGTTTTGCAATCTGTGACTTTGTAAGCAGGTATGAATCCCTCTTTGCCGCTTTTTAGGGCTCGCGCCCTGCGTTGCAGAGCGCAGCACTGCTCGCCCAGGCGAGAGTCCTTTTGTGGGGGGTTTAGAAACGGAGCCTGGAATCGCACACGCTCGTGCGTGTGCTTTTCCTTTTGGCATCTGCGATTGGCCTTTGAGTGCATGTTTTTCCCAAAGACGGCACGCAATAGGCGAAAGGCGGATGCATTGCTCCGCCCATGGCCTATTGGTGTCTATTATGCGCACCAAAGGCCATGTGGTTTCAATTATCGTGCACAGACACAGCACGATAATTGAAAATACATGTTCGCTGTGGTGCGCGCGCGCACCACTCGCGTGCGTGTATTTTTTTACAATAGCGATCGCTTTCAGTGCCGCTTGTTTTCCTCGAAGTGAAGAATGGGTGACACCCGGTGCCAGTTTTTCACACTCCGTCTTCTGTCTGGAAATACAGATCGCCCTGTGGCTAATCCGCTCCCCTATGCCTAATCTGTCTCCCAGTGTTTCTAAAGATGAATGGAGCTGAGAACCACGGAAAGACTATTGTGAAATATAATTGCAGTCCCATGCCTGTCTTGTCCTGCGCGAGGACAGTTTAACATGCTCCGAGCCGTCTCACCCGAGTCGAGCGCTCTCAGAAATGCAAGCACAAAAACCTAGCCTTAGAACACCCTTCCAGAAGTACGAACAGTGAGGTACATCTCTCATTTATGTGTTCTTTTGCTCCTATGTGAGAACAGAGGCCTGGAGGTGCGAGAACGAAAATAGGATTGGCAAAATAAGTGAACAATGCACTTCGATAGTGATGTATTTTATGACGTTGATTACGTGAACACAAAATAAAGTAAACGCAAATTGAATGCAGTATTATGGTAGATGTCACCTATTGTCAACAGCCGAATAATACGCTCAAACGCAACAACCCTGTTCGCTGTTGACACATTTGACACCGGTACACGCATCACAGTGATGAATCCGTGGAATTTAAGTGTACTGCATAGTCTTTTTTTTGTGAAAAGCATTGCGTTCTATTTTCGTTCCCAGCTGATGAATTTGCTGTCCAATTAGCAACATCTGACATGGTTGCACGCGCACCGCGCCCGCCTGTCTTAGATTTTTAGAGCGCCTGCTTTTAGCATTCGGGGCAGAAGTGACATTTCCACATGCAGAGAGAATAGCAACTAATCTTCCGATACGTAAGCTCCAAAGCTCCTGATTCTGTAACAGGAGTAGGAATGTATCTCAAAGAACACATTTGCATGTCTGGCTTCCCATTAACCCGTTTCAGCAAAGCACATTTCAGACTGGCTAATGGTATCACCGGCAGGCTGCCATCACGTCCCGATCGAGAGAGTTAAAGCAAACTGGGAACGCGGCAAGCATATTAATGTGCGCCTCAACAGAATTTTTAAACTCTTTAAAAGGTAACTAACGTGGAAGACATTTTTGACTTTGTCTGTTCAACAGGGAAACCGGTTCTGTGAATGCGACAATTCATTTTATTGGAGAGCCACAGGTAAAATGACTAATGTTGCAATTATATTTTACACCTTCCGACAGGGCCCATTTGCATATGGTTAGTCCCTGCTTGTAAAGACACAATCAGTCACGGTGATTGGATGGAATGTGACCGAGGCTAATTAGTGGTGGCTGAGATGAATTCAAGCATTCCAGTTGCCCCTTTTATCTTTTCTCAGTGATCCATTCTCCATGGCACGCCACGACGTGGTTCCCGTAGCTCACTGTGCATTAGTGATCTGAGCTCCACATCACAGATGAATGGGAAAGTGTTTGGAATTGCACGTATCACTTTACAGACAGCAGCATGTGTTAGTGGTTTGGGGGTGCAGGCCCTTTGGGGTGGGGCAATAATGACTTGCACAGGATTGGTCCCTTTCTGTAATGGCGCATTGAGAAAAAAAGAGTATGCAATGGGATGGAAAGGCCAGTAATTTCCAGGTCTTTTAGTTGAATTCAGACAATCCAGTTGTCACCTACTGTTTTTCTTAGTTTTTGTGACAAGAAAGCCCTTACCTTCTTGGTGATCCTGCAATGCCACCACCCACCCCCCACAGGTAAAATGTGTTGTAAACATTTGCATATTATAATAATAATAATCCATATTTGTAAAGCACGAACAATCACCCGTAAGGGTCTCTAGGCGCTGGGGGCTGTCGGGAAGATTAAGCAAGCTATTGCCCAGAGTCACATGGTGCTGGGCTAATCTGCCGCCGGCGCTGGGGATCGACGCATGAGGCCCCGGGTTCCGGAGTCCGTCACCCTGGCTGCTGCGCCACACCTCTTCCTCTGGATCTGGGGGCTCTGGGAACTAATGAGTCCACTGAAGGAGCCTGTGTTCGACCTCATGGTCACAGGTTCAAATCCCAGCGAGTCCACTCAGCCTGTCATCCATCTGAGGTCGATAAAATAAGTACCATTTGAGTTGGGCAACAAGAAACATCTGTTAGTCAGCGCCAAGATACCCAAGGGTGACCTTGCGCTTTACAAATACACATGTTACAAATACACATGTTATGTCATGTTACTTTATTGAGTTCAACTACTGCAATGACGTGTGCACCTAAAACACGTCCATTTTAGCATAGGAAATTTAGAGATTATTTTTGTAAGTAGTCACTATCCCTGAAGCTTATACAATAAAATAGCAGTAATTAGCAAGATTTATTTGCGGTTGCTATAGATCTATGACAGTCAAAGTACGGCGGCACTCCTGACCTTTATATCTGGCCCCCTGATCAAGAGCAGCACTGGTCAGCAGTCCACTCGACTCAACACTTACATTAAAAAATATTAAATAAACAGGCAGGTCTTTATTTAATGGTTAATTTAAGTTAAGGAAAGGAAGTACCTAGGTTGTCCTGCACCTCTTAACTTTAGGAACACCTTTGTTTTCAAAGCCGTTGTGTAGCAAAAGTGTAAAAATATGTAAGATCTCATTAATATGCAGAACCATTTTGCCTTGGTATATCAGATTATATCAGTGCATTGAGAAGTAGTTTTTTTAAAGTGATACTTTTCAAACATCAATTTAGAAACACTCGTTCTACCCCACACACTGACAACATTGTCTATAGTGAATTCACAGGCAAATCAGTCATTATGTGCACTCGCTAAGTGCGGCCTTGGTTCCTATTACACAAGAACAACATTATATTCATATTAACTCAAACACAGGAGAAGGTTCTGTACAGAACACATCCTGAAATCATGTGTTTTCGAGGTCCTCTTATATGTGATAATTAATAACAAGCATTTGCAATGCAATAGGTCTCGCATTATTAAAGTTTGAGCTATTGCCATTGCTAAATAATGCAACACCAATAGCTCAAACTTTAATAATGCAAGACCTATTGTATTGCAAATGCTTGTTCTTTATTTTCCCTGCTGTGTTTAGGGCTGCTTCTGCCCATTTTGCAGTAAACGGAAGGAAGAACAAGCAAACCAGTGTCTGAAATGGCACTACAGAAGTGCAGGTGCTCAATGTCCCGGAGTGCCAGTTTATTGCTGAGAAGTGCCAATACTTCTCGTTAAAAGCACTGCAGCTCAGCTGAGAAGTGCTGGCCCTGTCTCATTCAAACTGAAGAAGTACAGGTACTCAGTACCTGCCCATTTAAAGCACTGCCATAAACAATTTTCACTGCCTGCCATCCCTGGGTTGCCTCTTTATTTTTATTGCACATGGATAGGCTTAGCTGCTGACTCCATACACCGGGGCATGTCACGTGTACATCAGGTTTCCTGTTCTGTGCTTTTATTTAACAAGTTAGTCTGGAAGTTGTGGTCTTGGTTCAGTTGTTTTGAACCAAGTGGACTAACACAGATGAAACAGTGATTTGTAAACGAGAAACTATACACTGAAAAAAGTTGTGTCCCCAGTGGTATGAGGGTCAACTGATAAACTACGGCTGGGCCACACATTCATTTTTTGTGTTGGTGCGGCTAGGATAATTGGGCAGGAGCTCTGGGTAAAAGCGTATTGAAACGAAGACTTGACTCAAGGCAAAGAAAGCTGCTCCACTGGCAGATTCCTGAAGTAGTTTTATTTGGCTGGTTCTTCAGTTTTAGGTTTGTCATTTTTTGTAACCCGTACTATGAACTTCTGGCAGCAGTACATTAAGGTGTAATAACCTGGGCTTTAAGTGGGATTAAAAAACTGCGGGGAAGGGGGTCTCTCAAAGGGGCGTGGTCAATGTAATTGAGGGCGTGGCTTAAAAAAAAAACACCTAAGCTAAAAACCTGTGCTTAACATAGTGTGTCGCCCGACTTGTATTTTGCTGTTTGTCATTGCATCCAGATATATGATACAACAAGTAACATCATACCTACAACAAGTCAGGACTATTGGCTTTGTCACTGGCTGTTAGTTGCATAAGATAAATAAGCAGCAACTATGGCTTGTATAGAATATTGAACAAGCATTGGCATAGCCAATAGGTCTCGCTTTTGGGACCTTATAAGTATGTTTACTTTTGCTATAATCGCGGCACGTAAAGCGCGGGTGCCGCGATTATAGCAAAAGTAAAGAAATAGATCTTTTTTTCTATTTCTTTACTTTTGCTATAATCGCGGCACCCGCGCTTCATTTTTAACATTAAAAGTAAAGCGCGGTTGCCGCGATTATAGCATAAGTAAAGAAATAGAAAAAAACATCTAGTTCTTTACTTTAGTTATAATCGCTGCACCCGCGCTTCACTTTTAATGTTAAAAGTAAAGCGCGGGTGCCGCGATTATAGCACAAGCATTGGCCGCGCGGAAAGCATAGATGGGAGCTGCAGCGGGAGAGAGAGGCGGAGGGAGTTGAGTGTGCGCGCGCTGCATGCGAAAACACTTAATGAGCCATGACGGCTTGAAGGCTTAATGAGATAAGAAAGGCAGATGGCGGCTGCGCGCATTCACGTGCACATGCACGCAAGCTTTAGGCCACGAAAAGCTTGTGGGTAGCACTTTTTTTACCCCCTACTAAAGGTCGAGCAAGCAGCGCATGCGCTGCTCTAGGCTAGACCTAAAAAGCTTCCACTTAAAGCTCTGGTGACACCACAACAATGTAAGTAAGCTGCTTTGATTTATTGCACAATCTGTGAAGATGAAAGGATTTTTGATTGCTTTGGTACTTTTAAATGATTACACATTTCATGTCCTAATGACACGCGTGTAACAATCAATCAAAACCTGTTCATCTCGGAGATGGCTCATAAAAGATGAACAAGGAAGACATTAATAACTGACAGACCGGTGTTAAATAATAATAAAAAGCAGTGTACATTTAAAAATAACTATGACGTCCTGCAGAAATCAACTATTGGCTTATCATACAAAAATCAACTAAGTGCTGATAATAGTCACAGCAGATGACATATGTTTAGTAATTAAGTTGAGATTTATTACCACATAAGCCTGAACACTACCTCCAACTTCCTGCAGGGAAGTTATCTGTTACGTTGTTGTCCATAACATGTTACCCCCCATTCTGAGGGGCGTAAATCAGAATGCTTTGCAGTTTGCAGTTTTTACACCTGGTGTATATATATATATATATATATATTTTTTTTTTACAAAATCATTTTTATTGCCATTTTTTTAAAAAGTACAGTACATTAGCATCAGTATCATTTAGAATATATGTCATCCATTTAACTTCTTGTCATGAAATAGAATTACATCATATTGAGCGCCCCCCCTGAACGGTTCTAGAATTGATAAGGTTGAGGGTTGAGGTGGATCGATAGGTGAGGCGAATTCTGTGTTCACGCATGGTAGTTTGCGATCTGTACTGGAAGTCGGGCTTTGCTCTCATTGTCAGCCCTATACTAAAAGTAGTGGTAAGTGCCAGCTAATGATGTAAATCGAAACAAACTAGGGAGACATAACTGGGATACACTGTGTCATATATTGCACCACTTGGTATGGGCCGCCTGATTACTGCATTATGGCTAGGTCTCTGACTATGCATGCGCAGGGGGGGAGTGTCGAATGAAGTGCGCCCATGCTTGGCCGTCAGCCTTGACCCACCGAGCGCCGATTCTACCTGAGGACTACTCTAAGTTGCCGCGGGGCTCACCTGTACCACGGGGAGCGGATAGCCTGGGACTCTGGTACATCTGGTTTTCACACCTGGTAAATAGCGAACCCCATGCTCTCAGTTTTTACTGGGCAAACATTTATTTTTCCCGGTATTGCGCTCAATCAGGAATGAAAAGCTTAGTATCACCTTGGTGATCAGGTCTCTACTTAATGATATTTTTGCGAAAAGATAACGGTGTCACATCTTTTTTAGATATGATAACCATGAACTTTTATAGCAACAGTAACCTTGATATTTAAATTGTTCATAACTAATCTGCATCTCAGATAAAAATAGGTGGTCCCTTCACAGCACAGAGACCGCTAGGCAGGCGCGCCTCTCAAAGGAGAAGCCTACATCACCATGGCGGGCTGTCCACCAGAGTATAAATTACCCTATTCCCAACTCTGCTTTCAGTTATTCATCATGTGCAGTGTGCAAATAGTATTGATTGAACAAAATGTTTTACTTATGAAAAACATACTGGCTAAATATACAAAGTTAGAAAACATCCCCTGTGGTATTTAAATGTTTAACACAGCTCTTTTTTTTCTTTTCTTCACTAGCGTTCAATAAAGATAAGAGATTCAAAGTTTGGTTTGGCATTAGTTATAGAAAGCTCGCAGCAGGTAAGTTAAAGTAAATGTTTTGTGTTTTATTTGTATTAGATAAACACATGGTAAAGTAAAAAGAGTGATTGGTTAGAAATAATCTTTCTAAACACATGAAAGAATTCAGCAATGTCCTCAGTAATCCAGCCTGAAATATAAAAAACATAATACTGTTAAAACGGTTAGGATTAAATAAGAACAGTTGAAAATAAAAAATAGAATCGTTTGAAAACAAAGATTCAGAAATAATACACCAATGAATACTGAATCAATAATAGTTACTTCTTTGTAAACTCGGCTATAAGTTTTAAGACCATTTAAAAAAAAAATCACTACCTTGTTGGTCTCTACAAAACCAGAGTCTGAATAACATCATTGATATTTGCGTCTTCCAATCGAAAAACTGACAGCTAGCCGAGCCTCTGTGAGAAATGTTTTATCAGCTAGTTGTTTGTTTCCATTCTAAAAAAATGATCATTCATCGTAGGCATACAAAAATGTTTTTTTACCCCTTCACACCCTCATTTCAGTGTCTAGAGATGGCAGACGTGTTGTGGAGGAGGAGGGGGAATGTGTACATAAACCAAAGAAACCTTTCCACCTTTTTGGCTGTAAACCACTCCAGAGCTTGTGTGGAAAAATTGATGCACAATTGTGTTTTCCAGAATCTTGAAAGCTTGAATAAAAGATGCACTGCTCCACACCACACAAGGATAATAGACTGAACCTGATATAGTTGGTCCAGGGACAATCTGTTCTAGACACTTTAGAAACTTCTACAAAAAACCTTTGCTACCAGTAGCGCATTTGAGGCAGGCCATTGCCACAAGAAAGTGTTGCATTACGTTATAGTCCTGGTGTTCGAGTCTGACGTACAATCTCATCTGAACTAGGCTGGGGGGTTTAAAAGGTAGTCCTATAGACCATGGAATGAGCCCTCTCAAGCCAAGGGCCAATTTAAAGGGAAAAGCAGTGTGGCGTGGAGTATCTTAGCAGTAACCACTAGCAAGAGAGAAGTGATGTCTGGAGCTTCAAGTCGGTCATAAAGTTGCATAAAGACATATATTGGGTAATTTAATTAGGGCCTTTAGCTGGTGACTTGCCGTTTGTTGAGTCCCACTCGTCCAGCCAATTCCCAAAATAATTCTAGCTGGACCTTCATTCCAAGCAATGGTCACATATGCTGTTGGAGGAGAGCATTGCAGGTCAATGGGAGAGTAATTCAATAAAACAGTGTCATCAGTGTACTGCAAAAGGTGAACGGGATTATTGTAGAACTGTAGAAGGAAGGAATGCGCATTTGCAAAACCCTCACCTATCTGTGTAGTGCAGAGGCGGAAACCCCTTGAGTACAAGGCTATGAGTGGGTAAATCAAATAATCCAGGATGCCCAACTTCATTAATTTAGATCAAAACAGCGTTGGATACATTTTTGGGATAATGACCCCAAAGTGACTTTTAAAGGCACAACATAAATATTCTCATCCATGCAGTTTAGTTAGATGTTATGCATGCCTATGTCATCATAATATATGAATGTTGTTGTGAATTGGTTGTATCAGATACATATTTTTATTATTATTTTCTTTATTTGTGCAGTCACAAAAAAACTTCCAGACATTGAATTAAAAAAAATATGCAGTACGTTGTTTACAAATGCAATACAAACAGAAAACATACTAAATTGAATGAATACATTAAACAATAGTATCTTGAGGACTGTGGAATATGAAGCTGAAAGATGGTTGCACTCTAAAGGAGCTCTGCCAACAGCAATCTACGCCCAATGTGACTCTCGAAGCCTTTCCAGGACAAGAACTGACCCCAACATCAGCGTGATTGCCTGTGCAGGTACAGGTGAATCCAGAGGTTGACTGTATGCAGCGGAACTGAGGTGCTGAATGCAGGCTGCGTGGCCGGGGAGGAGAGTGTGGTCTGCGCGTTCAGGGCTGCACCGGGGCCTATTGCCAGATTTCTGATCGGTGCGGGTGCCAGGACTGCCCCTGGAGACTTAGCACTATCATTTGCTGACAAGAGGGCCACCGATTGGCACTGATATCTAAGGAGACAGCTGCATAGGCATGAGATGAATTTTCGGCACTGCAGTTTCGGGGGGGGGGGGGGGGCGGTAGCAGTGCCCAGCAGCAGGGGCAGTGTATGCCGCCCAATCCTTCTCCCCACCACCACCATAGTGACAGCATGCTGAATAATATACTCTATTCACCCCCTGCATGCAACAAAAAGCTAGGGATCCCTCCTCCCTTGGTATCAGCCTTGACATAAAAGCACCAGCGAGGGGTCTGGATCTACTGGTAGGCCCCTGAGGACTGTGCATGCATGCCCTGCGACTGGCTGTGCCGAGGCCTGACTAGATTGGTGCCCCACCAACTCTGCCCACAAACTAACATTATACAGAATCAGCAGTGCAGGTGGGGCGAGGCAGGAGCGGGGCTGGCATGCCGTCACGAGTATCTCCAGTGATGCCTGTGAGATGATCCTGAGGCCCCCGGGGTGTCAGGCTGGCTGCGATGCACGAAGACAGGTGTTGCTGCCACCAACACCCTCTACCATTAGATGATTAAGAGATGCACAGTGCTTTGTAGGGACTTCTAACCACTTTAGTGTGTGCCTACGGACCCAAAATAGACTGCTCTGCTTTCTTTCAGGAACTGTGGCGGCAGGTCCCGGCTCCAAATGAGCCTTTATACGTACACTGTGGGACTGTCCCACCCTTCAGCCATACTGGCAGAGTGGTATAAACCCTGGCACTGGTTACGGGGTTAACTGTGACTCCGAAGGGAAAGCTCTGTATCCTAGGGGTATGGAGTGATCAACAGGGTACCAGATATAGGCGTCTGCCATGTAATTTAGGACTGGTGGTAGCCCGGCGCAACATTACACAACTGTGGGGTTCTCCAACACTGCCATACTTGGAACGATGAACTGTAGATATGGACTGGTGTATGAAAGCCGAGCAATTTGTATATGAAGAGAGGGGATATCCTCACAAATTCAAAAAGATCTAGGGCCCATGCGAGTCACCGTGGCCAATTATAAAAGTATGGGTGTACCAAAGCCCCAGGAGTATACATTCTATATCGTAATGCACTTGTTTAACAAAGGTTGGTATTCCTTATACTTCAGCACTTGTATGGTTGATTTCGGAAACCAATGTATTACTGTTAATGATTTAGCATCCTTGTACTGGGATAAACTAAACACTTCGCAGGATGTAAGGATTAGGGCCTTTTTTGTTATACCAGTAAAAATATATATTTTTAAAAGACTGCTCAATTGCATACAAACCTGGCGATATCCTTCAAATGGTCTTCTATTTCTGTGCAAGCCTGTATCAGTCTGAAACAGATCTTATCCAGACTGATATAACTTTGTTCCTGGACACGGTGGGCCTAGCAATGATTACCTACACAGCACAAGGAGGGACCACATAGTGGAGGCGCACCACCCTTGATAACTGTGTGACTACAGGGGGTAACCCTCTTCCCTAGTGCCAGTTCTAGCGATATACACAGTGAAACTCAATCCTAATAAGAGTATGTTTACCGGACCATACCAAAACATACAGGTGGAGTAATCTGGAGAAATCTGATATACTATTGGTATATTGGTAGAAAGGGAATTTAGCCTAGGGATCCGACAGTCCTTCTGAATGCCGGTAGACACACGGATTCCGGCAGAAAAATGTCTACCTTTATGCAGAACAGAGGGGTGTTGGGTGCCTAATACACTCACTTCACCACCATCCTAGGATCCTAATAAGAGTATGTTTACTGGACCTTACCACAAAATACAGGTGGAGTAATCTGGAGAAATCTGATATACTAGTGGTATATTGGTAGAAAGGGAATTTAGCCTAGGGATCCGACAGTCCTTCTGAATGCCGGTAGAGACACGGATTCTGGCAGAAACATGTCGACCTTTATGCAGAACAGAGGGGTGTTGGGTGCCTAATACACTCACTTCACCACCAACTTAGGGTATGAATTACCTTTTTAATCCTGATAGGAAAGTCCAGGAATAAACTATTATGAGGATATCCCTTAGTTAGTTTTAGATATATAACCTGCACCATTTCTTCTTGGATCCTTTTTCCTTTTATGTGTGTTTGTATTGTCTTCCCCACCCTATTGCTCCGCCTCAAGCATTGGTCTGCGCTGAGGCGTCGCAGCAGCCCTATGATGACGCATGCCACAATTCGTTGTGGTTGAGGGCAGTTTTAACAAAGTATTGTACTTTGCTATACCTTTATCTTAGATTACCACTTAATAAAATTTGTGACTTCAGTAGCCTTACTTCTCTTTGTGTGTTGAATGATTGGATGATTCAAGCAATATAATTTGCACAATCGCAATAAAAAGAGGGTAGAATAATGTCAGAGGGCAAGGAACCACCAACACATTTGTACAATTATGACTTGTTTTATAAACACAACAGACTTATTATATACATTGTTTAAATTTACAATAGAACAGATATTTGTGCACTATGTCCCAAAGTGAAAAATGGAACCTAATTGTAAGTGACAGGGTCTATATTTATATACAAGGTTTCCATAAATCTTAAAAAGCGACCATTCTTGTATCATTTCGTTGTAAACAGCAACTGTATATAATACGCGCTGGGCAATGGTTCGCTCTTTCAGCATGTCGACGGCGTTTCGACCCTCTATCAGTACGGGGTCTCCTTAGGACTAGTGATGCAGGGACATCTATAATTAAATAATAAGAGCATAAGGCCCATGTACCGGCACAAATGCGAGAAATAAAAAATGGGGGACATGGAGTGTGAATTACCTGGATTGCCTAATGCGCAGCCTTGTGAACTAGTGATGTGCCACAAGTGAGAAGTGAAAGGGTATTACTCACAAGAGGACCCGTCTGGGTACTGCCGGGGGGAAATGGGAGAGAAGGAGAGTGTGGTTAAGGGAAAGCGGTGAGACAGGGCAGGATATGTGATGCACTTTGATTCAAAAGATACGGTTTGGCCAACTGGCTCTTTACATCAATTCGCTATAGCCATAGCGGTATGGTTAATCCCTGGTAAGTTCTGGGAACAGTGACATTGCACTGTGTAGGTCTATGGATTTAATAAAAGGGGAGGTTGGTTTCTAGAGAAGGCGGTGAGCGTAAGGTATTGCGCTCTTCAGTTATAGTTATTCTTACCTGGATGATATTCTGTGCGCGAAGAATCACAGCATCTGTATTCCCAAGCTGCGTGTGTCAGCTTCAAGGACGGTACAATGACAGTGATCGCTTTGGAAGACTGCTCCTTTATGCAGTGTTTCCCGCCTTTTTGCATTGAGAACCGGCAGGCCTTGCTAGGGATAGTTGAAAACACTGTTCAATCCGGTGCTCGGTATCCGTGAAGGATAGAAAGTAAAGAAAGACCTCTGTGTTCTTGTGGCACAAGTGTAAATGCTGCGCTGCTGTTAAATGCAAGTGATATTGTGAGGCATGTAATATTGTGAAGCATTAACTAAATTCTTATGCAAAGGGAACAGATACAGGAATTTTGATCATGATCAAGGACAATATCATAATTATTAGTCATCATTTACAAAAATCATATTTTTGAGAGAACTTCATATTACATTACATATGATTTGGTATACGTAAAACCATTTGTTAGGAATAGTGTGAGAGATAAAATTAAACAGTGAACATTAAAATAGTTCATATTTCATACCAAAATGGCATTTCACCTTTGGTCTCGGATTAGTACACGAATAATCAATATTAAGTTCTTATTGGAGGGTGGTGACATACCCCCTCCATTCCTCATCAGAGTTAAGACCATCATCTATTGAGTTGACCCTGTCAATCCAACGACACTCATTGCGTTGTAGCATGTGTGTAATGTCACCTCCCCTCTCTGGTAGAGTGGCGACATCAATTACTTGCCATTTTAGTTCTTCTGCAGTGTGATTTTTCTCATTGTAGTGCAACACCAGAGGGGCATTGGGAACTGATCTACGTATGCGACTACGGGGTTGACTAATACGTGCTTTGACCGGTTGTTGGGTTTGTCCAATGTATGGGAGTCCGCAGGGACACCAAATACAGTACACTACATTTCGTGTGTTACAGTTGGAAAAGTTTAATAGATCATGCTTCACATTGCCATGTTCAAATGTGGCAGTGTTAAACGTGAGATCACAGGAGACACAATTGCTGCATTTGTGATGCCCTTTGATTTTGGGAAGGCCCCAAGCGCTGATAAGTGTATTGGTATTGTTAATCTTGATATCTGTGGCAGATCTGACAAGATGATCTTTGATATTTTTCCCTCTCTTGTATGCAAATAGTGGCGTCTCTATTGTGGGTTCAACACTTTGGATTATGTTCCAATTTATTGTGATCAGGTTGCGCACTTGATTGGTGTGAGTGCCAAAGGTCGTAACGCATACAATCTTTTCAAGATTTGGTTTAGTTTTTGTTTATAGCAGTTCCTCTCTAGGGCAATGCCAAGCCCGTTTAAGTGACTTCTGCACTAGTCTATTTGGATAGCCTCTCTTGACTAGTTTCATTCTTAATATTTCAGCTTCTCGCATATAGTCAGCTTTATATGTGCAGTTCCGCCACACCCTCAAAAATTTGCCAAATGGTAAGCCATCTCTTAAGGCACGGGGGTGTTGGCTGCGATAAGACAGAAGGGTGTTTCTTTCAGTAGTCTTTCTGTGGAGGGAGGTGTAAAGTGTGCCACTGACATGGTTGATATTTAAGTCTAGAAATGCTATACTGGATTCATGTACCGTGGACGTGAATGAAAGATGAGTTTGGATAGCGTTGAGGTATGTGACGAAGTTATTAAAATTAGTTTCACTGTCTGCCCAGATCAGAAAGATATCGTCAATGTACCGCTTCCAACATTTAATGTTGGAGCGGTACACATTGTTGTCATTTAGGGCAAATTTGTGCTCAACATGGTCCATATAGATATTCGCCAGATTGGGAGCAAAAATTGCTCCCATACTGGTACCAGAGCACTGTTGATAATAGATGCCACCTGATATGAAGTAGTTGCTCTGTACAGCAATGCGCAATAGATTGATTATGAAACTGGTGGGTACCTGGGTAGGTCTAGGTCTGCTGTCTAAGAGTTTTTCTATGACCTCAATACTTTCATTCTGGGGTATGTTAGTGTATAAAGAGCTTATGTTTAGGGTAGCTAGCAAGTCAGTGCCAAAGTTAAAGGGCATACCGTCTACCAGATTGACCATGTACATAGTGTCTCTGACGTATGTGTCTTGTGACGGGACAAAGTCCTTGATAAAAATGGTCAATGTACTTGCCGATAGGTTCTAAAATAGACCCACATCCTGACAGTATAGGACGACCAGGAGGACTTGTGGTGCTCTTGTGTATTGTTGGTAGTGTATAGAGCACTGGAATTCTGGGGTTATCCGCGTTTAGAAATTCAAATTCTTTTTAGAGATATATCCCTCGTCCCTGCCTTCACTGGTAACCTGTAAGATCGCATTTCGAATTTCTGTAAGGGGATTGGTGTTGAGCACCCTGTAGTGTTTCTTCTCACTTATTTGTTTGACGATTTCTGTCTCATATTCTTTCCGATTTTGTATGACCATTCCTCCGCCTTTATCGGCTGGTTTCAGTATTATGGAGTCATCATTTTTTAATTCTTTAAGAGCCTGTCTCTCTTGTAGTGTGATATTATAGGGCATAAATGTCCTTATAGATTTCATTCTGTCTATGCCTTGTATGACCAATTTCTCAAAGGTCAATAATTCTGGTGGCATCATCCCATTAGTGGGGTAGAAGGTAGATGGTGGTCGAAGACCTGTCAGTGAGTCTCATGTCATGGGTTCCTTATCCCTGAAGAACAATCTTTATCTGATTTTTCTAAAGAATTGAAACATTTCTGATTTGAGGGTCAAGAAATTGGTTCTTTCAGTGATGACAAAGGAAAGGCCCTTGCTTAAGAGCGAGATTTCTGCTGAGGACATAGTATGCTGTGACAAATTAAAGATAGGGATAGTCTCCAATTGATTCATGTTTTCATTCAATAGGGTTGGGGACCCCATTGGTAATGTTTCCTGCGGGTTTGTCTTTCTCCTGGGTGCTGATACCAGGTTTTGGTTTTGGCTTTGCCTCCCCGGTCTAAAAAAGGCTGACCGGGTGATTGTCTACTCGACTGGGGCCTGCTTGTGTATCGGAGTCGTCTGAGCCTCCAGAAGATTCAGAAAAAGTAACTGGTTGGTTCCTCCTGAATCTACTGCTACCCACAAACCCATCCCTGTTTCCAACTGCCCCAGTCCTTGTTTCCTCCCTTGTCCCTGCTTCCTGTCCCCTGCCCCAGTCCCTGTTTCACCAAAGCCCCTGTTTCATCTACCCCCAACAGAACAAAAAAACGCTATGACATGGCCAGTACTGCATTTTTTTAACATCCTGCTTTCCACCAACAGCTCACTCTCCCGTTCTCCACCCCCACCTCGTTACTAAAGTCAATAGCTCGCCCATAGGCGAGATTGGCTTTGCCAGTGCTTGTTTGTGATACTCTCGTTAGGAACCTGGCACTTATTGAATTGATTTAGTGCTTTTGTTCATCACCATACTTTTTGTGTTTCATTGCTGCTTTGGAAGGCGTACAGTAGTCAGTTGTTTCCTCTTGTGATGGAAGAGGCACATCGCCATTCTACTGATGTGACACTATCATTGGAAGAAATAGTGTTGGTAATTTGAAACCTCCCCTCAGGCAGACCCGGTGGCCTGGCCATGCAGCTCTCCATTCGGGTATGCCCAGCTGCCGTTCTCCCAATTGCTGGCGGTATACGATGAAGCTTGGGAGAATGGCACTCTCCCCCACTCACTACTGTAAGATTGAATAGTTGGTCTTGAAGTCTGATAAACCCCGGAGAATTGAGATAGTTACTAGCCCCTGCTGCTAATTAACATAGTTAATAACAATGTGGCCAAAGTGTTGCCATTAGATTGCTCCTACTACTCCCTGACCTAGTGCAATCAGACCAGTCGGGCTTCATCCCTGGTCGCTCAACTGCATCTAATCTCCTCACTATCTTTGCTGTCCTGCAGCAAATAAACCCTGAATTAAAAGCGGTGGTGATACTACTGGATGCTACCAAAGTATTCAACTCACTTGAATTACAGTATCTGTTTGGGATATTGGAGCGTATGGTCTTCGGGACAACCATCCTGAAGTGGTTGAAACTCCTGTAACACTAGCCAGTAGCTCGAATTAGAAGAAACAGGCTTCTATAAACTCAAATCTAGATAATCTGAAGCACCAGGCAGGGCTGCCGCCTGTCACTCATTCAGTGTGCTGTGGCCATGGAGCTCTTGGTTGTGAGACTTTTCAAACATCTCTGTGAAAGAGGGGATAACTACCACCGCCTTCTGGTATCTCTGTAACCTCTTGCCAGTCATAAGGGAACTCAGTAGGTTCTGTCAGCTATCTGGCATTACTGTTAATTGGTTGAAGTCGGTCATTTTGCCCCTCACTGTGGCAGTGTTACAATGCAAACTCGAACACCCTCTGAAATAATGCACATCCTCAGAAAGGTACCTGGGGGGTGAGCAGGAATATAAAGACCCTGTGACGGGACAATTATGATGCGGCTATCACCAAACCTGAGGATCGGCTATCTTTGTGGATCAACATGGGCAGTGGTGGTGAAAATGATAGCTCGTACCTGATGTCTGTACTTGTTCCATAACATTATTTTTCCTCTGACTAGACACTTCCTTAGTAGAGTGAGCTATGAGATTCCTAGTGCTCAACTACAAACTCTGGCTTGTCCATATGAAATTCATCCATAGAACGTATTTGAGTCCAGAACACATGTATAGGTTGTATGTTAGGATGGACGCCAAGTGCTCTAGATGTTGCTCCGTGAGCTCAAACCTTTTTCACTTGGCATGGCTCTGCCCGGAGATAGTTGTAAGTACTGGAAATAGTTACAGACATGACTGGACTCATCATTCATGCCACCTCACTGGTAACAATCCTTGGGTACGTCAAACAGATCCCAACCGCAAGTTGTAGACTAGTGGCCATGATACTGCTTGTGGCACTGCTTGTGGCTAAGGAGTGAGTGGCCATGTGTTGTGGAAGAGGCCCCTGACCTGTAACTAAAGATTTGCTACTCAATTTGATTTGCAGTCTGGAGCACCTGGACAGCTACTGGGAGCTGATGCCAGTTTGCCTGAGACATGTGGGCCCCCTTTTGAGCATATCTATGTGATCTATGTGATCATCAGCCTCGAATGACCCCCAACACTACTCAAAACTACTGTAACTGCTGGGACTGGACCCCCCTCACCCCACCACCCATGCAGGACTTGAGACGAGACCTGAAGAGGACACTGCCGACAAACAATCGGAGCTTGACAGGACCTCATGCTGACATCAACAGTGACTCTTAATGCTGCATTTCGCCATGGGCCTGGGGAGTGCTGGATCTTCCAGATTTTATGCATGTATCTGGGATGCTATTGATATATCCTGATTGCTTCAAAAATAGCAGTCCAGGCTGTAATGTAAACTTTCACTTCTGTGCATGGCTCATACTGTGTAGAGGTGTTTCTCTTTCACTGACAAAAACGAATAAAAAGATTTAATAAACAATAGTGTTTTATTACTGATTGGTCCCCCATGCGCCCTGAATACCTAGAGTAAACCATATTTCTCAAAGCTTTGTAGGCACTGCAACATTTGTTAGTTCACATTCAAATGCCTATATAAATTGTTTTCGCTTCACCAGTAGTTGCAGATCATCATCTTTTAGTATCAATGCCACCCCCACAGGAACAATCTCTGTATGTGTTTAATAATGGTGTTACCCAGTTCCAACAGCGCTAGACATAAGCAAACAATTTGAATTAGCAACTCAGTCTTGTACCTGAAAGTCTATAATCAGTATAAGTTATTATTTCCATGGTGGTTCAAATTTACCACTTTTCTTTACAATGCAGAGGTAGCTGTAAAGAGGCAAACTTCTATCACTCGTAATGTGGGTAGTCAATAGCTGAAGTGGGCTGCCCCATCCTCTGTCTTGTTTGGCAGTAGCAAAATGTGAACAGGAATTGAACAGACCCACGGATGAATAGGGCATTTCCAAGCGCCTTTATGTGCGTATGTATTTTTTATTTTTGAATTTGTTTTGATTGTATGAGGCAGGGTTGTTTCCCCACCAGACCTTAAAATCTGGTTTAGATCCCACTCAGCCAGCAGATTTTCAGCCATTGTGTCTGGTCAGCTGAGATCTTTTTCAAGACTATCTTCAATGAATCTAAGGTGGGCTTTTGTGGATGACCTACAGTTATTTGCTGATCGTAGCAGTGTTTGTGCCCTGATTCGTCTCGATCTGGCAGTACCACTTAAATTGCACACAACCGACCATGCTGTCGTCTAGGGTAGAGTGGCATTGGGGGTTTTCCTCTGCATTTTAATGGTTTGTATCATTATTTTCAGGCTGTAAGCAAATTGTGTCTTTTTCTCCTTTTACTCTGTTCGCCATCTGTTGTCTGCAGGGTTGTACAGGGCGTTATGCCAAACCTGCTCTGCCCACCGGTCTACCCACCCAGCACTCTACACTTACTCTCTGCCAGGCTCTTCAGTGGCTGGAGGGAGATGACTGATCCTGGTCCTTGGACCTGGGTCTGAATCTTGGTTTGTGACTAGAGAGTGGATGGTTTTACTACTGCATCGGTTTTGTTGGAAGATTGTAGATCTTCTTTGGTGGTGATCAAGGGCCCCACGTGGCGTTAGTGTGGGTGGGAGCAGGGGGCAGTTTGATTTGCAGTGCATGGAGACCGGGGGGGGCATGGGGCATCGAGGAGTACAATCCGCTCCGTGACCTGGCCTGGCCACCTCTGCACACCCAGCACTCACCCTGACCTGTGGTGCACAGCCACCTGCATGTCCTCTACTCCACTCTGTGCTCCATATTCTTTAAATTATCAGAGACAGTGGTCCCTTTCAGAAATTAATACGAAGGTATAGCCACAATACTGACATCAGGAGTGGTTCTAGATGTGTTCAATGCAAAAGATATTACAAATTTATTAACAAGGATAAAAACACAATTGCTACAGAAAACATGAAGTGAGCTAAATGTGACAGGGTAACTGGAAATCGGCAGATTTCCTTACCTCAGGCATAAAGAAAAAAGTGACTTGGTGGTAAGAATAAACAGTCAAAACAGTCACATTAACAAAAACATCCTATGCTCCGCATAGATTAAGAATACACATAGGAGTCAAGGTGTGGGTGTCGACAACGTTTCAATCCCCAACAAAGGTTATGGGATCATCATCAGGACTAGACGATCAAGAAATGCCTGAGAAGTTGCCTAGATAAGGCAGAGGCGTGGGGAAGGAGGAGAAGTCCCAACGCCTCCGAGGATGCTCCACAGCTCTGCTCTCAGTTCTCAAGCTCTTTGATCAGCTGTGCTTTTGGGTCGCCTCCGACCTTCCGGGACAGCAACTCTATCCTTAGAAATGCTTAGTCTTGTTGGGCCTGGCCTGACTGGCTAAGATGGCAGCCGTCATTCCGTGAGATCTCGCTCCCTGGGCGTGAATACAGAATACAGGATAATCCGGCTGCTCCCTATGCTGATCCTAACCCCGAAGAGCCGCTCATCTTCCCTGGCACCCTGACCCTAGGGGTCTTATTTACTTGCCTGGGGGTCGGTGTAGGCTCTGGGGAGAGCCCGCTGGGCAGAGGGCCTGTACAGTGGCTGCTGCCGGCTGCGGGAGGAGCCGGCTTGGGCGCTTCCACCCCGGGCCACAGGGGTGCTGAGATTGGTGGCGTTTGGTTACCTACGCGGGTTCCCACTGCTACAGTCCCTACACAAAATGTAACCGTGATAGCGGTAAACAACTTTTCCAGTCCATCCTCCATTTAAACCAGCAATTTTTACTCAGGCATGTAAATAATATGTCCTGATGATGATCCCAATATTGTTAATAAGGGATCGAAACGTCGTCGACTATATGTACACTGTAAACGCTTTCCTAACCAATATTACTCATGTGTAACTGTGTCCCTCCACATCTTTGCTTGTGTTAATTGAATATATAATATACAAGCATTCGCTCTACCTGAGACTTCCTGTTTGCTTTTTCTGTTTTTTTTTTATTTACTGTATGTATGCTTAGTAGGACGCAGGCTTGTGTCCCACTTTATTGTTTTTGTGTCAGTTTTACGAATTAAAAGCATTTCTGTCCGGATGAACAGCTTCAAATATAATACTGACTCTGGTTCTATACTTATTCTTTAAAGTTCATCGTCCTTGTTTAGGGACCACTGTGTTTAAAACTCATAACAGTCCCCCAGGGCGGCAAAGCCGAGTTGCTGTGTGCTGTCCCCAGCCTGCAGTGGCACTGGTGATGGGCGTGGCCTGCCCGAGGATTGCGACGCCGCCTGCGGGCCGCCTGGAACGTTGTGTGGAGAGAAGGCTGTGCATCACTGGAGCCCTGCGGGAGTGTGCAGCGGCATCTGCTACTTTCTTTTGGACCATTGCTGGTGACAGGACCCCGATAAAGATGTTCTGACACGCAGAGACCTTTGATGCTACGGGGACCATAGTGGTGCCTTGTGGCCTACACAGGAATGGCTGTTTTGGCCTTGGTGCTGGTCTCAGGGGCCGCTCCCCCACTCCTAAGTGTGCCGCGTGGGCTGGTCACCTGCTGGGGGTAGCGGGCGTTCCCTGTAAAGGGGGGCGGGACGTAGCCTCTTTTTCACTTGTTGGAACACTGTTGAACAACTTCCCACCCCCAGATCCTGCTGGCAGTAGTTGCCTGCTTTATGAGTCTCTCAGGTAAGCCGTGTTAAGTTTGATGCTGGTGGGGCTTTCTACTCTGCGATACTTATGCCCCCCATTTTCTCCTCTCACCTGTGGTCTTATGCCTGTGACTTTGTACATTTGCGGAGTTCCGACTGGGCCCTGCGGGGACCGCACTGCCAGACTAGGTCACCCTGTGCAAGAAGGTTACGAGTGGACCAACTGATACCCCACCACTGCTGACTGACCCCTGACATGCTGGTGTCTCGCTTGCAGGCACACCTCTGGACCATAAGCTGCTTAGCATCTTCAGACATCACAGAGAAAGCTGATCCTCCCCGACATCTAGTGGGGGGGGGGGGGAGGAGAGAGGAAAGAGAGAGTGCGAGAGAGAGAATGAGAGAGAGCGCGAGAATGAGAGAGAATGAGAATGAATTTGCGAATTTGCTTCTAGTGGGAAGTATGGGACAGGGAGGGTGGTAATGTTGGTGGTAGTTGGGCCCATTTGGCCCTGTATGTTTGTTTTTAGTTTAGGTGTGCTTCTTTCCCTTGTGCTTTTATTCCGACTGGATGCCTACTTTGCCCGGACAGCTTTGATTGTTCATTCTCATGCGGGTTCTTAAGATAATTACATAGAATGTGAATGGCCTTAGTGACCCTATTAAATGTAGTGCTGTCCTAGGGTTTCCAAAGTGCCATGCACCTGATGTTTTCCTCCTGGAAGTAAGCAATCTCCTCGGTACTCGCTGCTCCTCTTTGGCTGGGTATATATATATGGTAGGGTGTACCACTCTGGCTACACAAAGGGATCCTGATAGTAGCTATCCTCTTCTCCAGGCGCTCGCCCACTGGTGTTCAGAGGTGGAGGAACCAGTTTATGCAGCTCATGGCTGCCCTCAAAAACACTGTAAAATATGGGGCATATGGTGGGATCATTTTGAGTTTCTAGGATTGTGATGTGCATCATTCTACTTTGTGATCGAGGCGTATCGCTGCTTGCCTGTATTTTGTTATGTCTATTTTGTCTGCAGATATGCTTTATATTTTTGAAAAACAATAAAGGCTCTGTCTTGTCAATACAGACCCAGATGTTATTCTAGCTGCTGTCAACAATGTCACGTACCACCTCTTCTTCAGTCTTTGCACTGGCCTCCAGTTAACAGAGCATACTCAGGCTGGCTCCCCTGTGTTTTTTACATAGGTGAATGTAGATTTTCATCAGCTTGGTGTTCAGAAAATCTGGATTCTCCCCGAGATATCCTTTACTTTCCTTCTTCTTTTTCTAAAGTTGTGATCGAGCTGAAATGAAAACAACACTATTATATTTGGGTAGGGTTCAGGGTGGGAATAGTATTAGCCTCCGTGTCTAGTAAAATCCAGATTTTCTGAACACCAAGCTGATGAAAATCTACATTATTTAGCAAGACCGGAGGCTAACATTATTGCAAGTTCAAAGTTTTTCCATTAACAATGAAGCAGCACATTCCACAGGTTTGAAATAAAATTTCCTAAAAACTGCATCATTCAATCAATCTGCACAATGTAAGATGTCTTGTAAAGCACCTCCAAGTAAAAATGCCTTAGAAGCCGATACTCCTCTTACCGAATGTGCTCCAAATATACTTTCATCTACACCTGTGCATTTCATAACCTCCTTCACCCAACGAGCCAGAGTACGTGAAGAGACCGCTTTACGTGGACTTTCAAATTAAATAAGCATCTGCTTTTCACCATCAGCCCTCAAGAAAGCTGTCCTCTTCTCATATTCCTTCACACCACAAACTACACACAAATTCACTTTCTCATCAAAAAAAGGATACAAAATAGTATTAGAATTTGTTTTTGTTCTCCTAGTGAAATGGAAACAAACACCCTCTGGTGTAAAAATCCTACTTGTCACATCCAAAGCCCTTGCATCCGATACACTCCTAAAAGAAATCAAACACAACAGCATTGTCACCTTTAACAACAAGATTTTGAGACTCAAATATTCATAACTTTCTAACCCATCTAGATAATGCAAAACCCTAGACACGTCCCAAACCGAATTATACCTAGTTACTGTAGGTGTTCAAATTCTGTACTCTTCTTACCAACATATCTTGTCCGACCAAAACCCCATTAACCGCCACACAACATGCCGCTATAGCAGACCAATATCCATTAATGGTCCTGTAAGACAGACCCTTTTCAAAGAGACAAGACAAATAGTTTATTTACTACTTCAACTACATCAACTGAAACGGTATCAAAACTCCTCTCCACACACCAGCATACCCATTTCTGCCATGCCAGTCTGTACATTTTCCTAGTAACTGGTGCCCAGGAGTCCTTAATGAGACTTGAAGCCACCTGTGAAAGACCAGGCACTTCTCATACTCGCCTGAAATTCTCCAAGCCACCAATCTCAGTTGACCTGATGTCACCAATTCCTGCCTCTCTGCCCAAGTATTCATTAAGATATCCTGGAACACAGGAAATAAAATTGGAAAATCTATTGACGTTTCCAGCAAAACTGGATACCAAACCTGAGATCTCCAAAGAGGAATAACCAAAACTAAGGTTCCTTTCAACTTCCTCAAAACTCCTGTCAACCGAGTGATCATTGAAAACAGGGAAAAAGCATAAGGTCTAAGACCCCTCCAATTCTATTGAAATACATCCAACCCCAGAGCTTCTGGATCCGGACACCAACTGTAAAACCTTGGTAGCTGTGCATTTAATCTGTTCGCAAAAAGATCCACATCACTAGGACCCCTGACTAACATCAAAGCCTGAAAGACCTGACTGTCAAATTTCCAATCGCTTGAATCCCTGTAATTTCTTCAACACCAATCCGCCTCTATATTCTTCAATCCCGGAATATGTTCTGCCTGTACAAAAATCTCCTGCTGAATACGATAATCCCAGAAAACCTTTGCTAGAATTGCAAGGTCCTTTGACTTTGGTCCTCCCAACTTGTTCACATTTTCAGAAGAACTGAGCACTTCGCTTTGTCCTTTGTAAAGCTCTTTATTGCAAAAACCCTGCTAACAACTCCAAACAATTTATATGCAGCTTCCTTTCCTCCTCCAACCATATTCCACCTGTTGTCACTGAACCACATCTTGACCCCCTTCCTTCCAAACATGCGTCTGATTCTATCACCAACTCTGGACACTCCCCAAATATGGCTTTCTCATTCCAAGATTCCAGGTTCTTTAACCACCAAACCAACTTCTCCCTGCACTCCTCTGAAATAACTATATATTCCGAAACTTTCTTTCCATTCCTCAAATGCTGTGCTTTTAATCTCTGGAGTGCCCGAAAATTCAAAGGTCCTTGAAAAATGGCCTGAATTGTTGAGGAAAGCAATCCTATTATCCTTGCTAAATTCCTCAATGAAAGTTTGCCTGCATCTAAAATTCTCCAAATCCCCTTCCTTATTCGTTTTAATTTCTCTTTTGGAAGCAACAGCTGACCAACCTCTGTATCTCCCATGAACCCCAGAAACTGAGTCACCTGGCCTGGAACAAGACATGATTTCGTCATATTTACCACAAATCCTAGACTCTCTATCAGAGCCACTGCAAACCTTATGTTTTCCATCCAATTCAATCTGTTTTGGTCCATCAACAAAATGTTGTCTAAATAAATGGTCAACCTGAGCCCTCTCTCCCTCAAATAAGCCGCCACTGGACAAAGCACCTTGGTGAAACACCACACGGCAGATGAAAGTTCGAAAGGGAGACAAGTGAACTTCCACATCTTCCCTCCCCATCTGAACTACAGATATTTCTGATGAGGCCCACAAACTGGGATAGTGACATAAGCATCTTTCAAATTCAGACGAGTCCTCCAATCCCCCATTTGAAGTATGTCTCTCACCAAATGTATCCCTTTCATTTTAAAAAAAGTGTCACCCGCATCCAGTTCCCATGAAATTGGGCAAGTCTGCCGCCCAACTTTTGGAGGGTAACAAAAGGGTCTTCTCTTACCTGACCGTCTTTTTTTGAAAAACTTTATTGTGCTGAAAGCAATAGTACAAACGTGGGCCTACAACCACCAGGGCCGGCCGCTAGCACATGCATGCCAATTACGAAACGTCACAAAGCAGCGGCTGATCCCCAGAGGCGCAGCAGGATTACAAAATTATGCTCGGCAACGCAGAAATTAGGCAGAATACTGACATTTTAAATTTTGAAAAAAGAAAACGAACAAAAAAGAAAAACAAAACTCAAGGCGAGAAACAATCTAAATGGTGTCAAGCGCCGACGGGGGGACCCCGCCCCACCAGGTAAAGAATCAGGAGGTCAATAAAGATGAGCGGGGGAGGGGTGGAGGCAGCGGGAAGGCCAGAACAATCAGCGTAAAGAGTACAGTACTCAGGGAACCCCAGGATCAGGGGGACAGGGAAATATCAGAAGTATCTTCAAAAGGGGGCGTACAAATGTTTCCTCGGTAGGCGTTCCACTGACCCCAAATTCTACCCCACGCCCCAGGCTTGCCCCGCACCAGATATACCGTCTTCTCCCTGAACATACACCAGTCCATGTTCTCCTTCCACACTGACACGGTGGGAGGCCGTCGGGAGCTCCAAAGCTGCGCGATATCCCTCTTTGCGATCATGTTCCCAAGTGCCGCCCACTGGGCCTGGGCAACGTTGTAATCATTCGGCTCCCATTCATTCAGCAAACATCGACGAGCCTCAGGCAACAGAGCAACCCCAGTAACTCACTCCATCACGACATGCACACGGCGCCAATAAGCCGCAACCTCGTGACACTCCCAAAGGATATGAAGGAAGGTGGCACGCATACCACAGCCGCGCTTACACAGCCCATCCAAAGAAAAACCCATCGCAACCAAACGAGGACCCGTCACATACACACGGTGAAGAATTTTAAGCTGGACAAGACGGAGACGGGCAGGAATGGCGACCTCTTTCGGGGAAGACACCGCAGACTGCCAGTCCTCGTCATCCAACTCCAACCCGTCTCCGGTCCAGGCCTCCCGAAGATGCCCCAGGAGGTCCGCCCTACTGTTGATTAACTTCTTACAAATCAAAGAAATCGTACTATCGGGCAGATGACCATCAAGTATACGGTCCTCGAGTGGTGAAGCTACGGGGATCGTGGTACCGGCCTTGAAAACCGACAGCAAAGCGTGGCGAACCTGTGCGTACCTGAAGAACTCCCTCTCACTCAGCTCATACTCACTCTGAAGCGCCGAAAAGGACTTGACAGAACCTTTCACCCAGAGATCACCCACTCTGCTAATACCAATCATATCCCAGTTCTCAAAACCTTTCGTCGTCCAGAGGCAACCCAATACGCCCGACGCAAACAGAGGGGTCGCTCGTGTCGGGCGATCATTCCAACGCATGGCCACACTAGCATCCCTCCACGCACGCACTGCAATCTTAGTGGGTCCCGTTAGGTTCCTCCCCGCCGTCCGAGAATAGAGCGCTCTATTGAAGTTGCCACCAGGCAACTGATATTTATCCATCTCGAAAGCCGGATTTGGGCCGGGGGCATACGTAGCATGGTTGACAGCGGACAGCTGGGAGGCCCAATAGTACCTCCTGATGTCCGGGAGCGCGATGCCCCCGTCATACCAGGGGAGAGTCAGTTTTGCAAGAGCGATACGAGCGCCACCGTCCCAAATAAGTCTCCTCTGTAGACCCTCCACCTCCCGGAAGTAGGCCGCTGGAATAATATCAAAGGAGTTCTGGAGTGCGTAAAGAAATCGGGGCAGGGACATCATTTTAAAAAGTGCCGCTCGACCGAGTGGCGACAACGGCAACCTACGCCAACGAGCCACGTCCAACTTTAGTCGCCGGAGAGGAGGAAGGAGATTATGCTCATGGCGGACCGCCGGGTCCAACGATACGTAGATCCCCAAGTACTTGAAACCGGATTGCGAAATTTGAATGGGAAACCTATTCGGCAAGGGGGAAGGTCACCAGAAATAACATACACACAGAATTTGGACCAGTTGATGATCAGCCCAGAGTTTTTCCCGAAAGAAGTGAGGACGTCAAAAAGGACATTAAGTGATTCACGCGGGGAGGTGAGGTACAAAAGAATATCGTCGGCGTACAACGAGACTCGGTCCTCAAAGCCAGGGGCCCACTGAATGCCCCTTATCGACGGTTCCCATCTGAGCCAGGCTGCGAGTGGTTCTAAAACAAGAGCAAAGAGCAGGGGGGACAGCGGACACCCCTGCCTAGTACGCCTCCCGAGAGCGAAGGGCTGGGACACCCTCCCATTGACAACAACCTGAGCCAGCGGATCCGTATATAAAAGTCTGACCCAACTAATAAATCCCGGCCCGAAACCGAACTTCGCCAGAGTGGCCCAAAGGTATGCCCATTCTATCGTATCAAAGGCCATCGTGGCGTCCAAGGAAGCCAAGATGGCCGGCTCGGAAAGAAACTCTGCCCTGGCGAGAACGCCATGCAAACGCCGCAGGTTGAGAGCGGTGTTCCGGTGCGGGATGAAACCAGATTGATCCGGATGGATCAGGTCACAGATAACAGCGAGTAGGCGATTAGCGAGGACCTTGGCGAGGATCTTTGGTTCAGCATTCAGTAGGGAAATGGGCCTGTATGAGGCACAACGATCACGAGGCTTACCCTCCTTGGGAATCACAACTATGGTGGCCAGCCGCTGGTCACTAGGGAGGGAGCCAAGCTCACACGACTCCAAAAACATATCACGGAGAAAAGGCGCGACTTTATCCGGACACAATTTGTACAGTTCAATGGGCAGTCCGTTGGGGCCCATAGCCTTACCAGTACGGAGGGAACGAATCGCGATAGCAATCTCGTCAGCTGACAACGATGCATCCATGCACTCTCGATCCTCTTCAGACAGGCAAGGCAGCGCAACGTCCCTCAACAAGGAACGAGAGTCAACCTCATCTCTGTCGGACACCGGGGAGTAAACCACACGAAAATAATCAGCAAAACACTCCACAATCTCGCCAGGGTCAGTCACACGCACACCACCAGAATCCTGAAGCACAGGGACCACGCGGTTCACTCTCTCCTTCTTATCGAGCCAAGCAATCAGTTTACCCGCCTTATCCCCCACATCATACAGTCTACCTTGCTGTTCCCTGTACAGTGTCTTGGCAGCGTCAGTAACAAGGGATTTGTATTCGAACTGCTTCAAGCCAAGGGCGTGGAGCCCATCCTGGGTGACACCCGAGTCTAGCTCAGCCTCCAACTCCAGTATTTCAGCCTCCAGCCTCACAACCTCCCCATTCCGTGCTTTTTTGGTCTCAGCTATTAAAGAGAGGGCCTGTCCACGAATAACAGTTTTGAAAGCTTCCCACAGGGACACGGAGGACAGGACAGACCCCTCGTTCTCCAGGAAGTAGTGGTCGAGCGACTTAATGAGGCTATCGTGAGTCCTGGGGTTGCGCAGATGCCAAGGGTTAATAGGGGCGATCCGCCCCACGGCTTGCGTCCCTGTGTCAAAAAGCAGCCACACAGGGGAGTGGTCTGAAATGCCCCGGGCCAAGTATCGAACCTCCCCAACATGGGTGGACTGGGCCGCGGGCATGAGGAAGTAATCAAGCCTAGAGAGACTCCCATGAGCCCCGGAGTGGAAGGTGTATTGACATTGCGTCGGGTGCATTAACCTCCAGCAATCCACCAGACCGAAGGTGTCCAAGAACCCACCAAGCCATGATTGGGAAACGGGAAGGGCCCTGGGGGGTGACGATCCAGATCGCCGGATAGCACCGTGTTAAAGTCCCCACCCATGAGGAGAAGACTATCGGGGAGTTCCAACAACAGCCGGCCGACATCCGAAAAAGTAGAGGTCTGGAGGCCTGGGGGGACATATATCGTGACCAAGGAAAGGGTCTTGCCCTCCCACCTCCCAGTTAGGGCAGCATAGCGCCCTCTGTCGTCAAGGATGACCTTATCAATCTCTAGTGGGAGGGAAGACCGGACAAGAATACCAACCCCTCTGGAACCAGTGGTGAACCCAGAGTGTGCAACCAATCGGTATCCCCACCTGTTCATAGCATGACACACATTGCCAACCAAATGTGTCTCCTGCAGGAGTACGACCTCAGGAGTCAAACGACGCAAATATTGCAGTACAACACCCCGTTTGATACGATCCCCCAATCCATTGACGTTCCAAGAGATCAACCTCAACCCACTACCCCCCATCCCCACAAAAGTAGCAGGAGTCTCCCCACAGAGAGCAGGACACCAGAAGCAAAGAAAGAACCAATATGCCGCCTTGAGAAAGAAAAAGACAAACGCAAACCCCCCAACCAAAACCCATTACAACTCCCCCCTCCCTGCACCCCTGCAAACCACAAAACCACCCCAAAATGCAGTGTGCCTGTCGCCCTAACAATCCCATTCTACAAAAAGACCCCGGAGGAGGAGAGAGGCCCGTCTCCACCCGCCACCCAGACACGAACTACTATAAGACAAAATATACAGAAAAGGTTGAACCCCAACTGAGCAATGTCCGATTATCAAGGTTAGGGACTGAGAGATAACTTCTGTGGAGGCTCACCACCTTCGGCCCCGCCAGGGTGCCCTGCTCAATCGCCCCGGCCAGGCAGGGAATCCAACCAGTCACTCACATTGTCCGGTCGTTCAAAAAAGAAGGTCCGTTCCTCATGTTCCACTCAAAGCCTGGTAGGGAAAAGCATAGCATACTTCAAGCCTAGGTCCCGAAGATGTCGCTTAACCCCCTGAAAGCCCATCCTCTGTCTCTGCACGAGTTGAGTGAAGTCCGGGAAAAAATTGACAGAGGAGTTTTCAAATTTCACCGGGCCGTGCACCCTCGAGGCCTGCAAGATCGCATCACGGTCCCTGAAATGAAAGAGTTTGGCAATGATAGGCCTCGGGGGAGCGCCAGGCTTGGGCTTGCCGCCCGGAACACGATGTGCACGCTCCACAGCGAAGAACTTGCTGAGTCCAGAAGGGGCGAGATGAGTGAGGATAAGATCCTCAACCAGGAGGTCAACAGAACGGGTCTCGGAATTCTCCGGAACACCTATGACGCGGATGTTGTTGCGTCTTGCCCGGTTCTCAAAATCGTCCAGCCGATGAGACATCAAGTCGTTGGCCGATTTCAGAGCGCCAAGGTCTGTTAAAAGTCCCGACACATCGGCCGTGAGGCTGGAGGTCTTCAAATCCAATGACTTCACCTTCTCATTAGTTTTGGACAGGTCAGCCCTGATTAGAGTGACGTCGATGGCGACCGTGTCAATTTTACGAGCCAGGGCCTCATACTGCTGGCCGATGGTCTCCTTCATACCGGTGATGGCGCCCATAATGTCCTGCAGGGACAAGTCAACAGGGGCAGACAGGTCTTCTCTGGCATCCTCCGGGGTACTGCTGGAAGGCCCGGGGGATCCCTTGGCTTGAGTATAGCGGTCCATAACATTTGTCTGGAACTGTCCCCCACGAAGAGACGTCTTGGTCTTCCGCTTTTCGGGTTCACCCCTGCCCGCTATGGTGGAAGATGCACCCCGGAGGGGCCCACAGGACCGAGTGAAAATGGCCGCCGGCAGGTTGGGCACCAACCGGCCAAGAAGCTGGCTCGTGGGGTCCGGAGAGAGGCGCGACTTGACCCAGTACGCTGTGATGAGAAGGCGGCGAAGGCAACAGAAGGAGGCTGGGTTGGTCCCCGGCCGAGCGAAACAGGCCCTCGATCAGACCACGCCAGAAACCGAAAGCGAAACCGAAAGTGTGGACACGGCCACTGAGGAGGTCCCAATGCCGTTGTTGTTCAACTACGCCTCGGCTCCACCGATCACCAAGTCCCCGGCACGGCCTCAAGGTGGGCCTCAAAAGTTCAAAGTGCCATAATTTCGGTAGCCCAAGTCCGATTCAAATTCTGAAAAGAGTTATGGACTCAGTCGAGGTTCGCCTTCAAATGTCTGTCCAAGAAATCAGGATATTTTCAGGATAAGTTGCGAGGAGCAGCGAGGGTCCGGGGAGCCCTGTGCTCACGCGACCATCTTGGATGCGCGCTAAGCTCCTCCTCCTTACCTGACCTTCTTGAACGTCAATTATCTCGTCCACCTCTTCCTCTACTCTTTTGTCTTTGTGGGAAAAAAACACCTGCGTAGTATGAGGTCTGATATGAACTAGGCCTAAAGGATGCCCTAGTGATTTCTTGACCTCGTCCGGGGAACCAACCTCTCATTCTCCTGGCCCATCCAAAAACACGTTTGTCAAACACTTTCTTAATTTCCCTTTCCGATTTCTGCAATGAGCTAAACACTCCCACAAACTTAGACATCTCCTTAATGAATTCATCTCCAAATAACAAACCATTTGCAGATTGTCCCCCTTCATTACTGGCAAGATCGATTTTCAACAATATACTTTTTCTACGTTCAATGGATAAAGCTGTATCTGCATTACCTAGCAAACATACTGCCTTTTGAATCCATTGCCGTAGTTTCTCCACATCCAAACCTTTGTTTCCAACATAAGCTTCCTCAACAATCTCAAAATTGTTTGCCAAAGGGCCTGACATATCCAGTAATCGATCCTGACACATCTTTAGCCCTTTATCCAAGCCTTTCCTTGGGTCCCGAGTTCCTTTGCTTATAAATGCAATCATTTTTGCATCCAATTCAAGAGTTACCATCACTTTATTTGCCAGACTAGGTCTCGGACATTCAGATCTTAACCATAGTCTGACCTCTTTTGGAATCTGTTTCCTTAATCAACATTCCATATATTCAGCCCCATGAGCCACCGGTACCCATTCGGGTGACAAAGAGTGTTTAATCATGGAAAGTTCGAACATAAATTCACCCAAAGCATCCAAAAGAGCCTCTTGCTCTTCCAATTCATCTCTCTTGTTTCTGGATTTTTTAATATTTCCCCTGCATTCCTCCTCTGACTCAAATTCAGAGGAACAACTTAATTCCACCTCTGCACTGCCACAGGATTCATCACACAATACAGAGGAATGTTTCCGTCCCCCCACAATCTTCTTACCTGAATAATCTGGACCCTTTCCTTGGTCCCCATGTGTGTCCTTGACACCACCATGATTCCTAGAATCACCATAAGACTTAGATGATTCTCCTTTCCTAAATTTCTTTGCCACATTTCTCAAACAATATGTTTTCTTTTGCGAGTGACTTCACCACTACTTTCCACTGCAGGATCCTCCCCTGCAGAATAAAACATTTCCTCTAGTGTAGACAAACCCTTAGACTTAATGAAATCGTCTAATTTCTTCTCCATCTTACTATTGAAATAATTTAAAAATGTATTCAACATATTAAATATTCTCTCTTCCATATTACTACTCTCTAAACTGCCCAAGCTACTAGGTTTACTCATAATGAAGTATACCTTAAAATCTTTTCTTTAACCTCTAATGAAAAATCTGTCCTTTCAATCTCTTTCCTTATAGAAATTCCGGTCACCTCAAACTGCCACTCCTTTGAATAACTGCCTGTCAAATCTAAAACGTACTAATAAAATGGAAAACCATCCCAAACATCTAAAATAGCTCCCACGCTTTAAAAAAAAAAAAACAGTCCTTCATTAATTTTCACACAAATTACAAGCTTCACCCACTGACACTCGTCATGACTCCTCCTTCCTTGATTGCGTCTGGCTACACACAATCAACACATGCCTAAAAAACCTTTCCTATTCCCCAGGACAACACGTGACCTACGTGCCTGAAATCGCTTGCTTACTCCCCACGAGCCTCCGCTCCGACAGCATGCGAGCTGCACTCCTGAAATACCACGTCGACTCTCCTTGAGCCTCCGCTCACCGGGACAACACGCAAGCAGCGTGCACTGCTCCTTTACCAACTGCTGTTCTTATTATTAAAAAGCCAGTAAGCGTCAAAGTTAATAAAATTCCTACCTTAGCCCCTAAAAATTTTTTGGAATTGGGAGTTTCATGAAAAAGGATTCTCTCATTACCTTAGTTTAACGATACAACTAAAATTAATAACACTTAAACATTAACGATTTAAAAATAAATGTCTCTTTTTCCTCTCAATTTCAAGTAAGCACCGATTTATTTAACATATATGCAAACATAAACGATCATCCACTCTCCTACTTCCTCACATCAATCAACATTAATTGTAGAGCCGCTTTGAATACTTATCTGTTCTTGGAGCAGCAAAAAAGAAGAAAGAGTAAGGAGTTTTCTGTGGTTTATTGTTTTAGAATTCCAAGTTTTTGTGTTCTAATTTGTTAAAGGAGCTGCTGTGTGGTGGCATTAGAGGAGAAATGCCTCCGGTCTTGCCATAAAATTAGAACTTCCATAGCGCTCTCTTTGCTCCAGCGACCTTGTCCTCTTGTTTATATCCAACATTTTCCAGAGATTGGGGGATATTTGCTTTTCGGTATTGTCTCCCATCCTCTGGAATTCTCTCCCTCCTTTTTTTGGAAAATCTCTTGGTTGCTCAAAAGTGTATCAACACATGGCCTTACTGTAAATACCATTCTTAGTACAGTGGCTAACTCTAGAAGTGACCTTTGAATCTCTCAGTTCCATGAAGACTATTAGGGTGTGAGTGTGCACTATACAAGAATGTTTCCCATAACCTCTGTGTAGACTTAAATAAGTTGTTACAAATTATTGCAAGCACCATTAGGTAAAATATAAAAAAAGAATGATTTAGCTGTTGGTGAAACATGTACATGGATTTTTTTCCTTCAATATATTGCAGTTTTTAACAGAAGCAAAACAGTTTGTGTGAGGACACAAAACATCACAGGTATATTTTTGATTTCCTAGTAAATTGTTGGACTTTAATGCATAGAGTGAAAAAACTAAACAGATTTGAGTCTGTATTACTTGGAGAATACTCATGTCTCCTATAACTCCAATAAAAGTTTTTGTTTTACAGAGCGGTGGCTATGTACTTGGTTTTAAAATAGATCCAGTGGAAAAACTTCAAGAGGCTATCAAAGAAATAAATTCACTCCACAGAGTATATTCAGCAAGCCCTATATTCGGAGTGGACTATGAAATGGAAGAAAAGGTAGATTGTATTCTCTTCATAAATAGTCTGGGTGATGTCAAGTTATGTTTTTTAGTTCATCTGTGTGCGTCTTAGTACCACTATGGAGAAATTCATGTTGTGTGAAAGAAAGAACATCCCTGAATGCAGTAGAATGCTTTTTTAATTTTTGTTACCTCGCTGTATTATAGCTAAGGGGTTTAAGGGTCATGCAGACTTTTGCAGCTTCGCCCTTGAACAATTAGCAAATAGTTTATTTTCATGTGTTAGCACAACAAAAGGCTGCCTGTTCATGGTTGACATTTTCCTACACACTGCCATATATTTCCCATTATTACTACATGCACGATTTCAGCTGGTGCCCTAAAATTAACAGTTTAGAACACTTTTTTATTGTTTTCAGAAGTCCTTCCACTACAAATGCATGACAGCTTGCTATGTTTTGCTTGTTGAACTCACATTTGGAAAGCATGCCATCATGGTCCTCTTTGCTGTCCAGATTAATGGCAAGCAAACCGGCATGGTTGGAGAGGTGTGTGGATATCCCATGACCTATGTGGGGAGAGTGGGATGAGATGCATGATGTCCTGACGTATAGTTTGGTTATGTCACTCTTGGAAGGTGTGCTTATGCTTAAAGGGTATGTAAGAGACATTCTAGATCTCATTTTTTGTAGGTTTATTAAGGAGTTCCTTAGTTTGCTGACTTGGAATGTTGACTCTAGTCTTTCCAGTACTCTATCCGTTATTCACAATGTATTTAAAGCAGTCAAGCAAGACATTGGGAGCCTTCACTAGAGTTGGGGTGATGTGGGCTCAGGATTTCAAGTATAAAAGTATCTTTACCGCTCGGTCTGATGCCCATCATGGTTTATGAGAGATATGAGGCTCCTAGGTGTAGTCAGTTTGCATAGTCCAGGCAAATTTCTACAAACATGGCTGTAGCAAGGGATGGGAATGTCCAGCTTAATATTCTGAGCACATTTGTGGGTGTTTTCACTACTGTATATATTTATGGTTCCAGAGTAAAGTCTGCACCTATGATGATTCCTAGGCTTTTCGTTGAGTCTGTTAGATGGTGTGTTTCTCCAGGGTTGATCTCTTACTTGCATCTCACTAACAGTACGTTCTCAAAACGTTATTGAAAGACATAATTATGTCATGAAGGTAAAACCATAGAGGAGGGATTCCAAAAAGTAATATTGATATAATAAGAGGGGCAAGAGGTTGTATGTCTTATAAATGGTGAGGAGAGACCTTTGTAAGGACTAGAACCCTCACTCACCCCCAAGGTGACATGCTTCATCATGGGGTACCCTCCTCACACCATGGCCGCAAGGTGATTGAAACATTTTGATATGTTATTCCAATTCTTCAAATGTTTAATCTGATAAGTCAGAGAAGACACCAAGTAACCTTTCTCACTTGAAAACGTGTTTTGCTTCTTGGTACTTTTGAGGTGAGACATATTTGTAGCTCTCTGGCGTTCCTTTGAAGTCAGAGGACAAAGCATCACAGAGCTTTTGGGTGGAACCATTTTTTTCATTTGAACAGGCTGCAAAGGTTTTTAATTCAGAGATAATTCTGAAAATCTCATAGAATTTTGAATCTGATACACCTGGTACATCAAAATAACCAACATTTATCTGTTATGTTCTTATGTTGGTGCAGACGCATAAAGGAATTTTTGGGGGGAGAACAGAAAAACTGTTAAACCATTACAGAAAGACTATTGTGTGTTTTTGTATGTTTACATACTATAGCAATTCTAGTGAGCTAATATAGATGTGAATATAGATGCATGGCAATAAGGTTGAAACATTATGAAACATCTAGCTCCAATAATGCACTGTATACGGTGAAGTGTTCATGCAGTCATACAATTCATGGTTTATGGATACTTAAAATATTCTTCAAATAACATAAATCAAATACATTCATAAGCAAAGCACCTGAAATTATATTTCTGAAGAGGTGTATTTCTGTGGATTGCAGTTGGATTCAAGACAACTGTTATGGCTCGGGACAAAATGGGGTTAACTACAATCCATTTCTTCCTCCGGAGTTTTATATAACTCCAACTTGACCCAACGGTATCACAGCGCTTTACATGAGCACCAGTTGCGTTACACAAGGACACATTCATTTTTTTGTTAGGCGCAGGGAGATTAAATGATTTGCCCAGAATCCCAGGTTGTTGAGCGTTGTTGCCGAGACTCGAACTCGGTTCCCCAGATTTGAGGTCGACCACCCTAGCAGTTAGACCACATCCTCTCCCCAATGCATCCTCTAGCCAATGCTCATTTCTTCACCAGGAAAAACAAATTGAGATTGGATCAAAATGATTGCTTTGCATATCTTAATATACAAGACCTTGAAAGGGCTGACACTGAAAATCTGGAAGAGCATATTGAGTGATTTGGACAGAAATATTATTTTATAGAATGACAAGCTTTGCTTATCATGCTACATGAGTTCTCAGTGTAATCTAAGTACAGAACTGCTGTCCTATAGACATTAAAACCTTTATAATAACAAGTAAACCAACTATCATTCTCATGGCTAGGTTGAGGATAATAATTAGCTTCAAGACATTTAAATATAATGGGTAATATGTTTGAGTATGCTCTAAAAATGTAATGTTTTTGATAAATTATAGCCATACAATTGGAATGTGATAACTTGTTCTACCGTATGGGTTCACATGCTTTCCACTTAACAGCAGAATAAAAATCAATAGTTCGCCAATTTACAGTAATTTGAAAGCAAGTAGGGCAGTCTGAACTCCTGATACACATTGAGGAGCTTGAATCATTGTGCTTCTCTCTAGCTTGTGCACCTCAGGAAGCAATTACATTTCAATTGTTTCTGGGCTTGCGTTACACTGTAAGTCAGGAGTGAGATACCTCTATTATGAATCTTTGTTTTAAAATGCACGTTTTTCCCAGAAACAAATTTAAATTGTTCAGTTAGATCCTAGATTTTTTTTTTTAAAACACAACCATATTGAGTATGTTAGCTTATGCCACTTATAATTTACCTCATATGGACTCATTCCTTAATGTTGAAGTGAAAAATTGCAACTTTTGTAAGGACCATATTTGACATTTACAGGTTCAACAACAATGTCCAAATTAAATAAAGGCAAATTTGAGGCAAAAAATAGTTGGACCAGATTTATATTATCGGTTCTGGTTATTTTGTAAACCTCAAAGTTCAAGCAGACATTATCAAACAAAGCGGCATTCTAGGATGTCTATTGTTTGTGATTTTTAGTGAAGCGGGACTAGGTAAAGAGAACAGTTTTTCTCCTCTTCATAAGAGTGCCCCTTTAATGCATTAACAATTGCCCCACCTATTTCTCTGTATGACTTGACATTCTATACACAGGTGTAGACATATTATATTTTAGGAGACAGTGTAGTTATATCCCAGTAGCACCTTTGTATTTCCCTCTAGAACAGCATCAGCTATAAATTTAAAGAGTGGGAGTATCTGTCTCACTGTTGTATTGTTATAGCAACATTTCTTTCATTAGCATACAAGATGTTTCACATGTTGTAATTTCAGGGTTCCTCACCCAGTTATTGGCGTGGTTCAATAGCATACATTCTTTACTTTTAATCTGTTTATGATAATAAGTAACAAAGTGTTGTCATTTTATTTTTTAGAAACCCAGAATTGACGTTCTCTTCTCTAGATTTTCCCCAAAAAGTGGAATAGCATTCCATCAATCCTTAAGTATTGACAATGAAAAGTGTATATCAGCCTTTTTTTTCTTTTATCTCGTGCCATATAATAACCTTTTTTTTATTTTCAGCCCCAGCCTCTTGAAGAGTTGACCATTGAGCAAGTGCAAGATGATGTGGAAATTGAACCAGATGAACATACAGATGCATTTGTAGTAAGTTTTTGAAGACCTCGTTATTTGCATAATAATGTTTAGCATCCTACACTTCTTCGATGATGTGTAAGACTGCAGTAGTGGGAGCTACATTTCATTCCAAAATAGCTGTTATACTTAAACGTTATTATGAATCGGAGAATCGATAAAATCATAACAAAATATGATTTTTCTAGAAAGTAAAAAGTCCACAACCAGCCTCAGACATCTTACTAAATGTCTTTGTGGCTGAAGTAAGTATAGTTTAATAATCTGGTGTAAGCAAAGATTAAGTGAATTAACAAAAATGGCAGTTGAGGAAGACAAATTTGATCCCCTACTTGTCATCCCGCATTGAAGTCAGAAATATGACTCCGTGAAAGACAACCTTTATTCCTGTGTCCTATCAGCGCAGCGGAGGCAGTGTTGCAGCAGTTCAGTGGTCTGTTCACACAGAATTGACAAGCTGGTGGGTCTAGGCACAGTTTGGTCTAGATTTACTAATATTCAGGCAACCCAAAATTCTGAAGAATTGCACATTAATGAGGCCATCAGCTGCACTCGCACAAAAAACCCTTTTTAGCACAACGTGAAGCCTGATGCTAGGGTGAGTTTGCAGTATCTAAGAAGAGATTTGTTTTGGAGGAACATCCTCCAACACAGAAGAGTACAGATATCGAAGCAATGACAAACCGCAAAAGTAAGATTTGCAAAAAGTTTAAGGTACTGGAAATTACATGTTGTGCATGGAAAATCACGCGCTTGCCCCTTTTTGGGTCTGAAACCTAGGGGATACACCCCACTGGTTTACATTAACAGGGTTGACGACGTCAACAGAAAGGATTTTTGTTATGAACTCTAATCATCTTTCAGCGCTAAAACATTTTAGGGCATGAAAATTAAGCTAAAGGCGTGAAAATTAAACAGTGCTCACATTTTCAGTGCTTGCAGGGAGCCACGGCGCTAAAAATAGTAAATTTCTGCATTTGGCTATACAGAACAATATTTAGAGTTTCATAGTTTACTTCAAAGCAAAGCAGTTCATATGTTGAACCATGGTTTGGTTGAGCTCTGTAGTAAACCTGGATCTGTAGACCACTACCTGGATTCTGTGTTGGTTGCAGAGGTTTTATGACTGTCACTAAGGTAGGCACTGACCCTCTACCCAGAGCTGATTAGCTTGTATACAATCTGAGGGCTGCAGCATTGTCATGTACCTTTGATTTGACTTATGGCTATTGGCCGCTAGTCCTGACAGAAATTATCCAGTAGATGTTCGAATGTTCGACGTTTGAGAGCCACTTTCAGTTCACAGTGATGCTATTTGGGTTGAAGTAAGACCCTGTACTTTCCAGTGGCTTGTGAACATGGGCGTGGCTGGTCTGGATGATTTCACTGACCACTTATGTTGATGAACTTGCTGTTCTCCAGCTGAGGGATCCATTTAGCACACATCAGGAAAGTGTTTCAGATGCTACAGAGAACCATCCTCACTATCAGGGCCAGTAAACACCAGATATTTCATTGTTCTGTTTTCTTCCTGTGGAATCAAGTTGGGATGAACCCATTTCTGCCGGTCTGGATAGGGTCCATTGAAGAGTGTGGACTTCTTAAAACGTATAATCAAGTGAGAGCCTTCCTAGGCTCATCTGCCTATCCATGCTGTGTCTGGTGGTAATACCGTGAAATACTGTAACATACCATACTTTTAAAAAACAGTTGGGTCGGGTGACCATAAATCTGGAATTTGTAAGTGGTCTTGTTCTTCAGTATTGTTCAACAAAGAGGGCATCGAAGAAGAGTGAACCTTTTAGGGGATATTTCTATTTCAAATTCACTTGTAACCATCTTTCTTTTTTCTTCGCAGGCGTACTTTGCTGATGGCAATAAGGTAAGGAGAGCATTATATTGCTGAGTTGTGACTACGTTGTTTTTAAATGTATAAATACATAAAAATGCATAAACCGCAATTTCAAACACAACTGGGATACCTATAATTTAGTGACATGTTAAAACAAAAAATAATAATACAAGCACTAAAAGCCAAATTCTTAGATTAGACTTATGGTAGATATGTTTGTGGTTCTCGCTGAATTTCTCTGCCTTTTTCTGTATGCATATGGTATTTATATAGTGCAAACCTAGCCCAAAGACAACAGAGTGTTAAGGGAGGTAGCTGGGTTTCGGATGAATAATGCCTTGTTATGTAGTAGTCTTTAAAGAGGTGGGTCTTTAACTTTCCTAAATTGGAGTAGCTTTGCAGGAGGTGCTGAGTGATGCAGGGTTTTTGTTCCAGATCCTGGGTGCATTGTTGGAAAAGGCCTGCAGCATAGTTTTATTTTTGTTTTTTACCCTTTTTAGTCTGCAGTCTGATAGTATCCTGGCTGCGCTGAGAACCTCCAGAGATGGTGACCTTCTCTGAAAGATAGGCTTGGTTTCTGGTAATGATGGCTTTGTAAATCGTGCAGCTGGTTTTGAAGATGGTGCGAGCTGACAAGGGGAGCCAATGGAGCTTCACCATGATGGGGTTGATGTGATCATATTTCTTCAGGCCCTGGATGAGACATGCTACGATGTGTAGGATGCCTTAATGGGGGTGCTAATGTGGAATCTGGAGGCTATGTAGCAGGGCTTTACCAACATCCAGATGCAAGACTCTCTGGGATGGAACGCAGTTCTGAAGTCACTTTTGGAAAGCTGTTTTCCTTGATCGAGAAGTTGGTGTCAGGGTGAATCCAAATGACTTGGCATTCTGTGAAAGTAGCAGTTTAAAGCCATCAAGTTTCTAGCTCACTGTTATACATCAAACAGCAATGTAATGGATGAAATTTCTGAATTCATTTAATGTTTTGCAACAAACAATGAGATGGATGTAGTGCTTGAATTCATCTCAGCCACAAGTGATCACTTGGGGCTATATTCCAGCCCATTCTTTTTTATAACCATGCTTTCTTGACAGTGACCAAATTATGCAAATCAGTACTGACCCTGCTACTTGTGTGAACAGGTCATACCAGACTGCCTTCTGGCCTGCTCCATAAGGGACATAAGCAACCCCAGACCAGTTTGGCTTATTTTGTCCTCGTCACTTGGGGAACGCTTGAGCCCTATGGTGCAGTGAACAAAGGGCCCACATCTGGGAATAGTCCTTCAATTGAGCTAGAGATCTTCAGAGGTCTGTACACTTGCATCCAAATCCTTCAGATTCCTCTGTTTGTATGTGTGTGTTTGTTTTGTTTGTTTGTTTTTAGGTCAGGATCAACTTTCTGTACCAGAAAGTGTGGTATGTTTGCAACTATATGACTGCAAATATGTTTAACAATTCAGTTCTCACTCTTTCCTACACAGCAGTGGCGATATAAGTTTGATAACCTGCTGAAGTTGCCTCTAAATTAGGTAATTAATGTCACCCACTAGCCAATTGCACAATCCAATATTGTATCAACTGCTCTGGAAAGAGAGGTCTAATTTCTGCCCTCCCTGGAGGGAAACAGGTATATCAATGACTATAACAAAGCAAATATATAAATACCAGAATACCTTTGAGGCCAGTCATTTGACTAGGATTCAGCAATGTGATGTGGCACGAGACCAGTATTAGTAGCCATCTGATACCACAGCTACTACTGATTTGGCTTCTGTGTGTAACAGAGGACACTTTTGACTCAAATCATGCTTGGTTATTCTGTACATACTAGACCCAGAATAAGAAAATATGTCCGGCAGAAAGAAGCCAACTTTGCCAGGTCAACGTAAAGCCAATTATGGCTACATACAATCTCTATATTTAGAATGAGAATCAGATATTTGCTGGGATCTTTCCCTGAGGCCTTCAGGAAAATCACTTAATCCTAAAGGCAAAATAGTTTGCAGAGTAGATGTTCCTAGAGTCAAAAGCCTCATTGATGCTTTCTTCAGAATTATGTTCTCTTGTGTTTCTGGCCCCCATCAGGTTTGGCATGTACATTCCTACACGCATCAAAGTATATAGAATCTTTTTTCTTTCATTCTTTAAAAAAATGTTAAGCTTGAAAGCAAGAAACACAGCTTGCACTTTCTTCAGACCAACAGTTACTAGTTAGAGATCAGTTATTTCTAAATTTGCTGATAGGGCATCATTATACACTATATCACGACAATAACGTCCATTAATCTTCATTAATCCTCTTTTTCTGCTAAGGTAGTCCTCCATTTAAAAACACCAGAGCCCCCTTTAGGCACATGTGAAACTCTCCCCACATCCACAGCTTCCAGCTCTGGAGTCTACAACACAATTTCAGAATGTCCATTTGGGAGCCCAGAATCAAGGAAGAGGAAGAAATTAGATAGGGGTAGGGATGTGAGGGGGGTAAAATGAAGCAGGTGTAATGGGGGGGGGGAGAGTGGTTGGAAGGATGCAAGGTCCAGGTGCAGACAGGGATGTTGAGGTTCATGCTCCTAAAGACAGTTATAATGGTGGCTAGAACCACACAATAATCACTTCTCATGATGTCTATCATTTTCATAACAATACCCCTAAATTGCAGATATAGATGTCTTCCTTCATACAAGGCCACCGTAAAGTTCTTTCCACTTATCATGAGGGAAGGAACCTCTCACATTTGTATAGAAGGTTTAAGCCTATCTATAACAAGGTGTTTTCGGAATTGGAGCGAGTCCAGGGGTTTACGAGCATCCATCAATTTCCAGGAAACTTACCTATTATCATCATTCACCACACTGAGCTCCGCCTGCAGGATTTTCCACACTTGTGCTCCTTTTACCTAAAATTGATACCAGAGTGGTAGGAGAACTCTCTTCCACTTCTCTGTGACTTGGTAAGTGTCTGAAAGAAAGTAGATAGGGTTTATATTAGTCTTATTGTGCATCTTTGTCTAAATCCTTGATGTCCTTGATGTCTTTGCTCTTCATGATCAAACTTGATCGTAGGTCCTGCACTTTTTTTACCCAAAGGAGTTGAATGTGGCTTCATTTGGAAACATCTCTTTATGCCTTCTGTTAAAACTTCTGTGAAATGTCTATCCAGGTGGTCATGTATTTGCAGAGATCTGCTCTTCCTTCATCTTTAGGGACCCCTATGATTCAGCAATTTATGGCTCTAACCGAATTCTCCAACAGCTCTTGCTATCACTCAGTGGATCCTTGATACTTCTGAACCTTCCCCAGGACTTCTGTAGCTCTTTAACAGTCCAGTGAACGTACTTTCTATAATAGTGCTTCAAATTAGGACTTAAACTTTGTCAATTCCCCGGAGCACTCGTACCATACTAGTCCCAAAGAAGGAGTCATCCCCAAGGGTCTTGAATGAAAACTGATTCCAGTCAGAAGCACAAAAGGTGATGGGAGAGGTTGCTTGCAATATGTCTAACTACTGGCAATCGCTCGGGTACCATTCCAACCAATCGTTATTTTGCCCCCCATGCCACCTCAGATTCGACCCAGCCATAAGCAAATCAGTCTTGGCCCTGTTCAAGTAGGAACAGCCATGCCCGAAATGTCAAGCCAGGTCCCCTCTGAACCAGAGCACAAGAAATTAAAAACCAGTTTTGTCCTGATTGGAGCTCTTCAGTCTAGTTCCATTGGCACAGTGAGCAAGGGACTCCTGTCTGGACATACCCTTGGTCACTTAGAGCGTTACATAAAAAACACAAAAGGTGATGGGAGGACTCTTGCAGTAAGCCACTCTACAATCTAGTAATGAAAGTTATTTTGGGGGGCTGTTCTGTCCAGTGGTTGCACCTGATGATTATGGTTACACCCATAAGAGTACGTGGAAAAAAGAAACGTCGATGGTAAATCAGCTAGTACCTAGATTACTCTTCTGGCTGAAGCAGCTGATTCCATAAAAAGTAGAGTCCAGAGCTTTTGAGTATTAACACTCCATCAGATTGGATCCGTATACAAATGAACAGTATTCTGCCTGCGTGTAGGTGGCTCAGCACTGACACCATTCTGCACTTGAAATGACATCCAAAATAGGGGCCACTCCTGGGTGCTTATGTCCGTTTCTTTCGACGCCACCAGACACAGATCCGGAGCTTCCTCTTGTCTGTTTCAGACTGGTATTTCCCTTGCACATAGTAAAAATTTTGAATAGTCACACCCCAAATGGACAGGTTTCAAACCGTGCAAGAACAGTCATAAACAAATGTCTGTGATAAGTCCTCATCACGTTTGCTTGTGGTGCCTGGGTCAAGTCATGACTCGAAGGCCTGCAGTTACTGCCCGCCGATGAACCAGAAGGCCATACGGGACAGTGAGGCGAAATTATACATCACACAGCACGAGAAAACTCAGTGACAAGGCCAATCTAAGCCGAAGGGGCAATCTTGGACCCTTTCCCAGTCCAGACGTCACTCTCACATTCTGCTAAGAAGGCACAAGAGTGTCACTATGCCTCATGGTCTTGCTCCCGAAGTCGGTCGACCCCCGAGCCCATCCCGGAACTTGTCCTGGCACAACATGAGTTTCCGGGGCAGTCTGCGACACAAGGCATAAAGAAGGTTTGTACAAGGCAATGCCATGCCTCTTGGGAACCCTATGAAATCCCTTTAGCGTGTCTACTGGCCCCAAGGAGCCGAGAGTCCTTCCATCTGGGATATCTCTAGTGGTTTCACCCTAACTCAACCAGGGATAGTCAGTAAATGAAGTAGAACAAGGAATCCTGCTGGCCCCTCTCGTTCTCTCTGTACATTAATGACATTTATGAGGCAGTAAGAACAGCCACAGAGGATATCCCCACGATAAACTGCTTTAAAATTAATTCCAACCTTAAAAAAAAAAAAAATATATATATATATATATATATATATATATATATATATATTCACTGAAAAAACCATAGGTTTCACACATGTTATAGTTAGCTGTACATTTCACTCGTAAAAAACCAATGAAATTCCCCCGTTATAGTTAGTGCAGGCAACTATAACTCACGCGACCGCAATCCTCTGCTGATGCTAATACTGTATTTAGACACTTATTTGCCCATGTCTTCTTCCATTAAATTTTAGCTATACATATATTACAAATATTTTTTTTTCATAAAGACACATATGTCATCAGCAGAAGATTGCGGTCGCGTGAGTTATAGTTGCCTGCACTAACTATAACGGGGGAATTTCATTGGTTTTTTACGAGTGAAATGTACAGCTAACTATAACATGTGTGAAACCTATGGTTTTTTCAGTGAATTTGTACGTTTTTTTAAATGCTAAGTTACTTTACGCCATTCGTGGCGTGCGCGCCCAGTTAACGCAGTTCGTTCCGTGCGCGCACGGTGCGCTTCGCGCACCGTGCGCGCACAGTGAGCACGCGGTGCGCTTCGCGCACCGCGCGCCCACTTTACGCAGTTAGTGCCGTGCACGCACGGTGGTCACGCGGTGCGCTGTGCGCACCGCGTGCCCACGTTATGCGGGATGGGCCATGTACGCACGATGCGCTTCGCGCACCGTGCGCACATGGGGGACATATTATGCGCATCTTTGTGAAATTTATTCTTTGTTTATTTCTTATCTGTAATAAGCCATGCACAAATGGTGCCCTTCGGGCACCATTTGCACACAGGGTGGGGAGGGAGTGGATAATTTTTTTTAAAAAACATTTTTACCGTACGCGTACGGTAAGCGTAATCGGCAATTTTCCCCCCCAAAATTTTTTTTTTATTTGGGCTTGGGGGTTGTTTGGGGACCCCTATATCAATGCTGGGTGGTTAGGATCTCAAGAAACTGCCTCTTTAGACATTTTTTGGCATCGTTTTTGCTGCCCAACTCAGAGAGCGAGAGAGAAAATGGCGGCCGCCGCTTCCTGGTTTCGACCGATTCGAATGTTTACTAAGATCTAACAGCCAATCAAAATCGCGCACGGTAAGCGCACCGTAAGCGCACCGTACGCTGGCTCAGATATATATATTGATTTAAAGGCTATTTTCTCTGAATCTACTGAACAGATTTACACCAAACCTACAAAAGGCACTTCCTTGACCTGAGGACTACCTCTCTGCCAAATTTCAAGTAATTCTGTTCCGCCGTTCGGGCTGTAGCTGTGTCTAAAGGTCCTATGGAAAAATGCATGGGAAAAACGCGTTTTGGGACCCCCCTTTTATCTCAGCCCCCGCTTGACGAATCCCCCTGAGACTTTCAGGGTAGGAGCGTAGCGTAGCGCCCCACCTATCTTGAAAAATTCGCGAGGATTCGTCAACCGGCGCCAAAGTTATTCAAAATAGAATGATGCGGATTTCCTATGGAAACGTGGTCCTAACTATAACTACCTACTGGCGACCGCCAGTAGGTAATATATATTCACTGAAAAAACCATAGGTTTCAGGGGCGTTATAGTTAGCTGGACTTTTCACTCGTACAAAACCATTGAAATTCTCCCGTTATAGTTAGTTCAGCTAACTATAACTCGCGCGCCCGCAATGCACTGCTGATGACGTCACATATTACATCACTCATGACATGGTCAGTGACATCACTCATGACATCACACATGACATCTCAAATGACATCACTGATGACATCATCCAGTGAATGTGTGTTTTTCAGAAAATAACGTATGTTTTATATATGTATATCTCAAGGTCGATGGAAGAATAAATGGGTATATAAGTGTCTAAATGGATGACTTGTTTTTGAAAAATTGATTGTATAACTGACTGATTAAGTGTATCTCAGTAAATACATGGCTTAGTGAGTAATGTTTAAATATGTAAATATCTGTATCAGTCTCTCACTTTGTGTATTAGTGGCTGCATGGGTTGGTGAGTAGCTACACGAGTGTCTATTTAGGTTATTAGTTGTTCTTTTGAGTATCAGTATGAGTGTCTGAGTGTCTGGTTTGGTGGGGGGTATTACGTAGTGCATAGGTGCATGAATGAGTGACTCACTGTTTGTATGTGTTGAAGACAGCATGTGTGCAGGACTGTATGGGTGGATGAGTGTGTGCATGGGTGTGTTAGTGAGTGAATGACTGTCTCAATAGTGTCTTTATGAGTAACTACATATGTTTTAAACTAGTATATGTGACTATTGGTGTATATAAGTGAGTATATGTGAGAATGAGAGATTGAAAGAGTTCCTGTATGAATAAGTATGTGTTTCTATAAGTGATTGTTTAAAAGACTAAGTATGTGTAAGTTTCCGTAGAAGTAAGTGTGGTGGTGTGTGTATAACTGTATATGCAAGTAAATGTATGTTTGATTCTTTATTAGCATGAGTGACTATGTGTGTGAGTAACTCTATGGATGAGTGGCGTTGTGTAACAGGATGTATAGGTGTATGAGTACATATGATGAGTGAGTACATGGATGAGTGACTGTATAGGACTGTTGGTGAATGAGTGGATGTGTATGTGGATCTTAGAATTACTGAATAGGTTGTTGTAACTGATATTGGTATGTCCATTGTTTTGAAAATTTTAGTTTCTATTTTTGAATGTGTGTATCAAAGGTTATATTAGGGGGAGAGGAGGTCTGCCACTCTATCACAAGGATGATGTCATCAGTGATGTCATTTGAGATGTCATCAGTGATGTCATGAGTGATGTCACTGACCATGTCATGAGTGATGTAATATGTGACGTCATCAGCAGTGCATTGCGGGCGCGCGAGTTATAGTTAGCTGAACTAACTATAACGGGGGAATTTCAATGGTTTTGTACGAGTGAAAAGTCCAGCTAACTATAACGCCCCGACTTATTTGTTATGATGTTTCCTAATTTCCTCATTTACTACAGTCTCCTCAGTAGGAAATAATTCAGTTTTTTACTTTGATTCCATTAAGAAGGCATTCAGATGTGTCACACATTTGCCATAAATTCAGAATGTTAGCACTCTAGTTGCTTATTAGATCACTGTAGTAAAGCTACTGCTCACCAGGGAAGTCTGCTGCAGGTATTGAAATTGCATGTTTCAGTCTGCATGTCAGAATTTTTTAATGAAATAGAAGAGGATTTGAGAAGTCACTCAAAATGTGCCCTAATTTTTCTTTCTGCAGCACTAATCATACTTTCTATGGCAAAATGAACCCCCTCATTTTGTACCTTTGTAAATTAAATGATTTGAGTGTTACCACTTTATTCCAACCAAGATGGCTTCAGGTGTGCCATACGTTTGTCATAAGTAGGACTGTTAGCGCTCTAGTTGTTCTTTAGAACACTCTGGGAAGCTGCAGTTGAACACAAAGGAATCAACTGACAGTCTCTGCACTTGTTGGATGTACATGTTTTACTGAGAATGTCAGACTTCATTCTCACATGACTGAGAAAGATAATGTGAATTTACAGAAAATATGCTCTCAGTTTAGCTTATAGATCACCTTCCAAACCTCTGTGGGAAAAGCATGAGAAAATAGTTTTCTCTCAAACATGATTCATGATATCACAGCAGAAGGCTTTTTCACATGGTAAAATCACCTTAGAACACACCACAATTCCTAAAATGAGTATGGTACCATCAACAGATGATTTATAATGTAACTAAAGTCTTAAAACCTTCTATTAACTGCAATGCTTTTTAATGAGGTGCTATCATGTATATTGGTCCCAAGATGGCTGCCAACACTTCTTGGATGAAGTACTGACAGCCAATCAGATCTCACGATGAGATGTGTGGTTAGGCTCTGCCCAGATATATCTATCTTTTTAACTCTAATTTTCTCAGGAACTACTGAACGGATTTACATCATTTAAGCAAAAGGCACGAGTCTGAACTGAGGACTACCTCTTTGCCAAATTTGGTGTAATTCCGTTCAGCAGTTCGGGCTGTAGCTGCGTCAACAAGTCCTATGGGAAAATGCATGGGGAAAACATGTTTTGGGACCCCCCTTTTTTCTCAGCCCCCGCTTGACGAATCACCGTGAAATTTTCAGGATAGGAGCGGACCGGAGCTGGCCAAAAGTTTGGAAAATTTCGCGAAGATTCATCAATCGACGTCAACGTTATTCCAAATGGAATGTTGCGGATTTCCTATGGAAAATAGGTTCTAACAATAACTACCTACTGGCGACTGCCAGTAGGTAATATATATATATTATTATATATAAGATAAAATTGGTAAAACTCGTAGATGCTCCAAGGTATTGGATTTTCAAGGGCCCGCCCCAGAACTTGACCGAGCAAGGGGCCGCTGCAAGCCGCAGTCCATCATTGATGGGGACGCAGGATCATTGCACCTGCATGTCACGACCCAGTTTGGTTCTCGCTCTGGTGGTGGTGGCGTTGGGGACCCGAGGCAGCCTTCAGCACATGAATTGGGGGATCAACTTGGCACGTATTTGCCCCTTCCCTCCCTTAATTGGCATATCTTCAACGCAGCTCCGCCCAGGACACTTACCTGACAAGTGCATGCTGGGATTCAAAGTCCTCAAAATCGGACAACAGCTGCGAAGCGGAGCCTGCGTCGTTCCAGTCAATAGGAACGCAGCATGAATTATAAAGGTGGGACTAAGTGATCCCCTGTGGAAAAAGGCATCTGAGGAAGGCATGTAGCCGAAATGCATTATGCCAGCAAGCCACGGTGAATAAAGGTCTGCCACTGAGTACCCCGCTGTGTCCTCTGGTCTTTCTTCTGATCGACGTTTTCGCATTTCTTCACGTGCTGGCCAGTAGCGCGTTCACAGAGAACCCGCCATACAAGTGGCCCAAGATAAAATTGGCAAAACTCGTAGATGTTCCAAGGTATTGGATTTTCAAGGGCCCGCCCCAGAACTTGACCGAGCAAGGGGCCGCTGCAAGCCGCAGTCCGTCAGTGATGGGGACGCAGGATCATTGCACCTGCATGTCACGACCCGGTTTGGTTCTCGCTCTGGTGGTGGTGGTGTTGGGGACCCGAGGCAGCCTTCAGCACATGAATTGGGGGATCAACTTGGCACGTATTTGCCCCTTCCCTCCCTTAATTGGCATATCTTCAACGCAGCTCCGCCCAGGACACTTACCTGACAAGTGCATGCTGGGATGCGAAGTCCTTATATCGGACAACAGCTGCGAAGCGGAGCCTGCGTCGTTCCAGCCAATAGGAACGCAGCATGAATTATAAAGGTGGGACTAAGTGATCCCCTGTGGAAAAAGGCATCTGAGGAAGGCATGTAGCCGAAATGCATTATGCCAGCAAGCCACGGTGAATAAAGGTCTGCCACTGAGTACCCCGCTGTGTCCTCTGGTCTTTCTTCTGAGCGACGTTTTCGCATATATATATATATATATATGTCAACCATCCAACTCCAAGGAGAAAATGGCGCGTACTCATTATCGGTGAGTATAAGGCTAGTTTATTTTGTTCAGGTCTCCCACGACCCCGCAATGATAGAGAGACGCGTTTCGCCTGCACAGCAGGCTTTATCAATCTCATTTGGTGCCATGAAATCCAAACTATATATAGCCGTCCCCTCTAGTACAGGCACTAATAGATCTAGAGAACAGACTACCTGGCTTAATCCAAAGCGAGAAAAACCTTCAATACATCTTAAAAAAGGTAAAGTGCATAGTGCAAAATCTCAAATAAATTAAACAGCAGCATAGTGCAAAGTAACCCTATTATAACAATAGAAACATTATCAGTGCGTTTTCAGCCTGGGGAAGAAGCTTATATAAATAGCATTCCTAAATGAATTGGCAGTTACGACACCATAGCTCTCAAAATCGTGCAAGCCAACCTAGATTTCATCAAAATAAAACATACTTTAAAAGACGTGCTCATTGAAATATTAATGCAAGTCAGAAACCCACATATTGTCACATTAAAAAAAAAGAAAAATAAACATTTCCCCAAATAGCAAATGCGGCAAACAAAACAGAATATTGCTTTGATTACAGTTTAAATAAACCATCTGGAATATGTTAAGGAAATGAAAGTCTTGTGAAAAGTCCACGGGGCTCAGTTAGCACCAACTGGGTGCACTTACGAACAGTCTCTGCAAGCTGATAAAACCACAAGATCCAGAATCCCCTTCCCCGGAATTATTAAATTAAATTAAAGTCCGTGCATTCATTGCTGCAACAGTTCCAAATATGGATACAAAAAGCCTGTAACCTAGTCCATATCTGAATAATGTTCCATTGTAAGGCCGCTACTTTAATGTCTTTAGGAGAAATGTGTGCCAGAGTTTTCCGACCTTAAGTGCAAAAACACGCTGATGTGATGAAATTGTTAACACACATGAGGGGCCGGAGAAGACCAAAATGAATAAAATTCGATATGCCACACCGACCTCACCGCTTAGCTGTCAGCATCCACGGTGCCCAGTCACCAGAGTGCCACGGTATCTTAGGAAAGGCATTTCTTGACGCAGGGTACAGATATGCGAGCTGGCAGTTAAAAAACCGCCACGCTTCGCCCTCCGAGCCTTCACGCCAGTCATCCAAAATCCACTTCCCGGTGTATTATCTGGGGGCTCCGCTGCAATAGCACTACCATACTGATCCAACAGAACTGCGGTTGAAAGCAGAGCCTCATTTACCGACTGGTGATATGCGAACAAAGCCAACCGCCAGCGCTGTGTTTAAATCCAAGTCAACCATCCATCTCCAAGGAGAAAATGGCGCGTACTCATGATCGGTGAGTATAAGGCTAGTTTATTTTGTTCAGGTCTCCCACGACCCTGCAATGATAGAGAGACGCGTTTCAATCTCATTTGGTGCCATGAAATCCTATATATATATATATATATATATATATATATTCTACTGGCGGTCGCCAGTAGATAGTTATAGTTAGGACCGTGTTTCCATAGGAAATCTCAAAATTCTATTTTGAATAACTTTGGCGCCGGTTGACGAATCTTCGCGAAAGTTTCAAAACTAATGGGGTGCTCCGCTCAGCTCCTACCCTGAAAGTCTCGGGGGTATTCGTCAAGCGGGGGGCCGAGAAAAAAGGGGGGTCCCAAAACGCATTTTCCCATAGGACCTTTAGTCGAAGGTACAGCCCGAACGGCTGAACAGAATTACTTAAAATTTGGCAGAGAGGTAGTCCTCAGGTCAGGGATGTGCCTTTTGCATATATGGAGTCAATCTGTTCAGTAGTTCCTGAGAAAATTGCAGTTAAAAGCACATACATATCTATAGCCGCGCACCGTGCGCGCACCCTAACGTGCGCGAGCGTTAATTCTGATTGGTTGTTACATGTCAGTCAACGTTCGAATCGGGCGAAATCAGGAAGTGTCAGCCGCCATTTTGTTTGTTTTCAGTGCAAGAGTGGAAAAGGAAGGTGGCAAACGTGAAAAGGGGGCAGGGTAGAGAGTTCCTGACCCCCTAGCCTTAGTCAGGGGGTCCCTGAAGGACCCCGAAGGCAGAAAAAAACATGTAAAGTTTTTTTTTTTTTTTTAATCGTGGGGGTGCGGGCACCGTGCGCGCACGGTGAAAAACCATAAAAAATTTTTTTACAAATTTTCATACCTAGTCTATTGAAAAATAAATATATATAAAAAAATAATAATACATACATAACTTAGCATTTAAAAAGCCGTACAAATTCACTGAAAAAACCATAGGTTTCACACACGTTATAGTTGGGAATTAGCATTTAAAAAACCTTGCAAATTCACTTAAACAACCATAGGTTTCACACATGTTATAGTTAGGTGGATATTTCACTCGTAAAAAACCAATGAAATTCCACCGTTATAGTTAGTTCAGATAACTATAACCCGCCACTCTATCACAAGGATGATGTCATCAGTGATGTCAAGAGTGATGCCACTGACCATGTCATGAGTGATGTAATATGTGACGTCATGAGCAGAGGATTGCGGGCGCGCGAGTTATAGTTATCTGAACTAACTATAACGGTGGAATTTCATTGGTTTTTTACGGGTGAAATATCCACCTAACTATAACATGTGTGAAACCTATGGTTTTTTAAGTGAAAATATATATATATATATATATATATATATATATATATTCCTCGAGTATTCTTTGCCACTCCAAAGCGAGAGTTGCGTCGTCGATTTAGACTCCTCGGGGTGAGTCATATTAATATTCCAAAAAACGATGACGACGCCATGTGCGGTTTAAACATTTATTTTTCTGCCGCCACCAAACGCGTTTCGACTGCCAAGCAGTCTTGCTCACTGGTACAAGTAATGTAAAAACGCGGCCATTTTTTAAAGTGCAACACGTGCCAAATGTTACTACAACTATAAATGACATAAAAAACAGACTCGTAGCTTTTAACAACATCACCACAAAATGTTTTCTAAGACATAAGTTTTTGGTTGTAAAATTTTTTTAATGAGCAATTTCTTGCTTAATTCCACATATTATCACATAGGCAATTTAATTATCGTATTCACAATGTTGCCGCTACTGCGTGTCTTAAAAATTCAAACTCTAGTGAGCTTTATTGATACAGCGTGCAGAACGACAAACGTTGTCATTTAGACTAACGAGAGCCTGTGTTCGTTGCTTAAATATGTATAATCTGAGATCAACAAATCACTTCTCAGTACATTCCCAAATAAAGCTCAAGTGAGCTTCGTTAGTACAGCATGTTATATCATCATTTAGCTCAAGTGAGCTTACAGCTGCCACATAAGTTGAAGAAACCTCGGCTCAACAAATTAACTTAAATACAAATAATTCATTACCTAAAATTCATGCCCAAGTGGGCTTAAATCAAATAACTATTGACAACCATTCCGTACTGTTCATATCTGGTGATTACTTTGAGTCTGTCAAGTTTCTCTCTTTCTATCCTTGATTAAAACAACACTTCTCAAAGGCAACGCTTGACTGATACAAATTATAAATGAGTGTGTAAATCTTCCTCCATGTTCAAGCCTTCTGGTTGTTTAGAATTCAACTCTATGATATAGCGAGACTCAAGTCTCCGCAATTTCTTTACTCTGTTGCCTCTCCTCACATCTGCTTTTACAGCGTCGATCACATAGTAAGTTAGCCCTTTGGTGTCTTGATTATGGACTTGCTCAAAGTGCCGGGCTACTGGGTATGACCTGTCCCCATTTTTAATCGCCCTCAAATGCTGCAAGACCCGCTTGTGAACTTCAAGAATCGTGCTGCCCACGTAACGCAGGCCACAAGGGCACTGCAGTACGTAGATTGCATGATCTGTTTTGCAGGTATATCGGCCTTTGATCTTCCTCATCACATTTGTAAGGCCTACTTTATATTGTGACATGTTAATTCCATATGTACAAGCCTTGCATTTAGTGCACTTGATGAAACCTTGCTTGTTATTTAACCAAGTTGTTTTGACTGGCTGCTTTCTCATTGTGCTACTTACTAGTGCCTGTTTGAAGGATTTTGCCTTTCGGAAAGTGATTTGCGGTCTCTTAGCAACTAGTTTGCCCAGCGGAGGATCATTTCTTATTATGTGCCAATGTCTGTTCAAAATTCTTCTCACATCATCATGCTGCCTGCTAAAAGTAGTGATGAACCTACATTGATTATCATTCTTTGTGCTAGTCTTCTTATTAGCATCAAACAGGATTTCCTCTCTCTTCTTCTTCAATGATTTGTTCACACCATTGTCTATCCAAATATCTGGATAACCTCTACTTTTAAATCTTAGTCAAAGTGTCTAATTCCTTCCTGCATTCTTCTGGTGCACTGCAGTTGCGCCTAACTCTTAAGCTCTCTCCATAAGGAATACTCCTTTTTAAATTAACAGGATGGAAGCTATGAGCGTGCAACAGGGTATTACCGGAGGTAGGTTTCCTGAACAGTTTAGTCTCAACTTTCCCATTTTCAATATACACTGTTAAATCAAGGAAATTTACACTTGCGTTACTAATTTCACTTGTAAAGTTGAGATTTAGATAATTTCTTTGAATTTGGGCTATAAACAATTTGACTTCTTCTTCAGTGCCCTTCCACACCAGAAATAGGTAGTCAATGAACCGACTCCAATGCATTATATGGTTGTCCCATTCCCTGTGGTACTGTACTCTGATCACCTGCTCCTCCCACCAGCCCATATGCAAATTCGCATAGCTAGGGGCGAAGCAGGTGCCCATCGCAGTACCACAGGTCTGGTGGAAGAGTTGCCCTTCAAAAAGAAAGAAATTACTGTTCAGACATTTTTCAACCATCCTAATTATCATCTGGGTATGAGCCCAGAGTTTAATTGATCTGGTATCTAGAAAGTGCCCCACTGCTCTCAGGCCATCTGTGTGCCTGATGCTGGTGTAAAGTGTTGACACATCATTAGTGACTAGTAAGTAATCATCTTCCCAAGGAAGATCGTAGATCCTTCTCAGGAAATCTCCGGTATCCTGTATGTATGAAGGAAGTGTTTTGACCAGGGGATTCAGAAATGAATCTACATACTTGGATGTATTCTCTAATGCGCTGCCCATAGCTGAAATTATTGGGCGGCCAGGGAGATTAATCAGATCTCTATGCACTCTGGGGATTAGATAGAATATCGGAGTGACAGGGTGATATATACATATATTATTTTATTTATATATATATATATGTCCAACGCCTCCTCCAACTCAGGAAAAAGCACAGCACACTCCGGAATTCGAGGCAAGGACTTTATTGAAATAAAATGCGCGTAGTGCAGCAGTCCCAACAAACACTAAGGCAGACGCGTTTCAAGCCTCCAATGGCTCTCATCAGTGCCTGTTCCTGGGTCTTCGCGCTCTCTGTGGTGTTCAACGAGGTGCAGGTGAGTTGAAAACCGCTCCCCTTTGTGATGTCATTAACTTCTCCTCCAATGGGTGAGTCGCGCTTTCAGCCTGCCTGACTGAAGCATGCTGGTACATGCAGTCCTGAGGGGTGTTTGTTCAGTAACAGAAACACTCCACCACCAAGTGATGTCCCAAAATACTGGATCAGGGCCACACTCCAGATCAAGAGCCCTGCAGGATGACCAAAAGCCTTACACCCGACTCCTTATTCAGGCGAAAATATCACCTCTCTCCCCAAATGCAGTGTATCACACCATGTAGGCAGTCAAAACTGGTCGGGGGGCTCCGTGTTTTTGCAGTTCGTGCAATAATTCCAAGAGAGTTGCTGGTCTTAACACGGTGCACCAGACCGAGAGGGTGTGCTGTTAGTCAGCGACCTGCTGCTGACAAAACATGAGTCCAACGCCTCCTCCAACTCAGGAAAAAGCACAGCACACTCCGGAATTCGAGGCAAGGACTTTATTGAAATAAAATGCGCGTAGTGCAGCAGTCCCAACAAACACTAAGGCAGACGCGTTTCAAGTGAAAAAACCATAGGTTTCACACATGCTATAGTTAGCTGGAGATTTTACTCATAAAAAACCAATGAAATTCCCCCGTTATAGTTAGTGCAGGCAACTATAACTCACGCGACCGCAATCCTCCGCTGATGCTAATACTGTATTTAGACACTTATTTGCCCATGTCTTCTTCCATTAAATTTTAGCTATACATATATTACAAATATTTTTTTTTCATAAAGACACATATGTCATCAGCAGAGGATTGCGGTCGCGTGAGTTATAGTTGCCTGCACTAACTATAACGGGGGAATTTCATTGGTTTTTTATGAGTAAAATCTCCAGCTAACTATAGCATGTGTGAAACCTATGGTTTTTTCACTGAATTTGCAAGGTTTTTTAAATGCTAATTCCTAACTATAACGTGTGTGAAACCTATGGTTTTTTCAGTGAATTTGTACGTTTTTTTAAATGCTAAGTTACTTTACGCCGTTCGTGGCGTGCGCGCCCACTTAACGCAGTTCGTTCCGTGCGCGCACGGTGCGCTTCGCGCACCGCGCGCCCACTTTACGCAGTTAGTGCCGTGCACGCACGGTGGGCACGCGGTGCGCTACGCGCACCGCGTGCCCACGTTACGCTGGATGGGCCTTGTACGCACGATGCGCTTCGCGCACCGTCCGCACATGGAGGACATATTATGCGCTTCGTTGTGAAAGGTAATATTTAAAATGTTCCTTTGCTACATATGCCATGCAGAAAAGGTGCCCTTCGGGGAAAGTGTGGATACTTTTTTTTTCAAAAATAATTTTTACCGTACGCGTACGGTAAGCGTAATCGCCGTTTTTTCGAAAAAAAATAAAATTGTATTTTTTGCATTGGGGGTTCTTTTGGGACACCTTAATCAAGGCTAGGTGGTTAGGAGCTGTATAAACAGCCCCTTTACATGTTTTTTGCCTTTGTTTTTCCTCCCCCCCTCAGAGTGGGAGAGAGAAAATGGCGGCCGCCGCTTCCTGGTTTCGACCGATTCGAATGTTTACTAAGATCTAACAGCCAATCAGAATCGCGCTCGCGCACGGCACCGTACGCGTACGGTAAGCTTACCGTAAGCGCACGGTAAGCGCACCGTAAGCTGCCACAGATATATATATTGATTTAAATGCTATTTTCTCAGGATCTACTGAACAGATTTACACCAGACCTACAAAAGGCACTTCATTGACCTGTAGACTACCTCTCTGCCAAATTTCAAGTAACTCTGTTCAGCCGTTCGGGCTGTAGCTGTGTCTAAAGGTCCTATGGAAAATGCATGGGAAAAACGCGTTTTGGGACCCCCCTTTTTTCTCAGCCCCCGCTTGACGAATCCCCCCGAGACTTTCAGGGTAGGAGCGGAGCGTAGCGCCCCATTAGTTTTGAAAATTTCGCGAGGATTCGTCGACCGGCGCGACAGTTATTCCAAATAGAATGTTGCGGATTTCCTATGGTAAGAGGGTCCTAACTATAACTACCTACTGGCGACCGCCAGTAGGTAATAGATATATATCTATCTATCTATCTATCTATCTATCTATCTATCTATCTATCTATCTATATATATTTTATTATTACACTTCCAATCAGGAAAGTCGACGCTGTGTCTTAACGCAGAAATCTTTAATGTCAGCTGTTAATGTTAGACGCGTTTCGCCTGCCCAGCAGGCTTGCTCACTAACATAAATCAATAACGTTTTTCCGGCATTTTTAGCAGTGAATTCAATTGTGTCACATGTGAACTACAGATTCAATAAAGCGTGAAGACAGACTTGTAGTTTTCTCATTAATGCGCAGTCATATGGAATTGCAAACCAAACCATAATCATGTTAAAATGTTTTTGTGGCGATAAAGCTAAAATATATAATCTCTTAAGATGTCACATATACAATTTTAAACACCAAGTGTTTATGATTTTGTGGTCATAATTAATAGGCATAGACCAAAACAAAACACATACAAAGGCATTGATGGAGTCCTGCCCCAGTGGGCTAACTCATTTTGGACATTACAATTAAAATATCGACTGGATAGAAGTTTAGGACAACGCCTCTGTTAAGTAAATGCATGGTGACATCTTTATCAGTTATTGTAGGGGTAAAATGTAAACAAAACTTAGGAAGCAATAAAACACAGTATAACAAAGTCATTACAGCCCAAGTGGGCTTACCCAGTGTTGTTGTATATAGGCATGATTTTTCAACACGTGTTCGCATTATCTTAAAAAACCAATTGATTGGATGTTTTTAATTCATAGACAGACTGTCTGCCTATAATGTGCATGTTCTATAGTGTAAATATAAAAAAGATTAAAAACAAACAGGAAAGGGAAAGGAGGACAGCAGCATCATGTACCTCAACTATAAATGTGTATGAAAATCTTCTTCCATATTGAGACCCTCAGGGATCATGGTGTTGAGTTTGATAATATAGTTTGATTCCAGTCTTCTTAATTTCTTTTCATGGTCGCCACCTCTCACATTGAGTGGGACAGCATCAATTACAAAATAGGAGATGCCACTGACATCCTTACTATGATGTTGCTCAAAATGTCTGGCTACGGGGTAAGTTTTGTCTCCGTTTTTGACAGCTCTTAAATGCTGCAAGATTCGCTAATGGACAGAAAGAATAGTGCTGCTTATGTATCTCAGGCCACAAGGGCACTGAAGTACGTAGACAGCATAGTCCATTTTACAGGAGAATTGTCCCTTGGTTTTCTGCTCATTATTGGCCAAGCCAAGAATGTAGCTTGATGTATTTTTACCATGGATACAGGCTTTGCACTTGGTGCATCTCAAGAAACCATTCTTTCTGTTTAACCACATAGTAGGTGGTGTTTTGCTCAACATAGTGGGTTGCATGTTACTTACAAGTGTTTGCTTGAGAGACCTGGCTCTTCTAAAAGTAATTTGAGGCCTGCGCTGAACAAATTTGCCCAGGATCAGGTCATTGGAGATAATGTGCCAATGTTTTTGAAGAATATTTCTTAGCCCGCCCTGTTGGTTGTTGTATGTTGTAATCATTCTACACTGATTGTTGCTTTCGTTAGTTGTTCTTTCACTTTGTTTGTTGGTACAGAAAAAAATCTCCTCCCTGGATTTATGTTGGGCCTTACAAATTGCTTCATTTATACATGTCTGAGAGTAACCTCTTGCAGCAAATAGTTTCCTTAGACATAAAAGTTCTGCGCCCAGATCTTTACTGTTACTGCAATTTCTCATAGCCCTAAGACATTCCCCGTAATGGATGCTTCTGATCAAATTATTGGGATGAAAACTAGTTGCGTGTAGCAATGTGTTTCCATCCGTAGGCTTGGTTTCTAACTTACCATTATGTACAAACACTGTTAAATCCAGAAAGTTAACTTCAGTCTCACTAATCACACTCGTAACTTTCAGATTCAAATCATTAGTTTGTAGTTTTTTTACAAAATCCCTTGCATATTTTTTAGTCCCTTTCCACACGACAAATAAATCGTCGATATAACGACTCCAGTGGATAACATTGTCCTGCCATTCCTTGTGCCATAGCGACTGGACCACCTGCTCTTCCCACCAGCCCATATGCAAATTAGCATAGCTGGGGGCGAAGCAGGTGCCCATCGCCGTCCCGCACATCTGGTGGAACAGTTCACCATTGAACAAGAAAAAATTATTTTCAAGACAGGTAGAGAAAATAACTCTGCACCTGCTTCGCCCCCAACTCTGGCGCGTTTGCAGTTGGGGAACAAATTCCTCTTGAATACTGGGGGTCCCTGGGGGCCAACTAGCCCACAAGGAACCTCCAGTATGCGCCAGGGGGCTGCGTTGCAGAGTGTTGTAAAAAGGGGCGTGACCTCTGAACACCTCTCTGCAACGCAGCTCTCTGGCGCATACTGGAGGTACCTGGTGGGCTAGTTGGCCCCCAGGGACCTTCAGGATTGAGGGGGAATTAATTCTCCAACTTAAAACGCGCCACAGGGCGTGTTTGAAGACATGTCACCTCAGGCCACGCCCCCTTCCTTCACCATTGTGCAAACGCGCCCCGTTGTGAGTTGTAAGTTGGGGAATTAATTCTCTTTCAATATTGAGGGTCCCTGAGGGGCAACTAACCCTACGGGTATCTCCAGTATGCGCCAGGGTGCTGCATTGCAGACCGGTTTTCAGATGCCACTCCCCTTTTTACACCTCTCTGCACTGCAGTTCTGTGGCGCTTACTGGAGGTACCTAGTGGGCTAGTTGGACCCTAGGGACCCTCAGGATTCAAGGGGTCTTAATCTCCCAACTTAAAACGGCCACAGAGCGTGTTTGCACAGTGGTGAAGGGAGGGGACGGGGCCTGAGGTGACGTGTGCAAACACGCCCTGTGGCGCATTTTAAGAGGTAGTTTTAATCCCTCTGCCCTATTATATACTAGGGGCTTACAGAGGAGGTCATACTAATCACAGGGGGACCCCAACACATAGTGTTCCCTAGTGTATGTAGGTGTTTTCACTGTATTCTAAGTGTCTTTTAACAGCACTGGCTCTAGGACTGGTTAGTCGGACTCAGTTACCACCAGTATCAGTCTGAAAAAGTTGAGGGTACAGTATGATTTTGCAACAAGGCTTCTTTCTGCTCTTCTGTTTGTACTTTCTGCACGTTTTTCTTCTTCCTGCACTTTTCTTCATCTTTGAGGACTTCTGTTGCTTCTTTCTGCACTGCTTTTTTTTCTTTCCGTGCGTTTTTTCTTCTTTCTTCACATGTCCTATCTCTGTATGCATAGTTAGGAATTAGCATTTAAAAAAACTTAGAAATTCATTGAAAAAACCATAGGTTTCAGGGGCGTTATAGTTAGCTGGACATTTCACTCCCTACAAAACCATTGAAATTCCCTCGTCATCAGTCATGTCATGAGTGATGTAATATGTGACGTCATCAGCAGTGCATTGCGGGTGCGCGAGTTATAGTTAGCTGAACTAACTATAACAAGGGAATTTCAATGGATTTGTACGAGTGAACGCCCCTGAAACCTATGGTTTTTTCAGTAAATATATATATATATATTTTCACTGAAAAAACCATAGGTTTCACACATGTTATAGTTAGCTGGACATTTCACTCGTGAAAAAACCAATGAAATTCCCCCGTATAGTTAGTTCAGCTAACTATAACTCGCGCGCCCGCAATCCACTGCTGATGACGTCACATATTACATCACTCATGACATGGTCAGTGGCATCACTCATGACGTCACTGATGACATCATCCTTGTGATAGAGTGGCGGCCGCGCGAGTTATAGTTATCTGAACTAACTATAACGGGGGAATTTCATTGGTTTTTTACGAGTGAAATATCCACCTAACTATAACATGTGTGAAACCTATGCTTTTTTAAGTGAATTTGCAAGGTTTTTTTAAATGCTAATTCCTAACTATAACGTGTGAAACCTATGGTTTTTACAGTGAATTTGTACGTTTTTTTAAATGCTAAGTTATGTATGTTTTATTATTTTTTTTAATATATTTATTTTACAATAAACTACGTATTAAAAAAATTAATAACATTTTTTTTTTTTTTTTTGGTTTTTCACCGTGCGCGCACGGTGCGCGCACCCCCGCGAAATTAAAATGTTTTTTTCTGCCTTCGGGGTCCTTCATGGGCCCCCTGACAAAGGCTAAGGGGTCAGGAACTCTCTACCCTGCCCCCTTTTCACGTTCGCCACCTTCCTTTTTCACTCTCGCACTGAAAACAAACAAAATGGCGGCTGACACTTCCTAATTTCGACCGATTCGAACGTTGACTAACATATAACCACCAATCAGAATTACGCTCACGCACGTTAGGGTGCTCGCACGGTGCGCGCACGGTGCTCGCACGGTGCGCGGCTATAGATATGTATGTGCTTTTAACTGCAATTTTCTCAGGAACTACTGAACAGATTGACTCCATATATGCAAAAGGCACATCCCTGAGCTGAGGACTACCTCTCTGCCAAATTTCAAGTAATTCTGTTCAGCCGTTCGGGCTGTACCTTGGACTAAAGGGCCCTATGGAAAATTGCATGGGGAAAACGAGTTTTGGGACCCCCCTTTTTTCTCAGCCCCCGCTTGACGAATCCCCCCGAGACTTTCAGGGTAGGAGCGGAGCGGAGCGCCCCACCTATTTTGAAAATTTCGCAAGGATTCGTCAACCGGCGCCAAAGTTATTCCAAATAGAATGTTGCGGATTTCCTATGGAAACACGGTCCTAACTATGACTATCTACTGGCGACCGCCAGTAGATAATATATAGATTTATTTTGTTCACTGCTCCGCCATGACGCGTTTGGGCCTTTGCAATATATATATATATATATATATATATATATATATATATATATATATATATATATATATATATATATATATATATTCAGTGAAAAAACCATAGGTTTCACACATGTTATAGTTAGCTGGATATTTTACTGATAAAAAACCATTGAAATTCCCCCGTTATAGTTAGTGCAGGCAACTATAACTCACGCGACCGCAATCCTCTGCTGATGCTAATACTGTATTTAGACACTTATTTGCCCATGTCTTCTTCCATTAAATTTTAGCTATACATATATTACAAATATTTTTTTTTCATAAAGACACATATGTCATCAGCAGAGGATTGCGGTCGCGTGAGTTATAGTTGCCTGCACTAACTATAACGGGGGAATTTCAATGGTTTTTTATCAGTAAAATGTCCGTGTGGTGGTGTGTGTATAACTGTATATGCAAGTAAATGGATGTTTGATTCTTTATTAGCATGAGTGACTATGTGTGTGAGTAACTCTATGGATGAGTGGCATTGTGTAACAGGGTGTATAGGTGTAAGAGTACATATGATGAGTGAGTACATGTATGAGTGACTGTATAGGGCTGTTGGTGAATGAGTGGATGTGTATGTGGATCTTGGAATTACTGTATAGGTTGTTTTAACCGGTATTGGAATGTCCATTGTTTTTAAAATTAAAATTTCTCTTTTTTTAAGTGTTTGTATCAAAGGTTATATTAGGGGAAGAGGTGGTCTGTCACTCTATCACAAGGATGATGTCATCAATGATGTCATCAGTGATGTCATTTGAGATGTCATCAGTGATGTCACTGACCATGTCATGAGTGATGTAATATGTGACGTCATCAGCAGTGCATTGCGGGCGCGCGAGTTATAGTTAGCTGAACTAACTATAACGGGGGAATTTCATTGGTTTTTTACGAGTGAAATGTCCAGCTAACTATAACATGTGTGAAACCTTTGGTTTTTTCATTGAATTTGCAAGGTTTTTTAAATGCTAATTCCTAACTATAACGTGTGTGAAACCTATGGTTTTTTCAGTGAATTTGCAAGGTTTTTTAAATGCTAATCCCGAACTATAACTTTTTTGAAACCTTTGGTTTTTTCAGTGAATTTGTATGGTTTTTTATATGCTGAGTTATGTATTTTTAATTAAAGATATTTTTTTTTATTAAAATAAAATTACTATATATTCATTTATATATTATCTGTATTTTTTTATAAATTATTTTTAAAAAAAATTCAATTAGGATATTTTTATTTTTTTTATTTTTTAAATTATTTTATGTCCACTTTTTTTTTTTTTTATAAATTCTTGGGGTGCGCGCTCTGAGCGCGCTCCTAGTACTATTTCGTAAGTTTTTTATGAATTCCGGCGTACGTTATTTACGTGCGCAAATATACTTCATGGTGAGCGCTGGGAGCGCGCACCCAGTACGTATGCGTACGTACGTACGCATGCGTCCTAAGCGCTCGACGCGGTTTACTTCCGCATACGCTAAAATTATGCGCAATAACGGTCGCGTAAACGCGTGTTCAACGTATGCGCGCTAGGTACGCGCATATGACGTATGCACCTGCGCGTTTACGCGTTCGTGCATACGTCATCACGGGGTGCGCGCTCGGAGCTTGCGCAGTGCGCGCACCTCGGGTTTATACATAATAAAACAATATTTCTTATTGGTTATCATTACTTTCAGTTTCTAATTGTTTCAATACCACACCCAATCCCCTCATGGCAAGTCATGTGATCAAGAATCATTACTTTTGATTGGTTTGAAGTACTTTCTGTTCCAGATTCTTCCAAAACCACACCTACTCCCCTCATTATTAGTTCTGATTCCTTTGGAGAAGGAGCTATTCTGTTGTTGAGAGACAATGGCTGAACAGCAACCTACTTCAGACAGTGACCAGGACACTCTTGAGAGGCAGAGGAACAGGAAGCAGAAAGACAGCTTTATATGGCAGTTTTTCTCTTTTCCAGATGGTGAGAAAAAGGTAAATGCACCGAAAGTTACATGTCTACTTTGTAAAAAAGTCTTATCTCGTGGGAATCCTAACAAGAAATATTCTTTTAGCATTCACACTATGTTGAGACATGTTTACAAAATGCATCCAGTAACTTATCGTCGAGCTTCTGGAGAAAACCCTCCACCTGCTCAGCCGACGACATCAGCAGCAGCTCAGCCGAGCACATCTTCGGCAGCTCAGGGGAGCACTTCAGCTGCGATGGTGCCTTCACCTGTTTCTATACCTCTTGTTGGTCCACCTTGTTTGGCGAGGTTGTCTACACGGTGCACTGATTGCGGTTCTCTTATTTCTGTGGGGGAGACCAGTCTTGATCTCCTTCAGAGAAATTTTGATGCGCATCCGTGCACTAGGCCATAGATGTTTTTTCTTTTTTTGCGTTTTTCTCTTCCCGTTTCCCTCCATTAACTCAAGGGCTCTTTTAAGAGCCACTTATAAACTTAACCAAACAAAATGTTTTTTTAGAAATTTTTTTTGAAATTTTTTTGAGGTGCGCGCACCCTGCGCGCACCCAAGGTTTTTTTTATTTTTTTCCTCTTGAACCTCAGACTCTGCATCGGTACTTACTTGTAGGTACCAAAAAACAAACAATAAACACAAGGGCTCTTTTTAGAGCCACCTTATATCTAAACACTTAAATGCGTTTTTTTTAAAATTTGTTTTATTAAGTTTTTTTCCGGGTGCGCGCTGGGTGCGCGCACTCGGCGATATTTTTTAACAAAATATTAATCTTTTTTTTTGCCCACAAGGTCCTACTTTGACCCCCTTACAATGCCTACTGGGTCTATTTCTACCCACTCTGCCCCCTTTTCAAGTTCTCCCCCTTTGTTTATCACCCCCTCTTTATGCGATAGACAAAATGGCGGCCGCCGCTTCCTGATTTCCACCGATTCGAATGTTTACTAAGATCTAACAACCAATCAGAATTGCGCTCGCGCACGGCGAGGTGCGCGCACCCAGCGCGCACGGAGCGCGCTTAGATATATATATATTGATTTAAAGGCTATTTTCTCAGAATCTACTGAACAGATTTACACCAAACCTACAAAAGGCACTTCCTTGACCTGAGGACTACCTCTCTGCCAAATTTCTAGTAATTCTGTTCAGCCGTTCGGGCTGTAGCCCTGTCTAAAGGTCCTATGGAAAAATGCATGGGGAAAACGCGTTTTGGGACCCCCCTTTTATCTCAGCCCCCGCTTGACGAATCCCCCCCGAGACTTTCAGGGTAGGAGCGGAGCGTAGCGCCCCACCTATTTTGAAAAATTCGCGAGGATTCGTCGACCGGCGCCAAAGTTATTCAAAATAGAATGTTGAGGTTTTCCTATGGAAAAGGGGTCCTAACTATAACTACCTACTGGCGACCGCCAGTAGGTAATATATATATATATATATATATATATATATATATATATATATATATATATAAAATTCACTGAAAAAACCATAGGTTTCACACATGTTATAGTTAGCGGAAATTTTTCTGATAAAAAACCAATGAAATTCCCCCGTTATAGTTAGTGCAGGCAACTATAACTCACGCGACCGCAATCCTCTGCTGATGCTAATACTGTATTTAGACACTTATTTGCCCATGTCTTCTTCCATACATTTTAGCTATACATATATTACAAATATTTTTTTTTCATAAAGACATATGTCATCAGCAGAAGATTGCGGTCGCGTGAGTTATAGTTGCCTGCACTAACTATAACGGGGGAATTTCATTGGTTTTTTATCAGTAAAATTTCCGCTAACTATAACATGTGTGAAACCTATGGTTTTTTCAGTGAATTTGCAGGGTTTTTTAAATGCTAATTCCTAACTATAACGTGTGTGAAACCTATGGTTTTTTCAGTGAATTTGTACGGTTTTTTAAATGCTAAGTTACTTTACGCCATTCGTGGCGTGCGCGCCCACTTAATGCAGTTCGTTCCGTGCGCGCACGGTGCGCTTCGCGCACCGTGCGCGCACAGTGAGCACGCGGTGCGCTTCGCGCACCGCGCGCCCACTTTACGCAGTTAGTGCCGTGCACGCACGGTGGGCACGCGGTACGCTACGCGCACCGCGTGCCCACGTTACGCTAGATGGGCCATGTACGCACGATGCGCTTCGCGCACCGTGCGCACATGGAGGACATATGATGCACTTCGTTTTGAAAGGTAATATTTTAATTTTTCGCACCACATGTAAGCCATGCCCAAATGGTGCCCTTCGGGCACCATTTGCACACGGGGTGGGGTGAGTGTGGATATTTTTTTATTTTATTATTTTTTTACCGTACGCGTACGGTAAGCGTAATCGGCGAAATTAGCGAAAAAATAAAAATTCCGTTTTTGGCCTTGGGGGATCTTTGGGGACTCCCTCAACATGGCTAGGTGTTTTGGAGCTGTCCAAACAGCCCCTTTACATGTTTTTGGTCTTAGTATTTTAATCATCACTCTCAGTGCGAGAGAGAAAATGGCGGCCGCCGCTTCCTGGTTTCGGCCGATTCGAATGTTTACTAAGATCTAAGAGCCAATCAGAATCGCGCTCGCGCACGCCACCGTACGCGTACGGTAAGTGTACCGTAAGCGCACCGTAAGCTGGCTCAGATATATATATTGATTTAAAGGCTATTTTCTCAGAATCTACTGAACAGATTTACACCAAACCTACAAAAGGCACTTCCTTGACCTGAGGACTACCTCTCTGCCAAATTTCTAGTAATTCTGTTCAGCCGTTCGGGCTGTAGCTGTGTCTAAAGGTCCTATGGAAAAATGCATGGGAAAAACGCGTTTTGGGACCCCCCCTTTTATCTCAGCCCCCGCTTGACGAATCCCCCCGAGACTTTCAGGGTAGGAGCGGAGCGTAGCGCCCCACCTATTTTGAAAAAGTCGCGAGGATTCGTCGACCGGCGCCAAAGTTATTCAAAATAGAATGTTGCGGATTTCCTATGGAAACGTGGTCCTAACTATAACTACCTACTGGCGACCGCCAGTAGGTAATATATATATATATATATATATATATATATATATATATATATATGTGTGTGTGTGTATATATATATATATTTTTTACACATAGATAATTCAGAATTGATTATCAAATAATCAAGGGGCCTGCAGACCCAACTAGCAGCCACATGGAAACATATTGTAAAATAAACTAATAAAAATGAATACAGGAAAAGCAAAAATCGGGTCATTCAAGACAAACAGAAAGAATGTGTTTTCTGTATAAGTGGCTCAACTCTAGAAGAAGTGGAATCTTTCAAATATCTGGGGGAAGAAATAAATAGAAATCTCAACTGGTCCACACTTATTCAAGCTACCCTCGAAAAAGCAGAGGCTTTGGCAGATTCCATTGTAAGACTGGTTAGGAAACATGGTCATCGATTTTCCAACCACCTTGATAAGATCTTCTGACCAAAAATTGGAAGGCAAATTGCCTCCATTGTAGAGCTCTGGGGTCTGGACAAGAGTACTAACCTTGTATGTTGCATTGAGAGAAAAGTTTGCAAATCAATCCTCAGTCTCCCGAAAAGATTTCCCACTGCTATCCTGGAATCAGATGTGGCCTCCACTTCTGTGGAAAATAAATGCAGATGGCTCTCATGAAATATGGTCTGAAGACATTAAAATTATGTCAAAACTACCTGGTGGACTTGGTTTGGGAGGAAAATTTCAAGCTGAATAGCAGCTCTTTTTTCTGGACTCTGTGGCTCAAAGAAAGTAATAGACTTAACTCGGTGCTACCTCAAGCCCCAAATAATCTTCAAATGATCTCAAAGGGACAAATCAACTCTATAGTTACTAAACACTGTACGCAGCTGGCAAAGGAATGGAGAATGGATGCACTGGACAAGTGTTCCCCCACTGCTTACAGGGGAATGTTTGATCTTTTCGTTAAGGGCACAGCAGTATTTAATTCTGCTGGCAAACCATAGAGAAAGGAGGGTTTTTGCAATGGCTAAAGGAGCCTGTTTAAACAGAACAGAAGAATTACTGCAGTTTCCGCTGAATGACTCTGTGGTGCCATGGAAGAATTGAGACTTTCGTTTTTAAACTTCCCCATGTACATCATTTCCATAAGAATGAATACTATTAGTAAGTTGCTCCAATGAGAACAGTTAGATAAGCAGATAAATAAATCTTTTTCCTTCTACGTGATTTGTCCAGACAAGCAACAAATTGGACTGGAATATTTTTTAGGAAAAGCTTGGACCGGAGAGCAAAATACGTGCAGATGGTTAAGTGTATTGGTCCTGCCTTAGCCCCTGAAACAAGCTATATAGGTTGGCGGCATGACATACTTCTCCTTACCCAACCTAGACTTCACAGTAGGGTGAGAAGCATCCTTTCTGGGTTGGGGCGGCCATCAGGGAGAGTTGTAGATCCGACATCTGTGGCATTCGCATAGGACTGGCTCCATATCAACCTCTTGGAACTGCGGGCAATCCACTTGGCCTTGAGAGCCTTCCTTCCGTTCATCATGGGGAGACTGGTACAGGTGCTCCACCACTGGCTGGTTGTACTACAACAAGCAGGGTGGAGTTGGGTCCTCGGCCCTATGCAAGGAGGCACGGTCTCTTCCACAAACCTAGACAACCTTGGCCTGATCTATTCACCACCGCACAGAACTTGTATTAACAACATTTCTGCGTGTTTGAGTTTCTAAGGCGTCTCTCAATAGGAGACATTTTCCGCCTAAAGTGAAGCTCAGGACTCTTGTATGCCTTCCCACCAATGCCTCTTCTGCCCTAATTTCTGAAGACGAACAGGACCGACCAGGCCGAAGTCATCCTAGTGGCCCGAATCGGTGAGTATGGTATCCAGATCTACTGGTCTTAAACATCTGTCCTCCAATCAGGCCGCGCCTCCAAGAGAACCTCCTATTGCAGCAATCGGGCAGGGTTTGGCACCCAGGCCTGTTCAATCTCGACTTTCACGCATGGAGATAAAGCAGTGACAGCTGGACACTTTTGACGTACCTCTGGAGGTGGTTGATGTAATCTTGGCAGCCAGGTGTCCCCCGTCAAAAACAGTGTACACCTGACTCTGGGACAAATTTGTGGTTTGTTGCTTCACTTGCCAGATTGACCCCTCCAGGCCATGTTATCTGATGTTCTGTTTATTTTGTCTCTTGCCCAGCAAGTCTTTGCTTTGATCACACCTAAAGGGTACCTTTTGTCACTTTTCGCCTTGTTACAGTTGCCGGGCCAGCCCTCATTGTTTAAGTCACCGGTTGTGATGCGTTTTTTTTTTAGAAGGCCTACAACACTTGTTTCCTCCCTCTCCCTTTGTTATGCCACGTTGGGACCTTAGCTTGATCCTCAAATTATATGCACTCCCATTGAGCCACTTCATAGCTGCCCTCTGTGGCTTATTACCCTCAAGACAGTGGTCCATGTTGCCATAAAATCTGCGCAACAAGTGACTCAGCTGTAGACTCTCTGTGTCCACCCTCTATACCCCACCTTCTTCCCAGATAAACTGGTTCTAGGAACATTAGCACCCTTCTTCCTGAAAGTTGTGACGTCATGCCATGTCGGTCAAACCGTTCACTGCAGCTCTCACCTGTGGAGGAGGAGAGACTCCATTGCTTTGACCCAAAAAAGGTGTCTGAGCTTTTACATCAGTTGTACTAAAGAACACCGGGTGGATGATCAGCTCTTTGTGGGTTTCATTGAGGCAAACAGGCCATGCAGGAAAGGACCATCTCCCTCCCAGGTTGTACTCTGCATCATGATCTGCTGCAAACATACCAAAAAGTAGCCTCAGATAGGACTGTAAGCTCATTTCACCAGGGCCACGGCTGCTACCATTGTGTTGGCACACAGAGTTCCTATACTGGACATCTACCAGGGCATCACCCCATGCATTCATGAAGCACTACTATCTGGACAGCTAGATTCTTCAAGAGGGGCATTTCGTCTGCTTGGTCCTACAGGACTTTGGTTTGAGCCAACTGACAGACCCACTTCCAAGTAGGTGCTCCTTTAGTATTTATTCAAAATGTGATGAATCTGCGGCTAGAAATGTCTATCAGAAAAACATGTTGCTTACCTTCGATAGCGCTCTTTCTGGTAGAGACTCTTACCTGCAGATTCCTCACCAACACTGCCATCCTTTCTGTTATGTGATTGGGCTCTATCCATTTATACGATCCCAAATCTAAGAATCTGCACACTGGTCAAAGCCAATTTGCGTTTGGAGGTGCAGTTAGCCCCAAAAGCAACTGATGTCAGCAAGCGGAAGTGGCCCTGCATGTCATTTCCATAACAGAATAGCCTCTGTGCAGAGCTAGACAGCGCTACCTACTGCCCAAAAGTATCCAGACTGAGCGTGATTGCTGGGGGATATTCAAAAGGAAAATATTCTGCGGCTAGATAGGGTCTCTACCAAAAAGAGTGTTACCAAAGGTGTGTAACTTGTTCTATAAGTAATGTGTTTGAAATCATAAGTATGAAGTGTCTCAAATGGGGAAGCCAATACTGTGTTGGCATCAGGCAGAAATCTCACTTCAGAGGCCTGTAAGGAGCGAGTAACAGATGATTCACAGACATTCCAAAAAGTAAGACACCACTGGGATTGAATTAAATCACTGTAGGTCTATTCGTAAAAACTCACAGTGACTCTACTGAAACTGTTTTAGTAAACATTTATAACTCTTCAGTGCCAGTTAAGAAAATAAGTAATGTACCACTGATGATGGAATTGCAAGTGGCTGTAGATGATATTAATAACACCCACGGTAGAGTCAGCCTTCTACTGGCTTAAAGTCACAAAGTACAGTTGTTTTTCGTTAAGCTTAGAATTTACTACTGTAGCATAAAATTATGACCCCTTAGTCTTTCAAAAGCCATTTCTGCAACTGTAAGCTTTTAAGTTCAGGATGAAGAAAGCTGCTTCCATTGGGAAAAGGACATTTGGGAACACCTTCCCTAACTGAAGATAAGACGTTAGCATACAATCCCATTTGTCAATCTTGGCCTACCTGAATTATGGTACGCTTTGATCCAGTGTGAATAGAGTCAGACTTTTATCCTACAATGTTCTTGAGGAAGGGAAAGCAACAGAAGGGAGGTATTTTACACCGATTTAGGGACTGGAGGAGGCAATAAATTCATTTGCAGTAGGAACCTGGCAATGCTAAAACATTGTTCCCTAGTCGCAAAGGTAAATTTGGCAAAAAAAGTAGGTTTACTTCTGGATTTGCCTGCCACAAATTCACAAATGGGTTCCTGGCAGGAATAAGCCTATTTTCTCTCTGTGGAGGTCACCAACATAAATCGCACTCAAGGGTGAGGGAAGTGGGCGTACCAAGGTATTGTTTGCCTTGAAAGTACATAGATGTACATTTGTGGACATTCAAAAACTCCTTTCCTTCCCCTTTTCCACCCTGAAAGGGATAGGAGATTTTCCCTAGGGAAAGGCTGGCACAACTCGGCTTTCTATGGTTGGAACGGAGCTAATCACCCCAGAATTTTCTGTGTTGTTAAGGCCACAAAAGGATCCCACTGGTAATGTCACTTGACCTTTCCCAGAATCTGCAGGAAAACCTGCATCTGGCACAGCTTTTTTTGCCTTTACCTGGGAATGTTTGTGAATTCCAGAATATAGCAGATTTATTACTTTTTGAGTCACATCCTTTCTTTGGATGCTGAAGGAAGATGTGCTGAAACATTTGCCACCACTAGATATATAGAAGGCAAGAGGAACTGGATGACCTTGAAGTTGACCGTATATCTGTTGGATGTCAACTATGACAACAAAATGAATGAAGTAGTTGCGCGCCCTGGATTCCTAGTGTGAGGACAATTGCCCTGGGAGCCAAAGGTAGCATATATGGCTCATCTGCATGCATTGTCCTCAGCATTTGACTTTCTAGAGGAATCATGATTAGATGTTGATCAATTAACTTGTTCAACAGATTAATAGCACAAAGGTGGAAGAAACGTTAATATTAACAAGGAATTCAACAGTGAGCATGGCAACAGAACTTACTCTGTATTTTTTGTGCCCATCTCTTGGTATCAACGAATTAGCCATAGGGATGATAATGACAGTAATGTCTCTATGGTTAAAGGGCAAGGCAAAAGTGTGCAGTAGGGATGCAAAACATGTCCCATGATGGAAAAGAAGATAGGGAGCATGGAACACTGGTGCAGTCCTTTCAGGCAGAACTGCTATACAGCAATCCTGCTCTACCTGCCTCACAATCGGGGCCTGAGGGATGTGTGAGGAGGGTTCTCCTATATTGGCCCTCCGGCCAACGCCATTGCAGATTGGGAACTGACCAACCTTCCATTTTCAATCAGAGCTTGTGCGGCGGGCTAAAACTGCCCGCAGCACAAGCCCCCATTGAAAAAACTGACGCTTTTGAACATCCCTGCACCGTGTGGCAGGCACATCATGGTGCCTGCCGTACGGTGATGGGATGTTGAGGGAGCACCATAGGGGCCCCCCAGTACCAAATGCGGAGGCCCAGGGGTAAAGGGACCCTGCTAGGGGCCCCCGAAGTCAGTTTCCGACAGCCAATTAATGTCAGAAACTGACATCATAATCCCAACGGTGGAAATGGCATCCTTCAGGGATTATGAGGACTGTCCGACTGGCCAATGGGCTCCTTGAGCGTCCGATTCCAGTACAGATCAAACTCCAACCGCAGTCATCATAATATGGCGGTCGGACTTTGAACCTACAATGTCGGTCAGAAAGCCTCCTACCAGCGGTCAAAGGCTTTCTGACCGACCTTGTAATTAGGCCCTTAATACTTTCAATCTACAAGATATTTCTCAATAGCGTACATGCCAGTGGCAGGATCCCCGTACAGTTGCCAAGAACAGTGAGCAGGAAGCACGACCAGGAGGCCGTGGTTCCTATTCTGAACCATGCACTCAGCATGTTAACTTGCTAATAATGGAGAGTCCGAATTCAGCCCACAAAATAACCATCAAACCTCTCTTTTTATTTGTTTTTCATGTCAACAAGCAACAAGACCGTGAACCTGTCTACTCGGAGGAGCTAGGACTTGCAGTTGAGAAACTGAAGGATGGATTCACCTTACAGGGTCTGTGGGATGTTATAAATTAAGATGCGCTGTTTTCTCGTAAATAATGTACTTTTTTACTTGTAGTAAAATATTTTGGAGGTCAAGATTCACTAAACCAGAAGATCAAAGAAAAAGGAATTAATTTGAAGAGACGATATCCATCATTCTCAAAGCATTCTGGTGAAACTTTGGATAGAAACTTTTTATGTGTGCATTAATGACTGATGTGATCCTCCATAAACACAGTGCTGCATAACTTCGGGAAAGCTGCATTAGAATGTTCTGTTTAATGTGAGTCAAAGCTTTTAGTCCTTTCATGTTGAAAGGATAGTTTCATATATTCATAAAATGTGGTTGCAGTCTGGTGTTGGACTTAGTGTCACATGAGTCGCAAAACTGTGTGTAATTTAAATGATTCAAAGTTACCTTTCACTGACCTGAAAATTATGTAAAAAGTCCATTGTAAGTGCTGTACTGTGGTGGGAGCAGCAGAGCCAAGTTAGGTTCTGCCATTGGATCCTAGCAGACAAAAGGACAGCGATGCAGACTGGTAGAAGCTACAAATTACACTATTTCCCAAGAAATTAACTAAACATTCTACTGATGGTGCCGGGTCTCTTTTACCTTATGGAGTTTTCTTTGTTGCCTATGGTGTAGCATTAACTGCTATTTCATCGTCAGAAAATATTTACCCAACACCATCGCTGATTTTAAGGCACTATTGAAAAGGTTAGTTTGTGTAGCAATGCTTGTCCAAAAATAGTCCTATGTTGTACGTTTTTTGGACTACCAAAAAAAAGCAAAAAGTGTAGGTTTCATGACCTCGAGAACGTTTACTGATGACTGTAAAAGGGACCTCCGTGAACCCAAAATTAACGTACAATACTAGATCTGTAATTTCTAATGTATTCTATCATGGAGCTTGTTTTATTGTTGGACAGTAGCATGCTGGCTGAAAGACTGAATCTTGAAAAAGAGCAAAGCACAAAACAAGGGTTCTCTACACCTTCCTTAATCTGTAACCTAGATGGAAACTTTGCAGAATAATGACTTTAAAAAAAAAAATGTTATTTAAATATACCCGCCATACTCCATGTGCAGCATAAATTGATTTTTTTTAGGATCATCTAAAGATGTTGCTATTTCAACTGAAAATTGATAGGTGAGCATGTTTTGATTTAATCTCACATCCCACCACATATTTATTCTTAGTAAAGGTTACCAATGAACCTATATGTACTTTATTCAGGATCATGTACTGAAACCAGTTTGTAACACAAAGGGCACTTTTATGCTGCTTTTACCCTTGATTGACAGAATGCTTCAAAGTCCAGGGATCTCCAACCTGTTGTTTATTAAAAGCTACTTATGTTAATTGAAAATCATCACGAGCTACTAATAGTAATAGTGACATCAGACAAAATTACATTAGTAACCACCATGTCCAGTATCCCCAGCTGTAGCCACCTCAGTGCATCAGGACGTTTGCCAGTAAAAAAGGCTTTGTCAATTTGGAATGGCTTTACGTAGGTAATACATGCCATTTACAGCTGCACTGCCCATGACAAAAAAGTAATTATATTAGCAATAAGTCTCTGCACATGATGTATCACTCAAAAATACCCTTTAAATATATTTTGCAAATTCTGGTATTTTCCTCCAAACATTGGTTTGAGTTCTGACTGCACACAATTTACTCATAGATTTGTTAATTTAGCCAAGCAAAATCGTCCAATTTAGAAGGCTGGGATGCCACCAGGAGAGCTACTGACAGGTAGCTGAAGAGCTACTCTTTGGAGAAGCCTGCTTAAAACTGTGCTCCAGTCTTGCATTTTATCAGGTCGAAGACCTTTTCTGGCGAGGCTGTCCTAACATTCCACAGATAACTGTTTGGAAATCTTTCAACCTCATTTAGGAGTCTAAATAATTCTGTATGTACAATCTAGTGGGCAAATGATTGCCTTGACAAAGATACATTTAAATCAGTAGTTGGGTGAGCTACAAGTCAGAATCTCTCAAATTACTCTTTTTTTCTGTTCTGAGAGCAAAACAGACGTCCAAGTAGCAATTGGTACAGGCAATGCTGTGACATACATCAAAGAAGAAATATTCCAATATCTGAGCAGTATGCCCAGTGGAAGGCCTGTATTGTTCACCCGCTGTATTCATGTTTATTGTATTTCACACTTAACTCAAAAAGGAGGAGTTTGTTAAAAACAAAAACATCTATTGCCGTGCCACACCTTGAGTTTGCTGCTGTGACAGAAACCTAACTGCTCTCTGCCAAATAGCTGGTTCAGTGTCTTTTCTCCAGTGCTCCTGACACTTTAACAAAAGGTCTGATCAATGGCATGGGTTTATTTTGGCTACGTGTTTCCCTTTTAGTTACCTTGAGTAAGCAGGTAATAGCTCTTCAGTACTACCACTTCCTGGACGCAATGAAGCATCTGCTGCTAAAATTGATTTTGGATAGTGATGTTGTTTAAGTGAAATACCACTGTGTTACTTTGGCACTCATTAAGTTGGCATTGTAAATAAATGCCTGTTGGCTGTTCGAATATAGCTAGTCTAGGCAAATTATAAATAATGTATATTTAAATTGCTTTCAATGTACCATATTTGTCTTAGTGTATGCATTTCAATTGTACAATTTTATTATGCTAATGTAAAAATTGTTTCTATGAAGCTGTTAATAAACATATTTATATATCACTGTCATTTCTATTTTGGAGTTCACTCGTTAAATCTATAGTGGTTAGATACAGCACATTGATTTCCTGTCTGAAAGTAGTGTTAGGGTTTGTGAAAAACTCATGACCAGTTGTTTGTCTCAACTTAGGCGCTCATAACGATTGACCACAGTGGTATGCCTTGGGGAAATGTATTACACAAAAAATCCCCGGGTCTACCAAGCTTAGAACAGCTCTAAGGAGCAGACAGTACAAACATACGGCTCCTACTCAAACATGGGGGGAGTCCTTTAAAGAGGACGGAATCCCATCACCCACCGAGGTGGCATGCTTCATCATCTGGGATCGGCTCTTGGTTGCAATTCCTAGAGCAACCAAGGGCTACAACTCCCTCACTGTGAGGGAGGAGCTCAGAGATGTTTTATAGAGCGTTTGATTGGATCTCCTAAAATCTGCTAGGTGCGAAGCAATTGAATTATTTTGGGTGATGGTTGCAGTGCAAAGAATGGTGATGTGAAGGGTGATCTAAAGTTGGCTACCAAGAGCAAAAAAGGAGAATTTATTGGTTAATTCTTGGTATCAAGGTTAAAAAACAGTGCATGTGCAGTTTAAGAAATAATGGCTGCACTAGTCCGACAAACAGATCTACATGTTTCAGCCATAATGATCAAGTTCTGATCGCGGCCTTCCTCAGGACCAAGATAGTAAGTGCTAGTGCAAAAAAGTGAAAATTACTGTAAAGTAGGTGACAAACGTCTGGTTGGAATAAGTACAACCTATGGAAAACAATCGTCTCAATTGCGAAAATTTCACAACTGTGTTGGTGTCACCCGTGAGTTTACAGGTGAACACCCCACCTCACCTGGCACCAGCTCAGGACGTGAGGCACCGCACTCTCCGTCGGTACCCCATACTTCTCACGAGCTGTAGCCAGAGGTTCCCTTGGGAAAATGCTGTTCTGAGACTTTCCAGCTTGCCTGGTGTATCCTGGTCTCTGCGTTCTGCGCTTACAAACTCCAGACCCCGTAATTGTGGGCCCAATGACACCAGACTGAGCTCTGTGTGCAGTGGTGTAAGGACTGTGGGCAGCTGCTGTGTCTTTCGTCCCCGCCAACCTGCTCATGCACAATAGGGAGAGCTGCAAGTGCTTCCCGAGTTCTCCTCCCACTTGCTACACCCTCTTATGCAACCCACACAACATGCCAAAGCAAAGCCATTATGTTCACATGCCACCTGCTTTGTACAGGCGGGAAAATGATGTAGATTTGGCCTCATTATTTCCCCTGTAATAGGTAAAAACACATACCAGTTCAGCGTGTTATCCTTATTCTGGGAAGTATAACTAATACTCCTCCTATGTTTGATGAATACACCCGTAGTTGGCCCCCTTCAGCAAAACTGCTAATCCTACATCATGCACCACCTCTTCCTTTTTATTACCCTGCAGCTCTTAGAAGGGCATGTGACTGATCCTCGAGCTGTTGACCTTGGTGTACCTGCATTGTCGGTCTGCATACACCTGTGGGCATACTTTGGTGGGTGTGCTGCTCTCTGCACCTCTGTAATGAAGATTCCATCAGGGGTGAATGTGTAGGACTATTCTTTATGGGGAGCAGGCCATCTGTGGAACTTGTTCTAGTTCCTTAGAAGCTTATCTTTCAACGTGCTTTCCTGTAGTCTTCTGTGCTGTACTCTGCATGTGCCTTTGTTACATGTGTATCTTGGCACTTTCCTGTTCTCATCTTATGGGTGGCATGGAACTGTTTCTACTGCTGTCAAGTGAGAGCTGTGTGCCACGGCATCGCTCATGCCTGTATTCTACGCGGCATGCCAGGGACGTACCTTCCGAGGGCCAACTATTTGTGACCTTTATAGGTTATGATGCCAGCGAGGCGTCTTATGGCTTGCATCACTGATTGGATAGCATCATGTATCATTCACTGTTAGGCTTTGCATTAAGTTCAACGTCCTTCTTTTGTCGTGAGACACCCCACCAGGGCTAGAGGGGCATAAGTGGTATTTTTCCGGCATGTCCTTGTCTGATACATTTAAAAAGCAGCTGTGTGACCATTCATTCTATTCTGCCTACTCTGTGCTGGCGATGTTTACTCCCCGTAAAAGGCTTTAGGCAAACTGGTAATAGAGTGTTTCCTCGTTTGTTTTAGAGGGCCTTTTTTTTAAAACTCTCTTAAGGTGCAATGTACCCCCAAATCAATGGAAGCTAGCCAGGACCTAACAGTTGGTTAAAGTTACCAATATGGTGTCTTCATTACAATGACCCAATATCAACGCCATCCAGGCAGACCCTCCGCAATCTGCCCCAAACATACCAAAAATGTCTCCTTTTACAAAAGGGTAAAGGCCCACGAGGGAGGCATGCCACCTATGATGCATGCTTGCATATTCAGTTCTGGCCCACAGACTCTAAATTCAAGCCATAGAAGCAGTTACATGTTCCATCACTTGGTTGCAGTGTGCCCACAAAATAATAACTATAAACCGAGTTACCATAAATGTAATTATGATGGATACTTCTTCCTGCAGATTCCTCAGTTTATGAACATTCTCCAGTTGCAGGAATGGTCCCATAATCTTTTTCCCGGCAATAGCTGTTCAGTGCCCCCAGGTGGCACCATACTGCCTCTGTAATGCCAGTACAGGGTGTGTTGAAACTAGAGCATCTAAGTCATTGTAGCGGGTCGCAAGGAGACCAATTAAAGAAACAGTCGCTTCTATCTGTCTCTCCCTCGTTGTTCCACCATTGCGTGTGGGAGAGGTCCCCGTGAGGCTGTGGGGAAAGAGAAGACAGGGGTGACCTACTACGGCGGGGTCTGGGGTTCCCCCTGACATTGTCACATATGACCTCCCCTGGAATCTCCCGATCGGGGAGAGGAAACCGGGAGAGGAAATCCGCACTAGCGTTTTCGGTCCCCTTTCGGTGTTTGATGGTAAACGAGAAGGGCTGGAGGGACAGGAACCATCTCATTACCCGGGGGTTTAATGAAGCGTTTCTACTCATCCATTGTAGTGGTGCGTGATCAGTGTATAACGTGAAAGTGTGGCCCTCCAGATAATACCTGAGCTTGTCTATAGCCCATTTCACGGCAAGGCACTCCTTCTCTATGGTTGGGTATCTTCTGGCTCGGACTTTTTCTATTTGGGGCTCAATGAGGCCGTGACCCAGAACATACCCAAGGTATTTCACTTTGTGGAAGCCTATGCGGGATTTTTTTGAGTTGATGTGCAGGCCGGCGGTCTGGAGAGTTTCACAAAGGGCCTGTAGGTGTAGCAAGTGGGTCTCCCAGGAGGGGCTGAATATGATGATGTCGTCTAGATACGCCGCACTGTAGGAACGATGGAGATGCAGGACTTTATTCATAAGACGCTGGAATATCGCTGGGGCTCCGTGTAACCCAAATGGCAAGACGTTGAACTCATATAGCCCATCTGGGGTGGCGAAGGCGGTCTTCTTCCTGTCTTCTTCGCGTAAGGGGACCTGCCAATACCCTTTGGTCAGGTCCAACGTGCTTATATACTTGGCTTCCCCGAGTTTCTCAATGAGTTCATCTACTCTGGGTATTGGGTACGCGTCTAACGTGGACACAGCGTTGAGCGAGCGGAAGTCCATGCAAAAGCGCGTGCTGTCGTCCGGTTTGGGCACCATGACTATGGGTGACGACCATTCACTCCGGGACGGACGGATAACCCCCAGTCGCAGCATTTCTTCAACCTCGTCTTGAACGGCCTGTCGTTTGGCAGCGGGTATTCGGTAAGGGCGTACCTTCACCAAGGTACCTGGCTGTGTCTCTATCCGATGTTCAGCGAGAGATGTCCGTCCAGGCCGGTCCGAGAAGATAGGGACGAACGGGGTTAGTACTCCTCGTAGCATCTCGGTCTCATGCGTCTTCAAGTCGTCGTTGATGACCAGTTGTTCTAGGGTGGAGGCGGTGGAGGTTCCAGTCGGTATAGCCAAAGCGACTTCCTTGGGGGGGGCCCCAAGCCATTTTTTTAACATGTTGATATGATACGTTTGTTGCTTCCTAGGGGACATCTGTAGCAGGTAACTAGTTTTCCCTATGGTGTCCAGGACTTTATAGGGCCCAATCCATTCCGACCGAAACCGTTTCGTCGGCGAGGGCAGCAATACCAAGGCCCAGTCACCGATCTCCAGCCTCCTCCATTTTTTTCCTTTGTCGTAGTATCCTTTTTGTTTGGTTTGATTCTTCTCAAGATTGGTGTATGCGAGATCTCTCAATTTACCCAGGGTGTTTTTGAGGGACAGGCTGTAGTCTAATATGGTTCTCTCGTTATTTTTTTCGCCTTCCCAGGCTTCTTTCGTCATCTCCAAGAGGGAACGCGGTTGTCGCCCGTAAAGGAGCTCGAATGCAGAACACCCGAGGCTACTTTGTCTTTGTCCGCATATCACATATAAAGCCAGTGGGAGAAGTTGATCCCAGTCTTGCCCACTTATTGATAGCATCTTCTTGAGGGTGACCTTTAGGTTCCCGTTGTATCGTTCAACAAGCCCATCGGTTTGTGGGTGATACACCAAGGTTTTTATTTGTTGTACATTCAGTATCTTACATACCTCTCGCATTAAGCGGGACATGAAGGGAGTCCCTTGGTCCGTTAATACCTCCTTCGGGAATCCGACTCTCGTGAACAATTCCACAACCTTCTCCGCTATCGCCCTTGAGGTCGGGGTTTTGAGGGGGAAGGCTTCTGGGAAGCGGGTGGCATAGTCCACAACGACAAGAGCGTAAAGGTTACCTTTCCGACTTTTTGGGAGGGGCCCGATGAGGTCCATCCCGACTCGTTCAAAGGGTGTACCGATGATGGGGAGGGGTTGTAGAGGTACGGCCGGGGGGCGATGTGTGTTCTTCCGTTGGCAGACTTCACAGGAGAGACAGTGGTTTTTTATCTCTTGGTATACCCCTGGCCAATAGAAATACCTCAGGATGTTGTGGGTGGTTTTCTCACTCCCCATGTGACCGCCCAATAAGTGGGTATGGGCGTAAAACAGTATCTGTTCCCGAAATGAGGTGGGGACCAATAACTGCAAGGGATCGTCCTCCTTACCCTGTCTGTAAAGGAGGCCCTCTTGTATCATGAAACGGGGATAGCTTGGGGAGGGGCTGTCTTGCTCCGCATGCGCTCGTTCCCACGCATAAAACAAAGAGGGATCACTAGTCTGCGTGAACCTAAAGCTTCTGTCAGTGACCCAGGGATCTGGGGAGAGAAGGGTAGGGATGGCACTGGGGAAGTGGACAGGGGGTCCCTTCAGTGAGGCCGTAAAGAGAACGTGAAAATGGGGATTATCTGTGCCTATTATAATCTCTTCTGGTAATGTTTCCATGACCCCCACCCGGACCTCATGGGCTTTTCCCACCTCTATTTCTAGGGGGACTTGTGCTAGAGGGTAGGGTCTCACGTCCCCATGAACACATTTAATGTGTACCCATTTATGGGGAATTATCTGTGCAGCTCGTACAAAGACCCCCCGTATCACCGACTGCTTACAGCCAGAGTCTAGGAGTGCTTTGGCGACTTTCCCATTCACGGTTACTCTTACATGGTAGGCTCCGCCTAGTTCGGCTGAGTATAGCACGGGTTTAGGCAGGTAGCCCACCTCCATGGGTTCTTCGGTTCTCTTTTTCTGGGGGCACAATCGGGCGATGTGTCCCCAGGCCTCACATTCAAAACATTGTGGTCCCCTAACGGACGTCGAGTCCAGTTTGGGAAGGGGACGAGGGATGCCAGTTCTAAGGGGGTTCGGGGTTTCCGATCTGGCCGGAGAACGGGTTTAGTTCCTTTCTCGTTGTCGCCTGCGTAGAGTCTGGGTTGTGCTCGGGAGAAGGTCACCGCCATATCGACTGCTTGGGCGGTGGTGAGGTGAGAATGTTGCCGCAACCATCGTTGTGTAGCATAAGGAAGAGCATCTAAGAACTGCTCTAAATATATTTTGTCCATAATGTCTTCTTTGGTGCTACTAGCAGGAGTGAGCCATTTGTCTGCTGCAGCCTTTAAGCGAAAAAAAAGGGGTTTTGGATTCTCACCGCTAGCCCCTCTTTCCTTGCGGAATCGTACTCGGTAGGATTCCGAGTCCATCCCTAAATGGTCCAAGATGACCGTCTTAATGATGGTGTACGGAGTGTTGCCAGAGGCGTTGGCCACCTGGTATGCGGCCTGAGCCTCGCCCGTCAGGAGGGGGGCGAGGAAGAAGGGCCATTTCTCCGGGGGCCAGCCACACGCGAGGGCGGCCCTCTCAAAGTTCAATAAGAATGCGTCTGGATCATCTCCCGGTACATACTTCTACAGCGAGATTCCCGAGGGGTTGGGGTACTGGACTTCCCGAACTATCGACCATCAACTTCTGCAATCCCTCTAACTGCGCCGCCACCGTATTGGCAAAGGTTTCACGATCGGCTTTGGCTGCAGTGAGCTGTTGTTCTACAACCCAGCCCAACTGTTCTTGGCCCTTCACCAGATGATGTAGGATCTCGTCCATCTTCGGTGAGCAGATGGTTACCTTGCTGCCCGCATTCTCCACCACTTGTAGCGGGTGGCAAGGAGACACGGGTACAAGAGGGGTGTTTTCAAGGGGTTTTATTGTTTTCACAGTACGTTTGCGCAGGCGTGAGCTCCGATAATAAGGAAGGGGGATATCCAGGCTGCGGGGCTCTGGGCTGACACGACCTCTTCTCTCTCTCGAGGGGCGAGCGTTCTCCAGATTGCCGGGACGGTGATGGGGTCTCCGGACTCGTCGCGGGCCCAAGGAAGAAACAAACCAGAAAAGGGGGGTCAGGTTCCTGGAAGTATGTTCTTTGTATAAATGGAAGGGGAGGTGAGGGGTCACGCAGTGCTCTCCAAAAAAAAAACAACCCAGACTGTGATGAAAATAAGTGCTCAGGGGTAGGGTGCGCACTGAGAGCCGTGGACGATAGGGTCAAGGAGGTTTCCAACCCCTTCCTCCCACCCAGGCTTTGATTCGGCCCCGTACCTGTTGTAGCCACACTTCCCTTGAAGTGTGGCACGGGGATTCACCGGGTCGGTGGCCTCCTGGCTCAGCCCTCTGGACGTCCGGTCTGCTCTCGTCCTCTCCTCCTCGACTTTCTATGGGCTCTTGGTCTCCTCCTCCTCCGAGTTTCGCTGGTTCACCTCCGACTCCTCCCGTCACTCCTCCGCTTCCTCCGCTGTCCCGACCTCCTCCTCGTCCTCCCGTCGTTCGTCCTGATCCGCTTCCTCTGCTCTCACGATCGCTACGCTCTGCTCCACACTCTGCTCCTCCAGGTGTAACACACACCGGCTTGGTCTCCTGTCCGGCTACTTCTGGTCCCGGGATGTTGACGTCACAAAGAGGGCCGGGTCCGGATTCTCCGAACTCCGCCCAATTAAAGAAACAGTCGCTTCTTTCTGTCTCTCCCTCGTTGTTCCACCATTGCGTGTGGGAGAGGTCCCCGTGAGGCTGTGGGGAAAGAGAAGACAGGGGTGACCTACTACGGCGGGGTCTGGGTCCCCCCTGACATTGTCACAGTCATCTTCCAGTGCGTTGGCGTCATTTCCTGTTTTACCATACCACACAGGTGAGGAATTCTTCTTACAGCATCTACAACAGGGTTTAATTCTGGAAATCTTAGAAAACATTTCAATTATTCATTGTCCAAAGGTGAGCAAGATAATATACTTGGAGGATGTTCTTGTTGGATCAACACAATATTTGCACTGGGTGTTAATTACTAAGGTTTTGTGCTGGAACCTGCATGGTGCAAATCATTGCATTAATTTTCTTACCGTTATAAAAAGTCTTCTGGTGCAGCGCAAAATTCCACACCCCTTAGTTAATTCCCTCTGTGATTTCTAGAATTTGAACACAACCTCATTGTGTGTCTGTAACTCCTGCTCACTGATGCACCTGAAGCCCACCAGAATGCTGAAGGCCAAGCTATTTTTGGCCACGGACCACAGTGATACACCAAAGCGATTCCCTTTTCCTTAGGGAAGTCCCCTGAACAGAAGACAATCTCCCAATAGATCTTTCAACAAGAAGCATCACAGGAAAGGGAAATCTGCGTATTCCTTGACAAAACAGTTCTGCTCCCGGGAATCTTCAGAGTCCTGATACCATTTCCAGATGCTGGTCTCTTCCTCATCTTGGAGCAAGTTGCTAGTTTGAAAAAGCTGACGCAGGATATCATCATTCAATCGCTGACCCTGCACAGATCGAGACTTTCCTGTAGGTCATGCTTGATATCTTCTGGATGTCCCTGTTCCCCATTTCTATTAGTGCCCGAAGGTAGACCTGCACCTGCGGGTTTGACAATTCTGGCAGCTCTGATCCTGACACCATCCAACGTAAAGCTCTTGCTTTTGTCCACTTGAGAGCAAGCCAATGCCTTCTAATAGTCCAACCCTGTGCTCTCAGCTACACCTACAATGCTAACCCTGGCCTGCCCTCAGTCTATTTTGGTACTACATCTAAAACATTTGAAGTCGACCGAATTAGCCGAGTCGCTAACGAAAAGATTTGGCCTATTTTATGGATGTTATACTTGGCCTCAGTAGTGGGCAAGGTTTATCTCAACACTTACAAATGGTGCAGCCTTCTTCTGCGATTTCAGAGCCTCTGCTACCTTTTACTGAGGCACTTTTGGAGCGGCAGCAACCTAGCCTCCATCTCTGTTTATTTTCTCACATGGGGAAGCATACAATACTCCCTCATGCCAGAAAACACTACCCGTTCCTCCCCTTCTATGCCCACCCACCTCCCTCACTCTCTACTCCACCCTGTGGCCCTCATACATGTACCACCTTTTCAGAGCAAGTGGTAAATGTGGGTGTTAAACTCCACGGAATTGGGAATTCTATGTGGTGTTACAACAGAAAATATCAGTCCCACATAGTAATTTCCCATTTCATAGGGTTTAAGTTGTAATTGCATGGTAATGGGGTGGATTTACCACATAGTACAAGCAACTTTTACACTTAATGTGCAACTCATAACGAGGGCCTTGAAGGGAATGGCATCAGCCTGTAGGTTCAGTGAACTACCAAAAGTGGTATATCCTGTTCACATTGGCCTGTATATCGCTCCTGCGTGTAACTTTCCATCTTCTCATACCACCAAAGTGGAGGAGCGGCTGCAAAGACTGAACCCCAGGTGGTGCATTGTCTTACTACATAGACCTTTAGCACCACTGCAGAGTGAATGCTCAACTCGTTGTGGCCTTTGCCTAAACCAAGAAGAGCAAAGCAGCGACCAAGTGCACCATTTTGTGTTGGGTTTCCATTTATATTCAAATCTGCAGCGGCTTCCCCGGGAAAGGCCCTTTGGCTGGCATTCCTGAACACTCCACCAGGGCCATGGTGGCTTCCATTAATCTCACCAGAATGTCTGAGTGGTTGATATCTGCCAGATGACCACTTGATAATCTTGTGGCATTTACTAAACATTACTGCTTCCCTGCTCAAGTCTTAAGTGACGGGTGCTTGATGGAGCTGTGTTGCATGACTTTCTTGGATAATCAGCACCAGTCAATCCCACATCCAAGAGAATTTTGATTTTGAACTTATTCATTATGTGAGGAATCTGCAGTAAGAAGTATCTACCACAAGAAATAGTTACTTGCCTTTGGTAGTGATATTCCTGGTGGATCCTTTATCTTCCTGTAGATCATCACCCTGCCTTCTTCCCTTAAGATAGTTCTGCGATTAATAAGATCTGAAGGTATGCAAATATATCATGTGCTGTATTGTGGGTGTCCTTGATGCTTTCTGTGTTCCTCTCTACAATCCTCATTGAGGCGTGGGAAAGGTACCAGAAACTGACGTTGGGTGGTGCCATATAATCTGATAGAGACTTTTAGCTGCAGATTCCTTACCTTTGAATTTCCCAGGCTGGATCCAGATACTTTTGCTGAGCAATACCCCTTGCGCGTGCCGTAGGGTGGCTCTATTCGGCTCCGCATGACGTTGACGGTGTCGGTAGCGTCCGTTATGATGTTGTGGTACCTATATAGGTGCCACCCAGGCGTGTAGACGTCAGTTCTTGTTGCACCAGTTAAGCACAGATCCAAGAAAAGATACCCCTCTGTTGCTTATTCTCGACTTTTAGTCCAATTCAGACTTTTTTCCAACTTCATGTGCAAGGATGTCTTCGAGGAAGACCGGATTCAAGCCGTGTGGTCCCTGCCACTGCATTATGTTGGTTACCAATCCTCACCTAGTCTGTCTCTGGTGTCTCGAGCACGACCACAATTCAAAGTCCTGCTCGGACCGCTCCTGGAGCCCAAAGACCTCTTCGTCCAACTTGCGGTTCTTGGGACACTCGGAGAAGAGGCACAAGAAGAAGTCCAAGCGGATTTCACCTTCTTCTTGAATGTCTTCTGTTGACGATAGAGGTAAGGAGCACCAACGCTCTAGGCACGGTTCTGCAGAACTGGAGCCAGGGTCGACTTCACGCCTCCCTCCCTTTCCGCTCAAATCAAAGAGTTTTACGAGGCCATGTGCCGCATATTTGTGGGCCGACCCCTCGGGTCCCAATGCACCGGAGGGGCCTCAGGGATCCGATCCCAGACCGGGTCAATGCCGGTCGTGCCATCGCGACCTCATCTGGCGTCGGACCCGAAGTCTGTGACTCCGGGGCCCATCGGTGGTTCCAGCCCCATCCTTATCCCTGACGACAAGGAGTTCGAACAACGACGCTCGCAGCCTATTGAACCCAGGGGTTCTATGCTGTCGCCTAAATACTTTAAGGATGTCTTATGCTCAAGAGAGGAATGGGAGGGGTCTATGGCCACTTTGGAACACCAGGATGACTCTGCAGAGCAGTTGTACTGGTATGGGGAACTTGGGGAAGCCAGTGGACTGGACACTTCTCCAGATACTGGCATGCTCTCTCCGCCAACTGTGGATACGGAGGAGGGGGCATCCTATCCCATGGCGGTTAAAGGGGCAGCTAAGGCCCTTGGACTAGAGCTGCCTTTAGTCAGGAGATTTGTCCTGACCTGCATAGAAATGTACTTCAACCTGAGGCTTCCACTTCTGAACCCCTTTTACCCTTAAATAAAGCGCTAACTGATGTCCTTTTAGGCACGTGGTCCAAGCCTAGCACAGGGGCTCCTGTGAATAGGACAATTGCACGCCGCCATAGCCCAGCTCCGGGTGACCCAAAGTTCCTCAGCCAACACCCCACCCCTTAAAGCTTGGTGGGGCAGGCTTCTACATCCCAGGGCGGGTTCCCTTCCGCTTCTCCGGATATGGAATCCAAGAGACTGGACTCATTTGGTAACAAGATGTTTTCTTCCTCCAGCATGGCATTGCAATCGGTAAATACCGCATGCTTATTGGGCCGGTTCTCCCACTCCCTTTGGGAGATGGCTGCACAAGTGCTGCCACAAGCCCTGGAGGAGGCCCGGGCTGTGTTCTCCCATGCCGTTAAGGCCGAGAGAGGTGCAGCAAAATTCACCATAAGGTGTGGCCTTGATACAATGGATTCGCTGGGCAGATCGATTTCCATGACAGTGGCCTTGAGACGCTATGCCTGGCTTATGACAACTGGCTTATCGGGCGATGTCCAGGTGAATTTGATGGACAAGCCTTTTGATGGAACCCGTCTTTATGGGGAAAAGGTAGATTCAACCCTAGTGAGGTTCAAGGACTCTCGAGCTACAGCCAGATCCTTGGGCCTCTATTCTATTTCTCATGGTCAGTCTACCTTTCGCCCCTTTCAAGGCAACAGAAGGGGTTTCCAGCCATGTCTGCCCTATCCCAGCCACTGTCCTGCGCAAGCTTCCCAAGCCGTGCAGGGACGTGGACGCGGTTCATTCCGACCCAGGAATGGGAGCCAGAAGTCTTCGGCCACCCTGCCCTTGGCAGCTGCAGCCTCCAAGCACTCCTAGTCTGACTCTTCAAGACCACATCACTCCAGTTGGCAGGAGAATCCATCATCTCCCCCACTGGAGGTCCGTAACATCGGACAAGTGGATCTTGCAGATCATTCAGGAGGGCTATTTTCTACCTTTCCTTTCTTTTCCTCCTCCCATTCTGCCAAATTGGAAACGGCTCAGGGAGGATCATTTAAAATTGCTCCAGGAGGATGTTAGAGCTCTCTTGGCCAAGGGAGCTATAGAGAGGGTCCTGGGTTCAGAAGTGGGCAGTGGCTGTTATTCCCGCTACTTTCTTATTCCGAAGAAGAACAAGGGGTTGCAACCCATTTTAGATCGTCGGACCGTCAATCTCTTCCTCAAGAAGAAGTTCACGTTGCTTATTCTAGCTCAGGTCTTTTCTGCCCTTGTCCAAGACGACTGGATGGTAGTGTAGGATCTGCAGGATGCGTATTTTCACATCCCAATCCTACTGTGCCACAGGCTTTACCTGCAGTTCAAGGTAGCCAAGAGCACTTTCAGTTTACTGTGCTCCCCTTCGGCCTTACCAGTGCCCCTGGGGTGTTCACCAAGGTGATGGCGGTGGTTGCAGCTCATCTGTGCAGGTTAGGGATGTCAGTCTTCCCCTACCTCGATGACTGGCTGTTGGAGGCATCCTTGCTCCAGTCTGTCATCTCCCACCTTCAGACTACGGTGTCCTGTATTTCCTAATAATACATAGGATCTGCGTGTTTAGACAACATAAACTAAGGGATTGATGTCCATACTGATTCCAGACACCCCCAAAGGATATGTTAGCCTTTAGACCAGCTGGCTCACAGTGCCACCACGAGCCCCCTAACTTTACCATGGAGCAAATAGTCTCTGACAACTATCAAACATAACAACCGTTGATCCTTCAGGGAACAATGCAGTGCTTTTCACTCAGTCAATCATGCTCACTTAGTCTCCGATTGATATACAGAATAAACGATGGGGCATTTTTAATAAGCATTTATTGAGCCAACGTCATATAAAACATGTTTGCTGCGACAATCATTAGACAGAAACAGATATACAAGATTACAAGCTCTGACAAAGTAAATAAAAGGTTGAATTCTACCTTGGTGCTAAAACAGTAAGTTTATGTGGGCATATTGTTACATGGTAGTAGTCATGCATACTCCTACAATGCAAACCCTATCTAAGTCTATTTTAGTGTACCTAACATGTATGTGGATGTAAAACCAAGAATCCTCTAGGAAAGAGCCCACCCTGATGGGAGAGAACGAAGGACCCCGTCTTGGTCTCGAGTTGGATTGCAAGGGATGTCAAACCATTGCGGGCTGGAGCTTCTGCAGGCCGGGACCTCAGCGTCTAGTGTCAGCATGAAGCTTCTCCTCTGTCTATCTAGTGTTGGTATGGGTCTTTTATACCATAAAGATAGCCTTGGGTTCCTTACATAATAGATGTGTTGTAAGTATCACTATGCAAATGAACCTTGAACCTTGAACAATACCTGTGATTATGCAAAGTAGTTATTTTGCCCTAGGAGGAAGATGACCATGACATTTTACACAGAATGCGTTATGCTGTTACGTACGTCATGTGCAGGAACTTTTCTAAGAATATTCATGCATAATAAATTAGGCTAGTTTCTAAGAAACTGATTGACATTTATTCAGCACATAAATAGGTAAAAGGTCAGTGTTAGAACCGTATGCAGAGCAAGGTAGGACAAATGTAGGTAAAAGGTCATGTAGCTACCTAGGCCTAGATTGGGGTACCTTGGGGAACATAACACCCACTCCTCATCCGAAGGACAGTAAGAAAAACCAATACTAAAGTATGCTTGATAAAAGCATAAAAATAATAGTTAAAAACTAGTGTAAAACATCTCAAAACCTGATATATGTTCAAAATAATTATGCTATAAAAATTAAAAAACCTCTATAGGTCTAAAAAAGGAGTCAATATATGATCAGACTGACTGAGCACTCCGAAAGCCATAGTGCTCAGTGAGAGCAGGAAAGTTAAAACAAAATGATGTTTTTGAATTCCAATTTGGCTTCTTTTGGAAAAAGGCTGAATTGTTCCCATCACACGGAGAGCCAAATATTTATGAATCATGTGTGGGAGACGCAGAATCACTGTCGCATGCATCCATAGTCGACGGTCCCTGAAACACCTCTTGTATTCGTCAGTGGAGCAAAGGTGATCATCTTTAGTTCCCGCAGCAGCCGCAGAGGAAACCCTAAGTACCTGTGTTGGGGAACATAACAGCGGCAGACCTGCATTCGCTCTATTAACGTGCCGAAGTCACACCTGACTCTTTCTCAGACGCTTCCTTTCATTGGAGCTGTTCTGGTAACAGTGCAGTTTCGGGCCTATCCTCCGGAGCAGCAAGTCCAGGATATTCAGGTTATGATTCCGATGTTTCAGCCTCTATCCTGGATTTTGGTGAGACTGACTCTGAGGCTGTTGGGCCTCATGGCCTCCTGAATCCTGTTGGTAAAACATGCCAGATGGCATATGCGGGCTCTGCAGTGGGACTTGAAGTTCCAGTGGGCACAGCATCAATAAAATCTCACAGACGTGGTCCAGATTTTGGAAGGAACTGCTAAAGATCTGCAGTGGTGGTTGACGAACTGCGATTGGGTCAACGGCAGACCCCGTTCCCTTCCCAAATCAGATCTCACAGTTGTGACAGATGCGTCACTTCTGGGATGGGCCGGCCATCTGGGAAAGGCGGAGATCAGAGGACACTGGTCTCCGGTAGAGTCAGGGCTCCACATAAATTTGTTGGAGCTTTGAGCGATTCGATTGGCATTGAAAGCATTTCTTTCCTCTGTCAAGGGGAAGTTAGTGCAGGTGTTCATGGACAACACCACCGCCATTGGGAAATACAACAAGCAGGGCGGGGTGGTGTTGTGGACCCTTTGTTGAGAGGCAGTGCGTCTCTGGACATGGCTGGAACAACCGGGCATAACCCTGGTGGTTCAACAACTGGCAGGTTCTCTGAACGCCAGGGCGGACAAACTCAGCTGTCAATGGCATCTCCAGTCGGAGGTGGCGCAAGGTCTCTTTCAGCAGCCGGGAGGACCTTGGTTAGATTTGTTCGCCTCCAAAGAGAACGCGCTGTGTCAGCAAAACTGCGAGCTGGAGTTTCCAAGGCAGCTATTGCTTGGCAGTGCCTTTCATCACAAGTGGAGCTCAGGCCTGCTGTATGCCTTTCCGCCCATACCACTCCTACCCAGGGTTCTGAAGAAGATCAAGCGACCAGACCCAAGTCATCCTTGTGGCTCCGGACTGGGCAAGGAGAGTCTGGTATCCAGAGCTTCTAAAGATGGGAAGTGATCCTCCGATCAGGCTGCCCCTTTGGGAGGATCTTCTGTTGCAGCTGCAGTGGAGGGTTCTCCACCGAAACCTGTCAAACTCTGCGCCTCCATGAGTGGAGATTGAGCGGCGGCAGTTGATGGCTTTTGACCTTCCTCCCGAAGTATGTAACATCACTTAGGCGGCCTGGCGGCCCTCCACTAAGCCGGTATACGACGAAATTTGTATTATACTGTACAGAAAGGTCTATTGGCCCTCTTTCTGCTTCTCTTTCAACTGATCTTTTATTCATTCTAACCCTTGACCAACAGGGCTCTGCTTTGGGAGGTTTCAAGGGTTATCTTTTTGCTCTGTCAGCTTTTTTGCAACTGCCAGACTAACCCCATCTCTATAGATTTCCAATTGTACATAGGTTTCTAAAATCGCTGGCTCGCTGGTTTCCACCCACGCACTTTGTTATACTGCAGTGACACCTTAATTTGGTACTCACTTATCTTATGTGGGCTCCCTTCGAGCGTTTACACAACTGTCCCCTCCAGCTCCTTACCATCAAGACAGCCTTTTTAATGGAGATTACATCGGCCCGGAGGGTGAGTGAGTTGCAGGCGTTATCTTGCACAGCTCCCTACATGATTTTTTTTCCGGACAAAGTGGTGCTTCGCACCCGTGCTTCATTCTTGCCAAAGGTTGTGAACCCATTCCATTTGGGTCAATCCATCACGCTGCCCACCTTCTTTGCTCCCCCGCATCCCTCTAAGGAAGAGGAGCGTCTCCACCTCCTGGACCCAAAAAGAGCATTGTCGTTCTAGCCTGGCTGTACAAAAGAGTTGTGGGTGGACGACCAACTCTTTGAGATACGGGGGAGCTAAGAAGGGAAGGGCAGTGCAGAAAAGGACCATCTCCTACTGGGTCATTCTCTGCATTAAGATCTGCTATGCCCTGACTAAGAAGCAGCCTACTGAGGGATTAAGGGCCCATTCCACCAGGGGAAAGGCTGCGACTAAGGCTTTGGCTCGGGGTGTCCCAGACCTTGACCAGGTGGCAACGTGGGCATCCTTGCAAGCATTACTGCCTGGACAGTCAGGTCCGCAGAGATGGGCATTTTGCCCGTTTGGTCCTGCAGAACTTCCTAGTATAAGGTATTGATCCACAAACCCACTGCCAGGATGGTATGGCTTGGGTATCTAATTCAAAGGTAAAGAATCTGCAGCTAGAAGTTTCTATCAGATGAACAAGTTACTTACCTTTAGTAACTCGGTGGGGCAATAGGTCAGGCGAGACTAGCCGCGAGAGCCCAACGAGAGACACTAAGTCCCCTGCTCTGCAGCCAGCTAGAAAAGGAAGGCTCCGCCACTTAGGGAAACAGAGTGACTATATTTGCCTTATGGGAAAAGAGACACTTAAGGGCATTGTTCTCGTTCCCAGATGGGATTAATATGCTTCTCTGACACGCATTTTGCCAAACTGCTTGTGAACCATGCATAGCCTGGAGTTGCATGCTATTCACAGCATCTGCGTATTGATAGTAACTGTGAAATAGCACTCTATAAATAACTGAAAGTAAGTTTATTACCTACAGTCACCAGACACATAGTGCCAATATCAGCAACACTCCCCATACCTCCCACAGCAATACTTTGGATAAATAATCAGACAAGACACATTCTTAGTGGAGAAAATTGCTGCAGGTTTATTTGCAAAACAAATATGCCAACGTGTTGGGTTATCTTACTGGCGATCCCAGGGCAGGCAGCCCCTCGCCGCCTTCCTGCCTGTCTGCCTGATGAGCCAAATTACACCGTGGCCCTAGCCAACCGGTGTTTGTCGATTTTGGGGGAAGTGATAGCCCCTCCCACCGGTGGACCACCAGTACACCCTCCAGCTAAGGGGCCGGAGCATTGCAGGCAACCCCCGGTTGCTCAGGTCCACAACTGCCCGTAGGACTAACGGGGCACTGTTGCTTCTCCAGGGCCCAACGCGAGGACCTCCCTGGGGATATTAGGCTTTCGCACCCTTACTGTGCTCCTGCAGAGGGTACCGTTCTGTACCTTACAGCCTCTGGATCGCCCTGTAACTCAGCCACAGCACTGGGTGTGGCCACCGTCACCCCAGGGCCCCCCACCACGATAGACCTAGATACCTACACCCTCCGGATTCCAAGTCCTCCCCCAGATCAAGCAAGAATATGTCCATTCCCACTTTGGACAGGTGTATCCCATCTGTATCAAAACACCATGTGGACTTAGCGTGTAGTAACCCATGCCGGATAAAACCAAAACCCCTTTGGTCGGTGAATTTACGCATGGCGCTGTTCACCCTCCTGCGTGAGGTCTCCATGGCTTCCCCTGAACGCGCCCCTCGCCACACCTGCCGGTGGGTTATTTCAGACCACCATAATTCACAAGTCCCTAGTAATATTGCTCAACTCACACATAGTAGCTCTCATATCTTGGAGAAAGGCCCTTCTACCAAGGGAAACCATATAATTCCCTCCCAGGTGAATCACCAACACATCAGGCGGAGAGTTCCCCCCGCCCCCCCCCCCCCAGTCTCTGTTGGAGTTTCTTCATCAAGAGATTCCATCGCATGTCTGGTGTCCCCACAAATCTAAAACGCCTGCCAACCGGCTGACCACCAAAATGCAGTCCCAATGTTAACTGACAATTCCCAAGGAAAATTTGCTTAACTGAAGCAACTGGTAACACGCAATCCCTATTGATCAGGGGACATCGAGTAAACCTATGAGTAATGTACCTGCACCCTCTTAACTATGACTTAAAAATGTGCTCTGGTAGTTGTCCGTATAGTGCTCCTTCCCCTCCAGTTCAGTACTACCAAGGCAAACCGCACCCTCTTGGGAATGGCACACGCACGCCCCAGCTGACAGAAAGTGCCTATTCGTGTGTAGCCCAACCTTCCGTTTTCCCTTACGGATTCTGCTGAAACTTAGCTTGCTTTACAGCTGAGTGCGCATTGCGCACTCACAGATATGTTTTTGCCTATTTCATTTCTGGCCGCAAAGTTCAATGACACTGCCAGCCCCAATCCCGGGCGAAATAAATGAAAGCTTTACTGCTACCAATGTGACAGCTGCTGGTGTTAATGATGGTCCAATATAGCACCAATGCTGTACTATAGCATTAGTGGGCCATTGCAGCACTTTATTAAAGTTCATGGCTAACCTACTCACAGTCTGGCAAAAAAGAGAGGCTGTAAATTTAAAGCCAATTGGGATGATCGTTAGATAGACCCAACAGGGAGTGATCCTGTGAAATGAGGTAGGGACCACCACCGCCATACCCCGCATGTGAATCAGCCCAGGTTTACTTTGTCATGACCCCTCCTAAGCCCTTAGAGATCCCCATAAACAAACCTGCAGTGGCCAGGTGGCAGGCACCACAGCGGGACCTGCCAGGCCGATTTACTCACCCTCCTTGCTGCCTGGCAGCACTCCCTGCTGCAGGTGTCTTGTTGCAACCCCTACTCGCCCCTCTTGACCCGTAATGATTGACCTAGCTGAAGATGCGTGGTTACCTCTCATCGGGGTCGGTAGGACGTATAACATGTGTCCTGAATGTGCGATATATATGTGATGTTGTGCAGGAGTAGAGGAATCAGAACCTAATAGTAACTGTGCATAGGACTTGTGCTAGTATTCAAAACTGTGATCTATAGATTATGCACGGTTCTATGCAGCACAACTTGGCACAGCTCATCAACTTTACAAACCAGGAAGCAAACCATTGCTGGTTACCCCCAGATCCTTGCCGTGCCTGCCTTAACCCACGGAGCTCCTTTACTACCGTAGCATTTGTCCAAACAGAACTGACATCTGCATTCCTCTTCCGGATGACGCTCTATGTGCTTCATGTTTGCCGGCTTACTGCTAAGTGTCCCAGATCATGCACTGCTATATCCAACCAGCTTATCTACTTTCTCTGACCGTCAGTGAAAGGATAATGTAATCACCAAACCCAATGTAAACCAAAAAATGCAAGCCAAACTTGCCAGGAGACATTCAACCTCAGTCCTTGAAGCGCAGCAAACATGACAATTGAAATTACAAAGCTGACAAGCCTCTCTATAACTTGAACTCAAAGTGTGACAAATGAGGCAATCCAGGCCCCCAAGGCTAACAGGATGGCTTGGGCAGAAGGCAATAGTCAACAATGATCTTGACTTACTCAGTGCCAGTTGTAGTGGTCCTCTCTCAAAGCCAGACAGTGCCACCTAGTGGCAGACTGTCAGAGACGTCGGTGGTGACAATTAAGTGACGGTGCCACGCACCAGAAAAAAACACCCAGTCATATTAAGGTGAACTTGCTGCTGAAAATAGCAATGGTGGGCCAATGCCGCACTTTCGGAAGTCCAGACTTTGCTTTCTCACCTCGTGGGTTTAAACAAGGTACAAATTTGACAAGTGCGTACCCCATGACTAATTAGACGGGGAGAAAATGGTAGGCCCCCCCCCTGCCGTGTGCAAAACCAATTGTGCGTCACTTATACTGATCTGTCGATAACTTCATGCAAAAGAGAAAAGGTGACCTTGGAAAGATCCCACACCCGCTTCGGTTGAGGAACCTCCCTAAGCACAACAGTTTAACATAGGCCTACCCTTAAAGTTGAAACCCCCTTATCCTCTGAAACTCGTAATGAGCTTAACTGGCCGAACCGCGGCTAAACTTCATTACAGTTGAGTGCACTCAGGCCAGTCGAAAGTAAATGTTATCCCATAGTACTGTTGTGCAAAAACTATTGGCTCTCCATGTTCCCTGTCCTTACCGAATAGTTAAGAAGCTTGCCAACTGAGGTTGCCACAGGCTGTGCCAAACCCACCCTTCACCCTGAAAGCTATCCTGGCACTGCTTAACAGGTAATTATTGCTACCAAAGTCGAAGGTACTCATTTTATCGGCCTCAGGAGGGTGAAAGGCTGAAGGGGGTGGCACACTATCTGATGGGATGGCCTTAGTAAATGGTTGCCCCTGAGTAAATCCCATATGCCTCCTGCTTATTGGTCATGTGTGCATGGTCATGTGTGAAAGAAATTTTTCCTTGCATGCGGGGCTTGCTAAATACCTCCCTGCAAGCATAAGTTTCTGATGCCTTACCAAAACCAACCAAAAGGATGCGTGCCCCTGTCGCCTATCACCTCTGTATGCTGTGTACAAATTCCCAGAGATCGCAGGCAGATACCATAAAGAAAAATAAGGATACAGAAGATCATTGCACTCTACCCTTGTCACAAGGAACAAGCTCAACTGCCAGCATAGACCACTGTCGATGTTAACCACCGACTATAAAATACTGAGTAGCATACTGGCGGCCCGCTTGCTGCAATACATGACCACGCTAGTCCATGAAGACCAAGCTGGTTTCATACCAACGCGAAACACGACTGCGAACATCAGGAGGTTGGTGCGACTACTAGACGATGATCACCCAGAAGCACAAAAGCCAATGATACTATCAGTAGATATCGAGAAAGCTTTTGATACCTTAGAATGGGGATATTTATATAAAGTTTTGAGACAGTTTGGATTAGGAGAGGGTTACCTACAATGGACGAAAGTACAATATACTTCGGCAGTGGCCAGAGTGAGAATGGGATCGTTGATATCACCGAAATACCCGGTAGAACGAGGGACGAGGCAGGGATGCCCGCTATCCCTGTTACTGTTCGCCTTGGCGGTGGAGCCCCTCGCGGTTAAGATTCGGACAGGTCAACACTACGGGGGCCTGGATAGCAGAGACGGACAACAGCATATATCGCTTTACGCAGACGACTTACTGCTATTCCTTAAAGACGCCGATAGGGCAATGGCAGGCGCGGAGAGCTTACTCTCGGACTTTGGGGAGGTCTCGGGCCTGAGAGTTAATTGGTCCAAGACATGCCTGTTCCCGGTAAGACAAGGAGAGACTAGACCGGACATGAATCGAGCAGTGCGCAGGGAACCCACCTGCCTGAAATACCTAGGCGTACACATCTATCACACGACAGCAGATACGCTGGAGGGGAATGTGGGCCACAGTGTAAGAGCACTGAGAGGTAATATGGCCTTTTGGGCCACCCTTCCGTTGTCGGTGACAGGCCGCATATCCCTCTTGAAAATGGTGGCACTCCCTCGTTTGTTATACTATTTTAGGACGCTACAAGTGTGGATACCCAGCTCCACTTTCAGATTACTGAAATCGATGGTGGTGTCTTTTCTCTGGGGTGCGGGCAGGCGTAGAGTTGTGCAGGCGACGCTTATGCGACCCAAGGCCGAAGGAGGACTAGCGGTCCCAGACTTTGAACTATTCTATTTAGCAGCTCAATTGCAGATCTTCACACAAAACGTAGCGAGGGTATTCCGAGGACCAGAACACAGGAGGAGAGGGGGAACGCCACGCCACGTCCTTTCATATATTGCTTTGCAGCAGAAACTAGACCCCAGGGACCTTCTCACAGAGGAGACAACGATCAGACTCTGTTGGAATCGTTCCCAACGCAGGGCGGGAGTGCTACATCCGTATGCGCCCGAGATACCGCTTGGGATGCTGACGGCATTACCGCACGGCGGAGATTGGTCGCAATTACAACTCGGGGAAGAAGCAGGACTGCAAGTGGTAGGGGATCTATATGAAGACGGGCCTCTGCTACCCTACCAAACTCTCCAAGAGAGATTTGATCTCCCAAGGGGAGGTTTCTTACTACACGCAGCGCTTACTAGAGCGATTCAGGCGCGCTGGAGGCAGGGGCTGCTGGAGCCTAAGACGTCGATGGCCTGCCAGTACACCATGATGGCGGCAGGGACCTTCAAGGCGGTCACGTACCTATATTCTAGAATGCTTCATGAAAACCTGCCGCCCCTGGCTGTATTGAAGGGAAAGTGGGAAACTGATCTAGGTAAAGATATCCCTGAGACAGCTTGGGCACCGATAGTGCGACGAGCCGGGAAGAGCACGAGGAACGCAAGGTTTCAACTAGTGCACTTATATATCCTCCACAGAGCATATTTGACACCTGGGAAAATCCAGAAATATTTTAAGGTAAAAGAGGCAGCATGTCCCAGATGTACGAGAGCGGGGGTGGAATTGGAACATATGCTGTGGTCTTGCCCAGCGATGGGACTTTACTGGAAGGGGGTGGGGGATACCCTGAATGAGGTGACAGAGAGGCTACTGGAGTTCGATAAGGCCATTAGTATACTACACTGGTTCCCCCACACGTCAAGAATAAGAGTACGAGTAAGTTCATAGATATGGGACTTCTATTAGCAAAACGAGAAATTACGAAACGTTGGAAAGCAACAGTGGGTCCCACCAGTAAAAGATGGAAGGGCGAATTTCTCAAATGGGCCACCAGTGAAAGCGCGCTGCGTTATCAGTTGGCGCGCAGGCGAAACGACGATAAGACGCTAGAGGCGGCGGCTGCATGGGAGGTGCTAGTACAGGCATTGCGAGACTGAGTCATACGACGATGAAGAGGGGCAGGTCACGGATGGGGGGATAGCCCCGGAACAAGACGGGTACATCGCATAACTCAACACATAGCTACTCCTAGGAATGTATGGTAAAAGAGGACAGAGACGGCTACCTGCGTCGTTGGTGGGGAATGAGGGAGGGGGGAGGGAACTTACAGTTTTCATAGTGTTTAAGTGTAGGGCCTAAGTTACGAAGGTTTCCGTTTTATCCGATGCACAGCTCGTGAAGGGCTTACATATCCTTATACCATGTACTGTATAACTGGTGGGGGGCTTTTGATTAATCCTTAGTGAGTATGTTGATAAATATCGAGTAAGGATTTGTATATGTTTGTACAAAAAAACCAATAAACTACGTTTTCAAAAAACTGCCAGCATCAATAATTGCTTCATGAAAACAGATATCCCCCTTGTCCCCGCACAAAATCCAGCCCTAACTTACAAAGGGGACCCCAACCCTAAAAAAGGGTACCGCTCATCTGGTGGTGCAGCACCTAGGGGAGGTGATGAAAGCAAGAGAAATGGGCGGCGGGTATACTGAGGTAACAGGGCAGATGTATGCATATTGCAGGTCTTTGTTTTATGTCGTTCTTTCCTAAAACTCATATTAATTTCCCGATCAGAATACAAGAAGATGATAAGATGTCAGCGGGGCCAACTGCCTCACTCTCTTCTCCCCCACCCACAGCGGCATCGCGGCGAAGCAAGCACATCGACTGCATGTTCACCGGCACACATACCGTCATCCGGGGAACACACTCTCAAAATTCCCACAGGTGTCACCAGCCATCTTGCCAGGTGTGCTCCGAGCAATGGTGGCCGTAATGGTAGGATGCGGAGATGCTCCTGTTGGCCACGTGCCTTTGCCTCACCCAGGCTGACTGAGCCCAAAACATATCTGTTAAACAAAACGCCCTCTCTACCGTAGGTTTGTCAAGCCAGTGTCTCCAGATGCCAGACACCAGGCCCCTCAGACCAAACCAAGAATCAACGAGGCGATCGAGCGGTCCGCTGTAATGCAACTGCCGGCGGTGCATTTCGGCCACCCACCCCGCCGCTCAATTGTACCTCCCACTCACAACCCCCACCGCTCCCCACACAGGCAGACTGAAGGAGGGGGGGACTATTGGGGTGTGGGGTGAGAGATATGCCCCTGCACTCCGGACAAGACCGACGCCAAACCAAGGACACAACCGCGTGTCCAGCAGAGGAAAAAGGGGCACAAAGGACCGGTTTTGTGTCTTTTGCTTCAATCAGGCAGCAGCAGCCGCCGGACCAGCCCCAACTCCCGCACATAATTGTATCAGAGAACCCTGGACACCCTCTGCCCCCAGTCGTCCAACTACAAGGAGGCTTGTCTGCCCGGGCAAAGGCCCCTCCCGGCCCGCACCAACATTCGACGCCCTCGCGACGACGATCCCGAGAGGCTGGACAGCGTGTCCAGGCAGTCCGGTCTGTATGGGACAAACCTGTGACCCAGTTGATACTCAGCCACACCTCACGAAGTGCTCGTCCGGCCCGCCTCCTTTGCTATTTGCCGACTGATCTCTGGAGCATTACCACGCTGCCCAATCACTCACCGGACAAAACCGACACCAGACCAAGATACGACGGCGTCACCAGGACTAACCAAATGGCGTCAGGGCAACAAGACAAAGAGGGCGAGCAGTGGGCGGGAGAGGTATAAGTACCTCTCCCCCTACCCCCTCTTGCCCGGAGGTGACGCGTGCCAGGGGGACCCTCGAGGGTCCCCAACACTGGGAGGCTGACTGTTGTGTGCCATCCTGTGGCACTAAGGGGGGCCGCCCTCTAAGGAGAGCCCCCTTCGTGGGCCCGGGGCAGCCCTGCATTGCATTTAGAGGGTCAGACCTACTGCCCCTAGCAGGCACAACTGTTGCAATTGGTGGTAAACAACCCCGGGGGTACAATACTGCTTGGATGCAGCCTACAGAAGAAAGCTGGGAAGAGAGGCCGAGGCGTAAAACGCTCATGACATGCACCACCAGGGCAGGGGCAGTGCTAGTGGGGGGCTGGAATCTCGCTGGAAAGACACGGAATGACTGCCCCTGCCAGGTGACTGGCAGAGCTGAAGACGAATTGGCCGTGGGTCTGCTCGTGCAGGGGTTAGTGGAACACATGGCTCGACAGAATAGACCAGGGCCACCCAACCTCATGACCTGCTTAACATGGAATGTCCAGGTACTCAATAGTCTATGCAAAATAAGACCCGTCTTATATCCAGACTAACACCAGGTCCAAATAACTTTTTTGCAGGATACCCACAAAGACCGTGCTTAGAGTGTAACTTGCTGGGCAGCCTATAAGCTACTGTCGACATACTCGCCCTATTTGCTGTTCTCGTTAAGAGGTATCCTGTTTCACTCGCTACGCTTGCACTCTGACACTCAGGGCTGCTAGGCTATTGTTTAGAGTTCGCTGGGTGCAACAACAAAAACCCTGGCAAATTCCAATGCTCCAATATAGACGACCCCTTTTCTTTGACTGGCTCCTGCCTATCTCAGAGCGATGATTCAGGAGCACTGTCTGTCAGATATGTGGAGGGAGAGACATCCTCAGGTCAGAGAGGGCATGTTTTACTCAAGGGTGCACAACGGATGGTCGACACTTGAATATTGGCTCGTGACTCTTGACTTGGGTACCTGAAGTCACACATATGGCAAGCACCCTCACAGACCACTCATCAGTATTGCTGTAGCTCGCGATACCTGGCACAACTAACATGGGGCGGTACTGGGATCGCTACCTTAAAACACTGCTAGATCCGGTATTTGCAGATGAGCTCCAGACTGATATCTCTGACTTCTTCAAGCGCAACAAGGGCACAGTGAAAATAGGGGGCACTGTATGAGAGGCTTTCAAGGTCACAATGTGAGGTCTCTGCATAGCTGAACACAGTGGAGTCAGGCACTTGCTTGGTGATCACCTAGCGAGACTAGAAAGAGAACTCAAGTTCTTGAGCAGTCACTAGCCCTTGTGGGCTAGTGATTTCTCAAAAGCCTGTCCTTGTGTAAATAAGAACTAAACTTACTGAATATGAGGAAGTGACAGTGAGGGAGAGTCAATACAAACCAAGTATGAGAGCACGAGCTTATGGGGAGGGAGAGGTGCCGGTAAAATCACTAGCTACTATGGTTATGCACGCAAACCCTCTCACGCAGTTCTTGAAATTGAAAATGCCTAGTGTAGGAAAGGCCAGGGCTCCACATGGATCCTCTCTGAATTTGCGACCTTCTTAAAATCACTATACACCTAAGCTCACACCCACTCCCCGAAATAAACGGGAGCTATTTGGCTGATGTCACCCTGAGATGGTTCGGCCGTGAATCTTGTCGCTAAATGTCTGTATAGCCCTGTTAAAGTATTCCTCGGGGACATAAAGGTTCCATACTCCTGGTGTCATGCGTTCCGAATCATCTTTTGATGGTATGACCAGCTTCACCAATTTCACTCCCTCACAGTGGCATGTGAGCAAGTTGCAGATCGAGGCTCAGGACAAGCCAAAGCTGGGGTCGGTGCCAGTGGGACGCAAAGCTAACAGGCACCCAAGATGGAGACGAGCCTCTGCCAGGCATGGGGTGCCCGGGCCAGACTCCACTGTGAACACCTCAGAGAGAAAGGCTCTGCTGGAAAGGCTTTCCGAGGATTTTGTATCCAGAACCTCCCCTGGGAATGCTGCAGCCTGATCCTGTGGGTCGGGGGCAGGGGCAGCATTGGGCTTTGAAGTGATGGCCACAGTCCCATTCTGTCTTTTCACCACTGGACTGAGGTTGAATACATTGGTCCCCTCCTTGTTCTAGGGACACTGCATTGTTTCAGTTTTTGTTGGAGTATTTTTTCAAGGGTGCTCATCACTAGGTCTTAGTCACTTTACGTTTTCTACAACTGGGGTGGAAGGGTCATTTCTACTACTGGATGGAAAGGGGCTCATTCTGGGGCTGAGATGCAGGTTTCCCATGTGAGAGATTTACAGTATAGCATCTTCACAAAACAGTCTGAGGGTTCTAACTCTCAATGGTAAAGGGTTCAGTAACCCCGTTAAAAGACTAACTATTCTCTCTTCTTTAAAACATACACGTGCTGGTATTTGCCTATTACAAGAGACTCACCTATTAGCAAGTGAATGGCATAGACTCAAGTCCAGGATCTTTCCCCAACAATATCTCTCCTCCTCAGTGCGTAAGGCAGCAGGAGTACCAATTTTATTTCTGCGCTCTTTTTGAGGGAATGCGGGGTCCAAAATAGCAGAAATTAGGGGCTGTCTTTTAGTTTATTACATCCATTTCGAACCACATATATTGATAATAGGATCCCTGTATGCACCCAACGAGGGACAGGAACAGTTCTTGGGCAGGGCAGTAGTGGAAACTATGACAACGCAGGACTGGTGGGTTTTGCTCGGATTGACTTTAACCTAGTTTTTCATAATGAGTTGGACTTCTCGGCCTTAAGGCAGGGCGCATCAGAAGCTATTACGGTAGGTGGTGCCCTCTGGCTCCAGGAGATGGGATTGAGGGATCTCTGGCGGGATAGCCATACACTAACGTGAGATTACACCTTTTATTCTCATGAACATAAATCATATGCCTGATTGGACCTCTTTCTGGGTTCTAGAGATGTACAGACAGCGATCAACTCAGTGGAAATAGAACAGTGCTCACAGTCCGAACACCCTGCCCTTTTGCTAGACCTTACCCTCCCGCGCAGCGTCACTTCCACCCGTACCCTCCTGCGTAGACCCGAGGTGGTTCAGCAAATAGAGAGGGCAATTAAGGACTATTTGAGAATTAATGACACCCCTGGTACCCCTATATTGATTGTCTGGGACGCGCTGAAGGCCGTCATACGGGGGGAATTTAACGCCATCTCAGATACAGACAACAAAAATAGGAGGGACAAACGTACACAATTACAGTAGCAGGTTCGGGAGCTAGATCGCATCCATCACCGCAGAGGGGCCCCTAGATTGTGGCGTCAGTTAGAGGCCGCCCTGAAACAACTAGCAGGGTTGGATCCAGATAGCACAGAATACTCCATTCTCTGCCTCAAACACTACCTTTTATGTAGGGGGGAACACATTTGGGAGATAATTGGCAAATAAACTCAGAGCCCAACGTCAAGCTACCACGGTGGACTCCTTGCTGACTGAAGAGGGAGTCCTTGTTGAGGGGAACGGGCCTGTGGCGGCAAGGTTCGGGGAATTCTACAAAGATCTTTATTCCGCACAGGCTCTTCCGACACCGAAAATAGCTAATTATTTGGGAGAATCCAAAGTGACAGAAAAGCAGGCAACGGGACTAGATGGTCCAATAAGAATTGAGGAGATCATATCAGTGATCTCTAGGCAGAAATCCGTTAAATCACCTGGCCCAGACGAATTCCCGTCAGCCTTTTATAAGGTCTTCTTTTTATCCATAGCTCCACTCCTTACTAGAATATTTAATTTCATCACAAGTTCAGCCTTGCTTTCTCCCTCAATGACGGAAGCTTTCATAGTGGTCCTAGCATAACCAGGCGAAGACAAGCAGCAGTGGGGGTCTTATCCAACCATTTCCCTCTCAAATGTTGATGCTAAATTATTTACGGGCATGTCTCACCTCACACTCTTGATTCTCTGACTGATGGCCCCTGATCAAGTGGGATTTATACCTAATAGAAATTGTGCAGACAACACCAAACAGATTCTACATCCGTTAGACAAAGCCAACCATTCCCAGAGAGAGGTCATGCTATTTTCCATTGATGCCGAAAAGGCATTTGATTGCATTCACTGGCCCTACTTAGGCGACATGCTGGCTAACTTTGGCTTAGGGGAACGGTTTTGAGCCTAGATTCTTAGCAATTATGGGGAACCGTAGGTCTCGGTCAGAGTCAATGGGAGAAGTTCAGCCCAATTTCTTATACGTCCCGGCACACTGCCGGGGTGCCCCTTGTCTCCCCTACAATTTGCGCTCTATATGGAGCCCTCTGCCAGAGGGTATGGAATAACCCGAACATCACAGGGGTAAGCTTTGGGGTGAGGAACAGGTGATACATTATACGCAGATGACGTTATTGTTTCCCTAGACAACACTCGAGAGGCCCGCCTAGCTTCTTAGATTACGTGAGACGCTTCAAAGCAGCGTAGGGATTCCAAATGAACCTTGCTAAATCATAAGCCCTGGACCTCACAGTCTTAACCAATGTAAAGGACTACTTGACCCAGAATCACTTAATCCAATGGGCTTCAGGATCTATCCCCTACCTGGGTATCCAGCAGGCCCCGAATATCGCCGGGGTCACGACCCTTAACTATCAAGATTTGACTAGATGGGTGAAGGCTGACTTGGCACGTTGGCAACTATATCCCCTTTCCTAAGTACAAAAATAATCCCCTGGACACGCTTGTAGTGAAAAGTCATGTAACGGAAAAGCACAACAACAATATTCTTCTCAATCCTTTGTTTCTTTTAATATTTATTTTTTTCTCCTGTGAGGTTCCTTTGCATTCCAATGGAACCTTTCACATCCTTAGCCGACACGTGTTTTGTCACGTTTGTTAGGGAACTATCCTGCGACTGCATCAGGGCTAAGAAAACATATAAATAAGTGCTTAAGCTGTAATCAGTGTAACACAGTGACACATATAAAGACATCTTTTTAGTGACTTGTGAGAGAAATTGGTAGTCTATGACTCTTGTAGATCTAGTGGAAACCCATACTTAAGTAATCGCACCCAAAGTCAGGAGATCATAGGAAAATCAGTGAGTATAAATTACCTGTAATTTATCTTTTATGATCCCCCATTATGCCTGGCGATATCATAGATCACTTAAGTAGTGTGATATATTAAGATAGAGTTGCAGAGTTAAAAACCCCTTTCCTGGCTGGGATGGGTCACCGCCCTTAAAATGGTGATTCTACCCAAGATTCTATACACCTTCCAAACACTCCCCCTATAGCCCCCATCAGGGACACTTCAGACACTGCAGTGTTTCTGTGTGAGATGGCACACGACCTCGGATGAAACTCGATCGTAGTTGGTGTCACCCGATCAAGGGACGTTTGGGAGTCCCAGGCCTATTACATTATTTATAAGTGACACAGCTTTGTTATTTAGTAGCGTGGTCTCTCCCTGAGTCGGAGAATGCATGGTTGTATACGTATAGAGCATTGACAGTCCCTTTTTGGCCTGCACCCATCGCCCCGTAAATCCCTACTTATACTTGATCACTGCACCTTCCCTGAGGGTTTGGGATAGTCTGGTGACCCGGAGAGGCCTTATTGTGTTTTTTTCCCCCTTGACTCTGGTTGTGGGAAATGGTGACTTCACCCCAAGTCTGGACAGAACACTGTTCCGAGCTTGGCAACATGCGGGATGGTGGTCTATAGGCCACTTTTTTGATGCAGAAGGCCCCATCCCGTTTGCCTCCCGGCGTGCTGACTTAGCTATCACGGAACGGGAACGGTTTCGACATACACAGATCCAACATTGGCTAATGCAGGTGGCAGTTAGGGAGGCCGCAAAATGGCAACTGACAACATTCGAGCATTTGCTTCCCAGCAAGGACTCAGATAGGCGCCTCATCACCAGACTATCTGGCACATGCATCAAGCAAAAACCCAGTCGGTAAAATACCGAATCAGTAAAATCAGCCGTTAGCGAGTGTCAAAAACCGAATCCCAATGCATCAACACTAATCGGGAAAAAATAAAGAATCGCTAAATAATGACCCGGAAAAATAAGGAATCGCTAATAACCAACCCGCAAAAATAAATAATCGGTAAATACCGAACTCGCTATCACCGAAATCACTATTAGCTCCCGGCAAGTGCCAATGGCTAATAACGAATCGCTACTCAATGCATCAAAAATCGCAAATAGCGAAAATCCCAAAAATCGCTATTTAGCATGAGCAGATTAAGAGGAATCAGAACCTGGAGGTAAAGTTACAAACAAAGAAAAAAAAAAATTTAATAAAAATATTACATGTGCAACAGATGGTACCAATCTGTAAACCCTTAAATTTGGCCCAGGAGACCCTGTTGGCTAGCACAAAATGGCAGCCCTCTACGTGCTTGCAAGGAGGATGCGTATCAATGCAGCAGGACAGCGCAGGAGAAGGGTCCAGGAGAGAGTATTCAGAGTGCGCATCACCTTGCTAGGACAGAATGAGGACGAGGTGTACGACCAGTATCGACTGAATCGTGCCATGATCATGCGCCTCATTGCAGACCTCGAACCACTACTGCAGCACCAGACACATCGGACCAATGCAATCCCTGCGCACGGCCAGGTCTTATGCATCCTGCACCTACTGGCCTCAGGAAGTTTTCAGGAGGTAATCGCCGTTGCCGGAGGCGTATCGCAAAGCGCACTCTCACGCTTCTTCCACAAATTCATTGATGCCATGCTGACAATGATACACACCCACATCAGCTTCCCCACAACCCCACAGCAGTTGGACCGCAACAAACAGGCATTCTACCAGGTGGCCCATTTGCCCCATGTCATTGGATGCATCGACTGTATGCATGTCCCCATCTGTCCACCCTCTGCCAATGAGTACATATTCCGTAACCGCAAGTCCTACCACTCAATCAACGTGCAGGTTGTGTGCGATGCCAAGCACATCATCACGGACCTAGTGGCACAATTTCCGGGGAGCACACACGACTCCTACATATTCAGACACAGTGGCATCCACAGGCGTCTACTCAACGGAGAATTCGGAGAGGGACTCCTGCTTGGTACGTACACATACCACTTCCACACATGAGCACCACACATGTATATACATCACCGTTGCTAAGCCTTTGCTTCTATCTTGTAGGTGACAGTGCATACGCCCTGCGGTAATATATACTCACCCCCTACATCAATCCAGCAACACCACAGGAGCAACGATACAACGCAGCCCACATAAGCACAAGGAATGTCATAGAGAGGACCTTTGGGATTCTGAAGAGTCGCTTTAGAATCCTACATAAGACTGGCGGTGCCTTGCAATACAAACCTGATACCTGCTGCAGGATTGTAGCTGTATGTGCAATGCTGCACAACATTGCGACCAGAAGGGGGATACCCATAGAGGTGGACAGGAATTACGACTACCGGGATGACCAACCACCCGCGCAACACCGACAGGCACACGTCCCTAACACAGCTGAGGGCCATAGGAGGCGGACATACATCACGCAACATAATTTCTGAACCAGGTAAGAATGAAACATGACGATTTCATTGGTGCTGCTACTGTTTAATGCACAGGAGCACTGAGGTATGTGCGACCAAACAAGCAATAAAATAATATATCCACAACAAAAGTGTTACAACAAATGGCCGTTGTAGTCACGGCTGTGCAGCGTCAAATAGGGGAGGACCCTGGTTGCCCCACCACGGTCAAGCATGACTGTCAGTTAGTCTAGTGGCGCTTGCCACGAACGCCAAGCCTCCTCTCAGGCGTCTCCACCACCTCACCACGGCCTGTCCCTGTGGAGCACCGCGAACTGCGCCGCCTGGTGCTGGCCTCTGCAACCGAAACCCTGCTCACACTTGAGGCAGCCTCACTGCCGTCCTCCCCTCCCAATGCGCTAGCACTGAATGTACCGCTCTGCAGGTGTTCAACTGCAGCGGTGACCTGTCATAGGGCCTTGGCAACATCACCGCAAAAGTGTCCAAGGTCCACCTGCAGTGACACCGAGCGGCGTGCCAACACTGCGGTGCTGTTGCTCAGCCTGGTGATGGCCTTCGTAGAGGCTGCGGACCGGAGCAAGTTCTGCCGGTGCCTCCTCCTCTTGCTATCATGGCCTTCTCTCATGGCACGGGTGAGTTCCTGTATGTCCTCCCTCAGGTACCCATTGCCCTCTGCCACCACACTGCTCATGTCCCTCACTGCCGCAGTCATGGAACGCATTTCTTTGGCAAGGCGCGCTATGTTACAGCTGATTGTAGCCATGTGTCTCCCCTGCAGGCGCTGGACACGCAGCATCCGTTCCTCGATGCCACCATTTGGGGAGCTTGCAACGTCGCCTGAAGATTGTGAACTGCGCAGAGGCCTGCGGCGCTGTGGGAGTCTGACACGTGTTGGTGGTGCTGCAGGCAGTGGGATGATACTCAGACTTTGGCCCGATGGTGTTGCAGGTGTTTGACATGTATCCACCACCTGCATGGGTGGAACTTGTGACCTGCGTCTCCGCTCTTTAGTTGCAGTTGTTGCGCCAGCAGGTGTTGCTGGTGGTGGTGGTGGTGGTGTTGGTGTGGTTGCTGGTGGAGGTGGTGTATGCGTCTCTTGCGGTGTATCCACGTCCGAATCGGCTGGTGTCTCCGAAATAATCAGCCGGTCGCTGTCTTCGGAATCGCCAGGAGATGCATCTGTGTGTGAAACAGTGCATGGTTAGTGGGATAGTTACACCTACGTAGTATTGTAAACATACATGTCCCTCTGTGATCCACTAATTAAACTGTCTATATCCAGCCTCTACTGATGTAGTGTATTTTAATTTTAGTTTTATCCTGTGCATGCACACCAGGCTGACTTGACTACAACTCCCATGATGCACTACTGTTAGGAGTAAAGTTGTGTGGGGCAAATCTGCATGCACACTCTGATCGTGCTGGGGGGTTGGGAATGGTTTAACGCAATGCTGGGTATGGGCACAGGCATGCATCTTACCTTACGCACTTGTGGCTGCGCTGGAGGTATCCATCTGGGTAACTCCCACGACGGCCTCAGGCTCGATGGTCCCTTCCACCAGCTCCTCCAGGGCAGTGTTTGCTTGCACTGTTGAAGGTCCGCCTCCCGTTCTGTATGCCTCCCGGAGCCTCTCCGCAATCCTCTCCTTGGCCCGCTTCCTCAGGTCGTACCACCACTATTTTAGATCGTCTATGCTGCGGGGCGTCACTCCCACCGCATTGACCCTCTCTCGGATGCGCAGCCATATGTGCCGTTTCTCTGACTCTGGCACCTTTAGGGACAGCTTCCCGAACAGCCGATCGTGTTTGCTGCTCACCCCCTCGATGAGGTGCTCCAGCTCCCGGTCGGAAAACTTGCGTTTTCTCGTGCGTGCAGCTTCTGCGCTGGATGGTGCTTCTTTCTCCATCCTGGTTGTGTAGGGTGGTAGTCCTGTAAGTTTAGCTTCAATGGGCTCAGGCAGTCTCCAGTACCAGCTCCTGTTTGCTCCTCTGGCGAGGCAATGAGGGTGGGGCTGCAGTATTTCCTGGTGGTGATGTCATAATGCCGTTCCCGGAGCGACCCGTTATTTCACGTTTTCGCTAATACCGATTTCGCTAATACTGATTTCGCTAATACCGAAATCGCTACTAGCTAAATCGGTGATGCCTGTTTCGCTTTTTGCTAATTGGTGTTTTCTTTACTCGCTAATGTATATTCGGTAAAATATAGCGATTTTTAAAGAATCGCTATATTTTGCCGAATCTGTTGATGCATTCTGTAAAGCGATTCCTTGATACCGATTCCTTATTTATCGCTATTAAGGAATCGCTTTTGCTTTTGTTGATGCATGTGCACCTATATGGGATACTGCTACATGAGGAGCCTAGGTCAAAGTCCCCTGCGAAGGTCCGGTGGGAATTGGAACTTGGCAGGCAAATGCCCCTAAGGAAAGCCATGATGTTTATTACCGCACACGACATATAGCATCTAACACCTCCAGCATAGAGACTGCAACGAAGATTGCCACTTACTGGTACCTTAGCCCGGTTCACATAGAAAGAATACAGCGTGCAGCGACAGGTGCTGGAGGGATTGCGACTTCCCCGGAACTTTGGTACATATCTGTGGGAATGCCATAGACTAACACAGTTTTGGACGGAGATCCTGTCTGATATTGACACTCATTTTAATACCCAGTTGCACAGATTCCCCTCATATATCATATTGGGACTTCCTAACCCACTTAAATACCCACTTAAATTCCGAAGGGGCCGACATATAGCTCTGGCACTGGCAGCGGCACACCAGTCTATCTTAGCCTATTGGGGAACTGATAAGCTGCTGTCTCTGAAGAATTAGCTTCTCCATATTTGGCATGTTCAGGGGATGGGGTGGCTCTCTTTAACTCTCACTTAGCAAGGGAATTCATACTGGGATATCTGGCAACCTTTTATCACGCTCCTTTCACAGGAGTTTACGGAGTTGACCTGTCCCAGATATCTGAGGTTGCTCCGACTGACTAGTCCTGCAGAGTGAGCTGCTCTGACAATCCGTCTACATAAACCCCAGCTAATAAATGATCTCTCTCACAGTTTGAGGCTTGATGAGCACCCGAGGATTTGGGAGGGAGTTACGAGGAGGGCCACGGGGAGTTAACAAAAATGTTGCTACTTGTGAAGCTGAATCTTTGCGATGTCAGAGCTTTATTAAGTGTCTTCGCTTTTTCCTTTCTTATGCAATAATAAAAATGTATTTATTTAGCATGAATATCTGTATAGTATACGCAATTGTACTGCTGATGTGGTATGTAACCAACTAAGACTGGCCATGCTGCGGATTCATTGTTAGGGGGACCTACTCTAACATTTTTTGTTGTGTGTGGTAGTTCGCCATCAAACCAATTTCTGTGTTCTTGGTATGCTAAATGTATTTCTATTTCTTCATATGGTGTATAGTTATTTGGAACTTAATCTTATGTAGAGTGCTTCTCTAATTTGAGCACGGAAATGTGTGTGTATTTATAATAGCATCATCCATGCTTCTGTGTTGAGTCATCAGCCAGGCTGACATTTGTTTACTGTCTTGTGTTAGTCATGTCGCCTCACGGACGAATAACAAACAACATTTGCACTATGTGTATCTGGGCCTTGTATAAAATGTTCAAGGTTTCGTGATAGAGTACTTACGAAGTGGATTTGTAAGCAATGTGGTTTAAGAGAAACTAATCCTGCACTGTCACGCAAGCAAATGTGTGTCAAAAGTCATCACATAGAAAAGAAGACAACTTAAGAAACATGTGCATGTAAGAATGACAGTGTTTTTCCCAGGACTAACCTAGTCATGTCACAGTGGTACTTCACTGAAACCTGGGACAGAATGTTCTGAAACAGTTCTCCTTTTATATATTTCCTCATAGAACCAAACTCCAGATCACCCGGTCCAATTTCTCATCCACAATATCTTAGTTGATCGTTTTCCTCTTCCAAGGATTAATCAGATGTTGTCCACAACCAAAGGAGTAAGGTGGTTTAGCACCATTGATCTGATTGCAGCTGTTCACTAGGCCCAATTACATCCAGATAGTAGGAGACTAACAGCATTTATTACCCCATTTGGTTGTTACCAATTTATAAGGGTACCCTTTGGACTTGCTTTGGCTGCAGCAATGTTTCAAAGGCTGATGCACTAATTCTTTAGCGGTGTGAAGAAGGTCATGTTTTTCCAAGATGAAATTTTGGTCATTGGGAGAACTAGGGCTGAACATGATAAGAAATGAATGCAAGTCTTGGAAGTCTTAAGGAAAAAGGGTCTCCCTGCTGAACTAAATAACTGTACAATTGCCAACGAAAGGGGCATGCATTTAGACCAGGGAGTGAGTAGTGGAGGAATAAAAACCAAGGCTGAATTAGTGGAACCCAATTAATAATTCACCATCCCCTAGTAATAAGGATGAGGTGAGAGCTTTTTAGGGTTGGCAGAATTCTATCCTAAATTTGTTTGCAAGTTTTGAGGTGAAATGAAAGATAATACGTTTGAGTGGTCTGATGAGTACCACAGGGTTTTCCAAGAACTGAAGGATGTGTGTGTAATGCCCCACATTTGCAAGGTTTCCACCCTAAGGAGTATTGTCACAACGGATGCTAGTGGAAGAGGGTTCAGGTGGTTTTAACACAAGTTAATTTGGATGGCATGAAAAATGTAATTGCTTTTGCTTCCTGTTCATTTTCTCCAACTGAGGAGAAGCTTTCTGTCATACAACAGGTAGCACTTGCATGTGCATGGGGTTTGGAACATTTCAAACAGTACATTTGGGGGACTTGTGTGACATTATGCAGTGAACACAGACAATTCACCAAAGTTTTGACAACAAAAGGTTTAGTTAATGCTTCTCCTCGATTGGCACAGTTGTCACTGAGGCTGTTAGGCTTCAAATATGATGTTCAGTATGTAGCTGAAGTTAAAAATAGAACTGCAGATATTTTGAGTCGTCTTCCTTTGCCAATGAAGGATGCTACCAAGTGTATAGCTGTGAGAAAGTGGATTTCTGTTGCAGTAACCCCCCTCCCCCCCCCCTTTTTGTGTTGCCAGTCTACTGATGCTCTTTGACTTGATGTGCTCTGGGGCCCTGCCAATCAGGACTCCAGGGCCTGTGTTCTTTCCCCAAAGCAAATCCCAATTGGCATCTCTGGCCACATGTCAGCCCCTGGTAAATGGTACCATAGGTACCCCGGGCACTGTGACCAGAGAAGGCCCCTAAGGACTGCATCACTTATTGTGCCACCCTTAGAGGCCCTTTACCCTGACACACACACACTGCCTTTGCAGGCTGAGTGTCTGGGGGCAGAACAAAACAAAGAGTCGACATGGCACACATCCCTGTGTGCCATGCCCACAAACCACTGCTGTGGCATACATCAGTCACCCCTCTAGCTGGGTGCCCTATGCCAGTGGTGAGGGTACAGGTGCATGAGCCCTGTACCCCTACAGTGCCCAAGTCCATTCCTGGGCCCTGTAAGTGCAGTGCTGCCATTAAGAGTATATGGTGCTGGAAGGTTGTCAGTTCGAACTCCACAGCACCATAATGGCTACACTGAAGACCGGGAAGTTTGGTATCAAACTTCTCAGCACATTAAACCCACACTGATGCCAGTGTGGGATTTAATGTAAAATGCACAACAGAGGGCATCTTAGAGATGCCCCCTGAAAAACGACCAACTACCAGTGACCTGACTGAGTGGCTGCGCAGGCTGCCACCACGAGTCATGTTTCTGGACCCCTGGGTCGAGAGCCTGCTGCTCTCGGGCTGAAACAATGCACATCCTGAGACGAGGTGCCAAGCCTCCTCCCCCAGGATGGGCAGGGTTCATGAAGGAGAAGCCTCAAAGGCATGCCGCCTTTGTGAGCCTCTCCAGACCATTTGCTGCTTTCAGCAACTGGTCCCCACTGGTTCTACCCCCCACTTTGGGCAGGAGAACCGACAGGAAAAACAAGTGAGGGAGAGAGGTGTGCCCACCTCTGCCAACTCCACCCCTAAGGTGGGGGAGGCGAGGTGAAGCACAACCTCGAGTCCCCGCCATCTTGAGGATGGGGGGACCCAGCCAACCAGGGACAGGTTCCTGCCCTTCTCCCACTGGAGAGTAGCAGAATAGGGGTTGTACCCACCCCAGGGAAGGGACCCATTAGTCCCTGCCCTTCACCTACCTGTAACGCCCCTAAATTTAGTATTTAGGGGCACCCTGAACCTTCCTTCCTCAGATCCAGCAACCACAAGAAAAGAAGGACGAGAAGCCATGCAGAGCTAACAAGAGGACGACGCCGACTGACTTGGCCCCAGCCCTACATGCCTCTCTTGCCTCAAACCTGCTCCTGCGAAACCCCGGCGTGTCCAGCGGCCAGCAACCTCAAAAACCCCGCAGGACCTGCCTGCATTCACTTTCCAAGCTGTTTCTCCCGTGAACACCGGACATATTTAAACTGCAGCTTTTGGTGCCAGATAGAAACCGCAAATCCAGCACACGCTGCACCCGCCGAGCCCGGCCCGTGTTTGAGTGAACAAACACCCCGAGGAGGTCCCCCCGGTGATCCTGACCCGAGATCCGGCGAACCCTGACCTGCCTCAAGCCTCCAGACGACGCCTGCAGCTTCAATCCAAAGGACCCCCCCTACCGTGACCAGAGCGGGTAAGAAAATCCGACGTCCAAAGGAACCCCTGCACCAGACGCCCCGCGGCCTTGTGTGCCCAACCCAGTGGTGCCTAACCATCCCTCTATATCCCAACTTACCCCTCGAAGTGGTGGTCACTCCTGGAAGATCCTCGTCCCCGAGCCTGCAGTGTTTCTTTGTCCCGGAGAATCCCCATTGAAATCAACAGGGCACCCGATCTCAAAACAGCACCCTGCACCCGGCCGCCCTAGCGCCGCTGAGGGTGCCCCTTTTGTGCTAACTTGGTCCCCAACTTGCCCTGAGCTTAACCCTAGGAGCTTTGCTCCCACAACCCTGTGGCCTGCTTACCAGCCGCCACCAACCGGAGTCTCCCTATCTCTATAGGATAATATTGGGCCTCAACATTTTGCACCCGACCGCCCTAGTGCCACTGGGGGTGCAACAACAGTGCATCACTGACCCTGGGAGATCCCTGAGTAAAACCCTAGAACCCTAACTCAAAAGACCGATTACCTACCTGGAAACCGATAACCTCTTTTATCTCATATAATAACATTGACACTTTTTCTCCCAGAAAAGTTTCTGTGTTGACTTTTGAAAACTAAGAATATTCCTTTAAAATCACCCAATTAACCAAAACACATTTTTTCAACTGTTTTCAGGAGATGTCCCAGTGCTGACCCCAGGTATCCAGCACTGAGTAAGAAAAGTAATGTTAAAGTAACCTACCTGTAAAGTGAATTTCCTCCCTTAGGATAACATTGGGGGTTCATTTTGAAAAGGTTTCTAAGTGTCAACTTTTAAAATACAAGAATATTCTTTAAAAAACGTACAAACTACAAAAACGTAATTACTTACCTGCTTTATGTGAATGGCCCAGTGCAGAACCTAGGAGTCCAGCATTGGATTACAAAAGTAATCTGAAAGGTAATTAATTGCATTTTTCCTAAAAAGCCCGTTCATTTGAATGTACTATACCTGCTAAGTGTTGCAAACTGCTTACTTAAACTGTAACCAAAACCAGTACAAGTCAAACTGCAATTTTGAACTGTGTTCATACAAGTAAATTACTACTGCAAAGTATTTATATGCTTACCTGTACCAGGCTTGCTTGGTTCTAGAAATAAAACAACAGTATATTTTTTTATACAAAAACAATTGGCCTACAGTTCAGTTCTTGAGTGTGTGAATTCATTTGCTGACTGAGTGTGTACATCAAATGCTTAACACTGTCTTCTGATACTGCCTTACTGCTTGACCAAGCTACCTTCAGAGAGTAAGGTTCTATCTAACTTTAACCTCTGCCAAACCTCTGGAGACCGTTGGACTCTATACACACTGTACCTCACTTTGGTGCAGTATATATAGAGCCAGTTTCTTACTGAAACTGAGGAGGGCTGTGTGGTTGAAGTCGGTTAAGTTGACAGTGGCATTCTGCGGGAAGAGAGGATGATTGCCCAATAAAAGGATCTTGTCTTGAAAGAAGTGATGAAGTCCATTGTTGAGGGATGGCCGGAGAAAAGGCAATTGAGTAAAGAAGTACAAGTCTTCTGAAAGATGAGGCAGGAGCTTTCTATTGTTGATCAGAAAGTTCTGAGGAATGGAAAACGGGTGCCTCCTGTGGATGTTAGAGAGAAGCTTTTGAAAATTTGACAATGAAGGTCATTTAGGGATTGTAAAAACAAAGGTTCAAATTTATCAAAGAGTTGCATCACCCTTTCTCCAGGCAACAGGGCACAAGAGTGGTGCAACTGTTAAGTTAGATTAATCAAGCCACCCAAGGCCGCCTTGCATGGACCTGAGTGACTTGATAAAGCTAGAGTAGCACAACCCAGCGCAAATTGCTGCATTGCGTTTCTCTGCCCCAGGCAGGCTTTCCATGGGTGGAGCGTGGGTGTTCCGACGCATCACCCATGGATTTTGGCACATTCCCAGATTTACCATTATTGGTAGACCTGGAAATCCGTCAAAATGCTACTCATGTATTTCTCCTCCATTTTCCTCTTCCTATGTGTGCAGCACACATAGAAGGAGAAAAATGGCTCAGGAGATGTTTTTTGCGCAGGAAGGTGTTCCTTCCTGCACAAAAACAATCCTGCCTACTACGAAGGTACCGTTGCACCATGATTCAAGGGTGCCTGTGTTGGCACTAGGTAGCACATTATGCGCCAGCGCAGGGAAATGCGCCATATAATTTTAAATACAGCACATTACTGCCCTTTTCCTATCATGCAGCGCAGCAAGATGGCTTGCTGCGCTGCCTGTTTTTTGGTAAATATGCCCCAAAGTCTAGAGTAAAGTATTCATATTGGTGGCTTGGTATAGATAAAACCATTGAAATCTTGATAAGAAATTGTTAGTTATATAATGATGATGTAAAAACTCAAATCAGTAGAATACCTCTTTTGTGCCCAGTGAGTGCACCCAGCATGCCATGGAGAAGGTTGGAATAGAAATCATGGGGTCCGGTAGAGGAGAATGAGATGCAGAAATTTCTCATTGTTATGATACACTATTGTTAGACCTGGCACCTTGCCGTGGGTCTCCCTTCCATTTTTGCTGTTGCCTCATGTGTTTTTGCTGGTGTTAGATGCTCAGGGCACTGTGCCACTGCTATCCAGTGCCACAGTTCAAGTGCTCCCTATTGTAAATTAATGTATGAATTTGTGATTCCATGATTGGTTGGTTTGGTTTACCTGTCAGACCCTAGTACAGTGCAGTGCACCAGGAGTGCCCAGGGCTTGTAAATCCAAATGCTGCTGGTGGGCTTGCAGCACTAGTTGTGCCACCCACAGAAGCAGCCTGTAAAAGTGTCTAAGGTCTGCCATTGCAGAACCTGCGTGCAGTCTGGTAATGTCATGCTGACTGGGCACCCACTTGCCAATCCCTAAACCTTCCCTTTTCTTCATATCAGACACCCCTATTGTAGGCCCAAGGGCAGGGTGCATTGTAAGGATAAGGTAGGACATGCCCTGGTGTGTGTGGCATGTTCTAATAGTGAATTACAGCCATTTTCGTTTTTCACTATTGCAAGGCTACCAGTTCTTCATAGGCCAGAATGGGCAGCTTGGTTATTACATCTTATAATCCTAACTGACTCAGGGAACATGGTAGAAATTCGAATTTAGTATGCCTGAACTCAGAATGATAAAAGACATCTTTTAGTGAAGTTGGTTTTAACATTCTGTGTTTGAAAATACCACTTTTAGAAAGTAGGTATTTTCTTGTCTAACAATTCAAACCTGCCTCTGCTAGGCTGTGTATTCCTGGTCTGGAGTTTGAGTGACAGGGATGGGGAATTCCAGGAGACAGGGTGAGGTGGCCCAGTGGTGAATAGAGAGATCTGCATCTAGATGGGAGGGAGGAGTTGCACCTGGGACCTGAATAGGGCTGTGCCTTCACTCCACAATGCAGGCTCCACCTCCTGTGGTGCGTCTGATGTCTCTGCCCTGCACTCTGAAAGGAAAGAAGGAGTCAGGTAAACAAAGTGCTCCAGGACTGGCCAGAACTGGTTTGGCCCTCAGAGGACAAAGGATTTTGGGGTATAAGTATTGGTACCCTGATCCCAAGAATTTAGATCACTTTGGGAAACAAGAAGAAACCTCTGCTGAGGAGAGGAACCAGGACACAATGCTAGATTTGCCTGCTGATGTCTATAATTCTAATCCCCACATGAAAGGTGCATTAATGTCCAGGTATGGTTTAACTCCTGAATTGTACAGACAGAGGTTCAGGGGTTGCAAGAAGATAGAGAACAGTACCTGGGTGGAATATGTCACTTTTTTCTGCAGAGCATTGGATGGTTGGGTGAAAGGTAGCAAAGGTGATGATTTTCAGGGACTTCTTGATTTGATTGCATGGGAGCACTTGTCAAATAACTGTTTTCCTGCGCTACGGCAGTACCTGATTGATAGTAGGCTGACTAATCCTAGGAAGCTTGCTGAAGAGGCGGACCGCTGGGTCAGTACCAGGGTCCACAAGGGTCACGTGGAAGACTCAGCCAAGAGTGGGCAGGGTCCCTAGCAGAAGAGTGGTGGGACAAGTGTAAACAGAGGGAGTTCTATAGAAGTCCCCAAAGTAGTCCTCAAGGGAACCAAAGGAAAGATTCTCAGCCTCCCCCCAGAAACCGTCAGGGGTCCCGACAGGTCCACCTGTTCAAAGAGGACCCCCAAAATGCTACAAATGTGGATACCTGGGTCATTTAGCGAATGAACCCAAGTGTCGCCTGTTTGGAAAACCAGCACCCCCTGGTGCAGCCCCCCGGCAGATGGCTAGTGTAGCCCTGGGTGAGAAGATGGGTGCCCAAGGTGGGTGGGGTCCCGCAGCGATGTCCCTTGTCTCATTAGGAGATTGTGAGGTGGTCCCCAGGACCCAGCTGCCTGATAACACTAAAAAATACACGCAGTGGGTGACCATCAATGGCCATAGAGTGGAGGCTCTTAGAGATACAGGGGCCAGTGTGACAGCTGTCAAGTGTCACCTGCTGTCTCAAGAGCAGGTTGTCCCTGGTGCATTCTAATCAGTTGTTGCCGCTGACAACATAGTCACTTCGAGGTGGCTCAGGTTCCCTTTGAGTGGGGGGGGGTCTCTGGTACTCTTCAGGTAGCTGTGAGGCCCGCCATGCCTGTTGACTGTTTGTTAGGGAATGATCTGGAGAGCTCACCTTGGGCGAAGGTGGAGCGGAGTGCTCATTTAGAAATGTTGGGTTTGCCTGACTGGGCGTGTGTGACCTCCCGGTCCATGGCAGCGAGTAAAGGTGCTCAAGAGGACCTGGAGCCTGAGAGGGAGGCCCAGGTACCTGCCGTCAAGAGTAGAGGCAGGGGGTGCGGGAAACCGACCCCCAAAGTTCCCATGGTCCAGGAGGAAGCAGACCCTGAGGGGGATGCCCTGGAGCCTACATGGAAACAGGTAGCCGAACTGGGGGACCTGCTTGAGCTGACCCATTGGCAGCAAGAAGGAGGACCCTCCAGGGAGGAATTCTGCAAGGAGCAGAAAGAATGCCCTTCTCTTGTGGGTCTGCGGCAACAGGCTGCAGACCAGGCAGCAGGTGATCAGTCTGGGTCACATTGGATTTACTGGGAGAATGACCTCCTGTATGCTGAGCCTAAGGTTGCTGAGCCTGGGTCAGCCCGTTTGCTGGTGGTACCCCAGCGCTTCAGATGTTCCATTGGCAGGACATTTGGGGCAGGACAAGACCTTTGAGAGGCTTGTCACCCACTTTTATTGGGCCCAAATGCGCAGGAGTTCAGACACTCACTGCAGGACATGTCAGACTTGCCAGGCAAGTGGAAAGAGTGGGAGGAAACAAAGGCTCCTCTCCAGCCATTCCCTGTGGTCATCACCCCCATTGAACGGGTGGGTATTGACCTTGTGGGGCCACTGGACCCCAAGACAGCCATGGGCAACAGGTTCATCCTGGTCTTGGTGGACCATGCCACCCGGTACCCGGAAGCCATACCTCTGAGGACAGTGACGGCCCCCGTGGTGGGACGAACACTGATGGGAAGTTTCTCCAGAGTGGGATTCCCTCGCGAGGTAGTGTCTAACCAAGGTACCTACTTCATTTCCAAGTATATGAGGTCCCTGTGGTAGGAGTGTGGGGTAACTTACAAGTTTACCACTCCTTACCACCCCCAAGGAAATGGGTTGGTTGAGAGGTTCAACCGAACCCTAAAGGGCATGATTATGGGTCTTGAGGAACCCATGAGGCGTAAGTGGGATGTCCTCTTACCATGCCTACTCTTTGCTTACCATGGGGAGCCACAGAAATCTCTAGGGTTCAGCCCCTTTGAGCTTCTCTATGGACACCCAGTGAGAGGACCTCTGAGTTTGGTTAAAGAAGGCTGGGAGCAATCGCCCAGGAAACCTCCCCAGGATTTATATAGCTACATGCTGGCCTTTAGGAACCAAACTTGGCGTTTCAGGCAACTCGCTGAGGCGAATCTGGAAGCCAGCCAGGAGGAGATGAAGCGGTGGTACGACCAGAATGTCACTCTGGTAGAACTTCAGCCTGGTCAGAAAGTGTGGGTCATGGCCCCAGTGGACCCCTGCGCGCTCCAGGATAAGTGGACCGGACCATTTGAGGTTGTGGAGCGCAAAAGTCCGGTTACCTACTTGGCGGACTTGCAGTCTCCCAGGAACCCCTTGAGGGTCCTGCATGTCAACCGCCTGAAGCCCCACTTGGAGAGGTCCCAAGTGGGCATGCTCTTAGAGACAGATGGTGGAATGGAGGAGGAGACCGAGCCTCTTCCAGACCTGTCGGTGACAGAGAAAGATGGGTCAGTGGAGGGTGTCAACCTCTCTTCCACCCTGACCCCTGAGCAACAGAATGACTGCCGCCAGTTGCTGGGACAGTTTTCTGATCTGTTCTCCCTGGTTCCCGGTGTCACTGATTTGTGCGTCCATGATATGGACACTGGGGAAAGTACACCTGTGAGGCACAAAACCTACAGGGTGACTGACAGGGTGAGAGCTTACATCAAGGAGGAGGTCTCCAAGATGTTTGCGTTTGGGGTGATTGAGTCATCTAACAGTCCTTGGGCCAGCCCAGTGGTCTTGGTCCCAAAGGCTGCCGCACCGGGTGCCATACCAGAACTCCGGTTCTGTGTGGACTACCGAGGGCTCAATTCAGTCACCAGGACTGACGTGCACCCCATCCCCAGAGCTGATGAGCTCATAGATCGGCTAGGGGCTGCACGGTACCTCAGCACTTTTGACTTAACGTCTGGGTACTGGCAGATCGCCTTGACTGATGGGGCAAGAGAGAGGTCCGCATTCTCCACACCAGATGGGCACTACCAGTTCTGGGTGATGCTCTTTGGTATGTAGAATGCCCCTGCCACCTTTTAGAGGTTGGTCAACCAGGTGTTGGCTGGACTGGATGAGTTCAGTGCCGCCTACCTGGATGACATCGCAGTGTTCAGCGCCAGTTGGAAAGAACATCTACGCCACCTCTGGGAAGTGTTGATGGCGCTGCGGAGGGCAGACCTCATGATCAAGGCGAGTAAGTGCCAGATCAGGCAGGTTTCCGTGGTGTACTTGGGACACCAGGTGGGGAGCGGCCAGGTGGCGCCCCTACAGCCCAAAATTGAAACCATCCTGGCTTGGGAGCCGCCCAAAACCCAGACAGAGGTGAGAGCCTTCTTAGGACTCACAGGTTACTACAGGAGGTTTGTCAAGGGGTATGGCAATATTGTTGCACCCTTGACAGCGCTGACTTCCAGGAAGCAGCCAAAGAGAGTGATTTGGACCGACCCCTGTCAGAAAGCTTTTGAGGCCCTAAAAACTGCTATGTGTACGGCGCCCATGCTCTTGGCACCCAACTTCTCCAGGGAGTTCATAGTACAAACGGACGCTTCAGAGCATGGTGTTTGGGGCTGTTCTGGCACAGATGAATGAGGAGGACCTAGATCAACCCGTAGCCTTCATCAGTAGGCGGTTACTTCCACGGGAACAGAGGTGGAGTGCTATTGAGCATGAGGCATTTGCTGTGGTCTGGGCACTGAAGAAGCTGAGACGATACCTGTTTGGGACTCACTTCTGGGTTCGGACAGACCACAGGCCCCTCAGATGGTTGATGCAGATGAGGGGTGAGAACCCAAAGCTGTTGAGGTGGTCCATTTCCCTACAGGGGAAGGAGATCACGGTGGAACACCGCCCTGGTACAGAACACGCCAACGCTGATTGTCTGTCCAGATTTTTCCGCCTTAGTGATGAGAACTCCCAGGAGGTAGGGTAGTTCTCCCCACATTTCAGCTGAAAGGGGACACGTGTTAGACCTGGCACCTTGGCGTGGGTCTCCCTTCCATTTTTGCTGTTGCCTCATGTGTTTTGGTCGGTTTTAGATGCTCAGGGCACTGTGCCACTGCTATCCAGTGCCACAGTGCAAGTGCTCTCTATTGTAAATTGATGTATGAATTTGTGATTCCATGTTTGGTTTACCTGTCAGACCCTAGTACTGTGCACCAGGAGTGCCCAGGGCTTGTAAATCCAAATGCTGCTGGTGGGCTTGCAGCACTAGTTGTGCCACCCACAGAGGCAGCCTGTAAAAGTGTGTCTAAGGTCTGCCATTGCAGTGCCTGCGTGCAGTCTGGTACTGGCATGCTGATTGGGCAAGTGCACCCACTTGCCAGTCCCTAAACCTTCCCTTTTCTTCATATCAGACACCCCTGTGGTAAGCCCAAGGGCCGGGTGCATTGTAAGGATAAGGTAGGACATGCCCTGGTGTGTGTGGCATGTTCTAATAGTGAATTACAGCCATTTTCGTTTTTCACTGTTGTAAGGCTACCTGTTCTCCATAGGCCAGAATGGGCAGTTTGGTTATTACATCTTATAATTCTAACTGACTCAGGAAACATGGTAGAAATTCGAATTTAGTATGCCTGAACTCAGAATGATAAAATACATCTTTTAGTGAAGTTGGTTTTAACATTCTGTGTTTGAAAATACCACTTTTAGAAAGTAGGTATTTTCTTGTCTAACCATTCAAACCTGCCTCTGCTAGGCTGTGTATTCCTTGTCTGGAGTTTGAGTAATAGGGCTGGGGAATTCCAGGAGACAAGGTGAGGTGGCCCAGTGGTGAATAGAGAGATCTGCCTCTAGATGGGAGGGAGGAGTTGCACCTGGGACCTGAATAGGGCTGTGCCTTCCCTCCACAATGCTGGCTCCACCTCCTGTGGTGCGTCCGATGTCTCTGCCCTGCACTCTGAAAGGAAAGAAGGAGTCAGGTAAACAAAGTGCTCCAGGACTGACCAGAACTGGTTTGGACTAGGCAAAGGCCCCTCTGTCCACAGAGGACAAAGGATTTTGGGGTATAAGTATTGGGACCCTGATCCCAAGAATTTATATCACTTTGGGAAAGAAGAAGAAACCTCTGCTGAGGAGAGGAACCAGGAAGAAACTGAGGAGAGACTATCCCTTAAACTGGGGGATTGGCCTGCAGGGGTTGCCTACTGAGAAAGAGGAGAAAGGATTTTTGTGTGTACTTTTGCTCAATTTGTAAAGGATCTCCAAGGGCATGGAAAAGAGCTTGCCTCCTGCTGAAGTCTCAGGGACAACAGACTTCAACCACCAGATCCCCAGAGTTCTTTAGGAGTGCCTGCTGCTGTTTTTGGGCCTTCTGAGGGACTGCGTGTTGCAAGGAGCTGGAAGCGCGACTCACGGAGAAGAAGTGTGTTGGCGTTGCAGCCCCTGCCGTCACATCACTGAATAAGGGTGTCGCCGCTGTAGCTGTTGCATTGCACCGCATCACGAAAAGCGCCCCGCAACATCGAAGAAGCGTGTTGCCGTCGCGGCCATCGTAGTGGACGCATTGCACCGCATCAAGAGAAGAGTCTCGCAACGAGGAAGAAGCGTGTCGACGTCGCAGCTGCTGCCGTCGCATCTTGGATGACGCCGTGGTAGCTGTCTCATTGCACCGCATCAAGAAAAGCGCCTTGCATCCACGGAGAAGCGTGCCGCCGTCGGAGCTGCTGCCGTCGCATCTCTGAACAAGGGTGTCGCCGCTGTAACTGTTGCATCGAGCGGAAGCGTCTCGCATTGCTGGAGAAAAGTGTCGCCGCCAAAGCCGCTGTCGTCGCATCACAGGACAAGGGTGTTGCCGCTGCAGCTGACGCATCGAGCAGGGATCTCTCGCAACATCGGAGAAGCGAGCCGCATCAGGAAGATCTTCACGTCTTTATTTCTTTGCACCAAACTTTCATCGAATGAAACATGGTTGCAACACTTTCGTTGCCCTGCGTGTCGCAGCTAAAGGTACATTGACTTAAAGTGTCGCATTTAAGAACTAAAGAGACTTAAGCTGAATTCTACCATTTTAAAGTAACAATTTTGTGGATTTTTGTCATTTATGGTCTTGTGGTAAATCTATATAAAGAATACTTATTTTTGATATAAAACCTGTGTGGTGTCCATCTGTAGTGTTGTCACTTGATTACTGTATGTGTTCACAAATGCTTTACACACTGCCTCTGAGATAAGCCTGTCTGCTCGTGCCAAGCTACCAAGGGGGTGAGAAGGGGTTATTTTCAGAGTGTACCCCCTTACCCTGACTAGAGGAGCGGGTCCCTATTTGTCACAAGTACCTACCTGTGTCAACTAGAGACCCCCCAAGTCTAAAAACTATTTCTTTAAGTGGCCTGAAATTGCAATTGTTGCTAAGGTGGATTCTAAGCAATTGTGAAGTTGATTGATAAGGTATTTGTGAGAGAAGGTTTACTAAAAATAATTTTGATTGACAAATGGCCGCAATTTGTGTCTGATGCATTTATATCTTTTGCAATGAGAAATGGGATTGTTCATAACACTGCAATTGTGAAAAAGGAATTTGGCCTTCGTGAAGCCCTCCGCGTCACGAAGGCCAAATTCTTCGAGGAAAAAATTACTAGCGCATCCAACTCTTCCAGAGAGACCTTCAAAGTTGTTAAGGAGCTTCTTAAGATCCCTGAGCCATCAGTCATCTATGACAATCCAGCGGAGAAGTGTAGGGAACTCGCTGATTATTTCCATCTTAAAATTGAAAATATTCTTTCTCTGCTACCTCGGGCCCCACAGAACATGGATGTAGCGAACCAAGGAAGAGTTTCTCATGTTCTATTTGATTCCTTTGTCCTGATATCTGAGCCGGAAGTGACAAAGGAACTCTGCGCTATGAAGAGCGGATCACCAGACGACCCTGCTCCTATGAGGTTCCTTAAACAAGTGGCCTCTGTCATCACGGCCCCTATCACGAACCTCATCAATCTCTCCCTCACTCAAGGGGCGGTTCCACCAGGCTGGAAAAGAGCTGTTGTGAAGGCTCTTCTGAAAAAGCCTAGTCTCGATCCCTCGGACTTGGCCAATTTCAGGCCTATTTCTCTGCTGCCGGGACTCGGTAAGATCGCAGAAAGGCTGGTCAATTATCAACTGTCCAGCTTTCTGGAGTCGAATGGGCTGCTTCGAGAGACTCAAACCGGCTTCCGCCCTGGTCATGGCACCAACACCGCCCTCCTGGCAGTTGTGGACGAAGCCAGATGCATGCTAGATTCGGGGGGTTCAGTGGCAGTGATCCTCCTGGATCTTAGCGCTGCCTTTGACACTGTTAATCATTAAGTGCTGATCCAACGATTGTCCAATGTGGGAGTAAGTGGTGTTGTGCTGCAGTGGCTTCGTTCCTTTCTCACTGGCCGAACCTATCAGGTCTGGGAAGGGAGTGTGCGGTCTTCTCCTATCCCCCTCCAGTGTGGGGTTCCTCAGGGCTCCTCTCTGAGTCCCTCTCTATTTAATGTGTATATGGCCCCTCTGGAGGATGTGGTGGCACCATTTGGGATAAAAATCGTCAGCTGATACCCAATTGGTGGTGGCGCTCTCCCAATTGGAGAAGAGCTTGGATGTATTGCACCAATGTTTGTCCCAGGTATACACCTGGATGTGCGACTCAGCGCTAAAACTCAATGGATCAAAAACTGAAATTATGCTATTAGGACATAAGGACCCCCCTCTTCCTATGTCCAGCTGGCTACCTGCCTGGGAGACCTACCCTGCTCCAAACAGGAGATTAAGAGTTTGGGAGTCTGGCTGGAGCAGGACCTCTCTTTTAAGACGCAGGCAAAGAAAACGGCAGGGATCTGTTTTGGGCTTCTTCGCTCTGCCCGCAAAGTCCTGCCCCTTCTCCCCCCTACATCCAGGAAGCTACTTATTCAGGGGCTAATCATTTCAAGGTTAGATTATTGCAATGCGATCTTCCTTGGCGCCCCAGAAGCTACGCTGAGCAAGCTTCAACAAGTGCAAAATGCCGCAGCCAGGTTACTGACCAACGCTCCTAGGAGGCAGTCAGCGAGACCAGCCTTGAAGACCTTGCATTGGCTCCCAGTGCGGGAGAGGGTCAAGTTCAAGTCCTTCTGCATAGCCCACAAAGTCTTGCAGGGTAAGGGCCCCCCTATTCTCTCTAAGCTGGTGGTACCCTATAAAGCTTCCAGAACCTTGCGATCGGACCAGAAATTTCTTCTTAAGGTCCCCAGGTTGTATAAGGCCCGCACGGGCGGAAGAAGATTCACAGTGCACATCGCTTCCCTTTGGAATGCGCTCCCGCTCGAGCTGCGTACAGAAACTGACACCTTGCGCTTCCGGAAAATTCTGAAAACTTATCTGTTCCTTCCTTGATGTGTCCTCTGCTGCTCCTGGTTAGGGTATGGCTGATCAAGCGCTGGGATGCCCGAGGGTAACTACGCGCTATACAAAACCGATTACAATACAATACAATACAATACAACCATCTGGTGGGAAATGGTACTGTAGAGCTCTTCAACCGGGTGATTAAAGGTACCATACAGCTTGCTATGAATGTGAAGGTGAGTTGTAGGAGAGAAGTTATGCATATGTTGTGGGCATACAGGGGACTCCTTCTGTAACAATAGGACACAGTCCATTTGAACTCATGAGAGGAATAATGGATTTTAAAAAGGATAATTAGTTCTGGATGCCAGAGTTCAGGAGAGTGGATAGGTGACCTGCAGTGGTTAAAGGCAGTGGCGGCTGGTGACATTTGAAAGTGGTGGCCCGTACATTTATTCCCGTACTGCACTATCAGAAAGTACACAAGCTTAACACAGTTGGCCAAAGGCAGCGAACGTGCAGTAAATCTGGAGAACAGCCAGCGTCTGCGCGCCGAGCAGAACTACAAAGCAACGCAATCACATATCACACTAGATCATTTTACAGCACACGTTAGTCACCAAACCGCATTTATCACCGTGCAGCACACCACTCATGATGCATGGAGGGCGCGTCACACCGAGAAGAGAGATCGCTTTGGCGCAAGATTGTTTCCCTTGATTTAGGTTGGTGTTTAATTTGACGTGGGGCTCAGCCCGGATTACTTTGCAGAAACCGGGCTGCAGGAAAACCATGCACATGGACTCGAGCCTTGCCGTGCACTGCTTCAAAACACCATCACTGTTATGTGCCGGGTGAGAGTTACTTGGCTGCATGCCTTGGTGAAATGCACTAATTGTTGTGGTAAAAAATGAATAAACGTTTTCAGCAAAGACTATGTAACTCATAGTCCATTTAAACAAGCACAGGCAAGTGTTCTTAGCATTCCTTTAACAAAAGCTGGGGAGGGGGTAAGGGCTGGGGGTGGGAGTAACTGCCGATGGTTCTGGGAGGGAGCGGAGCACGCGCCTTAATGACGTAGCGTACATCTGAGAAACGCATACACAGCCTTACAAATATTTTACATTGGACTAGAGTATGGGGTTATGTTTCTAACCATACTGATTGCGGCAAAGCTGACAAACAGGCATTACCTCGGCTCTACTCTATATGGTGCTGGTCGGTCTGTCAGTCGTAGCTTGCAATACTCGCGGGGGGGTGCCGGGGGATTGCGTGGGGGGGAGGGTGCTGTGCGGGGTTTAAAATTACAAGTAAAAGAAAAAGAAACTTACCTGACCGGGTCCGGACCCTGCTGCCTCTGCTCCTGGGCCGGGGTCCCGCGTTGGTGCGTTCAACTGTTCTGAACAGGGACAGCCATGCCAGAGCTCCCTCCCCTCCTGTAAGCCAATCACAATGCTGTGATTGGCACGGAGTCCCGGGCGGCGCCCCGCAGGGCACCAGTAGGGACGCCATTTTCTCTATGTAGGCTGCATGCAGCCTACATAGAGAACATGTAGAGTGCGCATGACTGCTTTGGTCGGCCCCAGGGCCGACCAAGCAGTCAGGGCACTCAGAGTGGTGCAAGCCACTCCTCCCCGACCCGCCCACCCACCTGCCTCCAACCAGGCATTCGCTCATGGCAGGCCCCAACCCGGCATTCCCCTGCCGTCTGCTTTCCCGCATCACGAGAAGCAGAAAATAAAATGGCATTTAAAATACCATTTTATTTTCTGCTTCTCGCACTGCGCGAAAGCAGTGGGGTGGGTCTCCAATGCCCTAATTGAGCGGCCGCCACTGGTTAAAGGAAGTATAACGGTAGCTCAAAATGCATGCAAAAAGTATTTTGACTATAAAAATAGATGCAAGCAGCGTGCAATAAAGGTTGGTGTTGGGTCAAGATGAAAAAAACAAATGTAGTTATAAAAGGAGATTAAAGAAGATCTTTTGAAATTCTCTTCTTTAGAATGATGGCAATGTTTGGAATATTAGTCGTATTTCTATGTGCAAAGCTAGTGTTTTGAAGGGAGTAATGTCTGGGAGGCCTAGTTATGAGTGGCTATCGCAAGATGATACTAATGTGGATGGTGATGAACCAAAGGTGATTCGAGATGGGGGAAGATGCTTCTGTTTGGTTTCCTCAACAATCTTCCTCAACCTCGCCCCAGTCTTCCTCTGCCTCAGGGCAGTCTGAGATTGGGAGGGATCAGAGGCACAATGATCATGGGCAAACCAGAATGCAAGAGCGGAGATGTGGGAGGTTTGGTAGATGTTTTAATAAACCACTCAGATTCAAGGACTATGCATGTGGTTCCATGTTCCATATTATGCATATATTTCCATAATCTGTTTTGAGTTATTTTAAATTCAAGGACTATGTATGATATTGAAGTTCCATGCTTCATATTATGCATATTTCCATTTTCAGTTTTATGTTATGTTCAGAGATGTATTACATTTCCTCTTTCTCTCCCATGGAGTTAGCAACTATCGTACTTCTTTAGACCAGTTTTACTGTGTGTTATTATGCATAAAATAATATGTTCATTTTCTTATGATCCTTATTTATATAAGAGGGGAGGATGCGTTATGTGTGTTAGTAGTTATTAACTGGGGTTAGTAAGCGACTGCCCAGTCTGGCTCCACACTTGGTTTATGATGTAATTATAGAACGTTTAGGGGGAAACATCCCTAATTTGTTTTTGAAACTGTATTTTGTGGGTTTTTACATTACAACCAACAATCGTAACATGCAGCATCTTCCAAACCAACATACCTGTTAGTGATATTTTTGTGAGTGAAATTCTTTATTGTATAGTTAATTAAAACCCGCACAATATTCCAATACATAAGTTACATTGTAGCTACATCATACGCTTGTAAATATCCCAGTTTCAAAAATAAAAGTTAGTATAAACAACTACGTTTTTCAATACATTAAAATCTAATTCATTATTGCTATTTACAATGTTATGACTGTTAAAAAACAGGGAGAGTCCACTAAACGACGTTATGATCAATTGGCAGATTAGTTGTGGGTCCTTTGAGTCCAGACTTTTTAATATGGCGGATCTGCAGGTGCGGATGCCTCTTTCATTAAAATGTCTTCTCAACTAATGACGGCGGTAGAAAACTAAGGCTGAGCAAATACATATTAGATGTATAAAGTCCTGTATTAGTGACCCACATAGGCTGCATGCTTTTGAGCCCTGGAACTTCCAGCTTGGAAGCTCGGCGTTGGAGGGCAACTTCCCCATACGCAGTTCTAGGAACTTATTTTTCAGATGAGGGGAGAAGGCAAGGCCCAGGTAAGCCGCTGGCTATGGCTTAGTATAAGAATGTAGTACCATCCATGCGTGAGCTAGTTGGCTTAGCATTACTTTGTCGCCTTGTAGCAAGTGCGTTTTTGCCGCCTTTTTCATGATTAGTTGGAATGATGCCAAGGGTTATTTTCGATGCCAGAGGTCAGCCATCCTGGTTATTTGTAGAGAGGTGTCTAAATACTTTGCGTAGTGAGACTTCGGGTCATTTTGCAGGGCATCCCAGAGCATCTAATAACGCAATCAAACAGTAATTAGCGGGGTCTGTGCGCTCTCCTTGATTATTGCACCTCTCCAGCTCTCCGGGATGCGACTGGATGCGCTTATCAGTTGGAACAGGCAATACATCTTGCTTGCCCAATAATTGGGATCTTGCTTGTAAGTTGCTAGTGGTACGCCGTTCGGGCCCGGTGCCCCATTGAGCCGACTTTTTGTTATAACTTGTAAAATTTCTTCTTCAGAGTAAGGAGTGTATGGCTGTGGTTTGGCCTCATTCTGCTGTATGCTATTTTCTGTTGTTTTGGTAATGATAGAAAACTTGTCCTTCCTAGTACTGTGCTTATTTGAGGACGCTAAAGCTTTTTGCTTTCCCTTTATAGTGATTACTGTGGAGTTTAGCCCACTTGCGTTTGTTGCTGAAAATGTGGTGATTAGGTGTTGTACCCAAGTAGGCTCCGCAACACAGGCCACGTTTAAGACTTTTGAGGTTCTGTTTAAGGAATGTACGTGGTCCCAGAAAGCTCTAGCATCTGATTTCTTTGCGTTGTATAGTAACTTTGTCCAAAAGGTATTATGTTGAGTTTTTTTGTCGATCCAGATTTGTTTTATGTATTTTTTCTTTAATTGACGTACTTGCTCACATGTTGTTGAGGATGGGCTTTGATGATGTGCCATCCTAAGTGCCTTTCTTAGTTGTTTCCTTATGGTGCATGCAGTTTGACTAAGATGACTATTGTGATTTGTCCGCTTTTTATTTGACTGTTTAGTGGATGCCCCTAATAGTGGTAGACTTGCCAGGAAGTGGTCCATGTTTCAATTGTCAAGTTTTTTTGTGACTCCAGGGTCTGCATTAGGTCTTTTGCCTTTGAAGCTATGTGCAGAAGTGTATCGCTTGTCCATCGCAGGCGTTTCAGATTTATTGCCGATGTTGACCCTTCCACTACTGGGATTTCTATGTGTCTTTGAAATGACATTTTAAGTTCGATATGCTGGGCCGAGTGATCACTGTCGGTGGAGCATTTGATCTGAAATCTTTCTATTTGCCCTAAGAGTGGGAGAGTTACTATTGTATAATTCAGAACTGAGCTTGAGCGAGGGCCATTATACGTGCATGCAGCAGGTCTATCCTGTTTTATTCTCCTATTTAATGTACGCATCCCTAGATGTTCGAGATCCATTACGAGTTGCCGTCCTACATTGTCCATACGTTTTGGTTTGGGATAAGATTGCGTTTGTACTGCCCAGATTGCGTTTGCTGCAGTGATGTTATCATCTTCTTCTTGGGTATACAATAGATTTGAATTGAAGTCTCCCGTTAAAATAATTTCCCAGGTTGGTTGTTCAAAGCAAAATTCTGCTATAGTGGCAATAAGTTTTTTAAATAGATCTTTTTTTATCTTTTGTTTCGGATGTGCGTAGATGTTAATTAGGATGATGGTACTGACCCCTGATTGTGAGCCCAGCTCCATTTTTCCATTTTTATTATTTCCATGGCTGATGTGGTTGTTAACAGCTGAACTGAGGACATATTTAGTGCTGTTGAGATATAGACGGCTAAGCGCCTTTAGGTCTTCCGTATTGCGTTCACATGGTGAAGGATCCTGCCTGGGACCTCTACTGGAGCTGTCAACCATGTTTCTCGGACTGCAACAATTTCGTAATCATCCCAGTTCTCAGAAGACCCTTTTTCCTGTAGGATTCCCTTTGCTCCTGCTATGTTATGTTCACTGATAGTGATATTATATGAGCATTCCACTTGCATCAAAACATAAATTGATACATAATCACTGTGTGAGAACCAACAGGAATCATAAAGGTCTAATCATTGCGGGCTAATGAATATAATCAGCATACAGCCTCAGTGTTATTTAACTAGGGCTAAAAATAACAAGCATTTGCAATGCAATAGGTCTCGCATTTATGCGAGTATAAGCTATTGGCATTGTAAATGACAATGCCTTTGATTTATGTTTTAAAAACGAAAACAAAAATAAAAGGCATTGTTATTTGCAATGTCAATAGCTCAAACTCGCCTAAATGCGAGACCTATTGCATTGCCCTAATATCTTGGCCCGGTGTCACTGCACCTGCTGCGCTTATACTATCTCTCCGGCCCCCACACAGACCAATTCAGCTACAGGCTCTATACGCCTGAGGCTTGCACGGTAAGTTTTGGAGATTGCACCCTCGAAATAAAAATAAGAAGTAATATCAGCAAATAAGACAACCAGTCATAATAATTCAGAAGATTGCTTATAATGTTTTAACTGGTGACCGCTCTAGGTATGGAGCTAGCTGGTAAGCAATGGAGCACTGTACTCTGTGTGTATAAGCGCTTGAACAGTGTGTGCATCTTTTCGAGACGTTATAGCACTGTTTATTGATGTTGGAAGGGACGAGAAAGCACGGTTGGGATAGACAATACTGTTTGGCAGATGATACATAGCTATATGCTGCAGGTGCTTTAACCAACTGTGTTACCATAGTAGGGTTGGTGCCTTTGCCCTTTAAATTGCGCAGGGATCTCTTTCATGGGCACATTAACACAATACCTTAATGGGATTGGAACCTTTAAACCTGCAGATTACACATCGATTTCAGAGGCAGCTGAATTAACCAATTTAGATACAGTGTCAGCAAAGTGCCCATGTGCCCTGACTAGGGCGTCAACCCCAGCCCTGCTCCTTCTCCTGCTTCGAGTCCCATTTCTGCAAAGCCGTGGATCAGGAGGGGGCGCCGTTCCTGCTTGCTGACACATTTCAGTTTTTTAAGGCAAGCTGTTTTTTAAGGTCAGCACTTGAGCGAAATGCAGAGCTGCCTGGAGGGGTTAAAAGGTAGGGGGCAAGGGATGGATTTATTTGGAGGTCTCAGTTCTAATTTAACTGAAATGGCAGTTAGGAGAGACACCAGGGACCGGCACACATCCCCTGATCTCTCTTCTGCTCGGCAGAGAAGGACAGGGAGCGGGGAGAAAGAGGGAGACAAAAGATGGAACGAGGGAAAAGGGAAATAAACAGGCAGGGAGAATAATCGAAAGCGGGAGAAGTGTAGCGATGAAGAAAAATTGGGAGGTAGTAAGAGTAAGAGAAGAAAAAAATGGCAGGAGAGGTATGAAACAAACAGATAAAAGGAGACAGAATGAAAAAGAGCAAGAAAGAGAAAAAAAATGGAGGTGGACAGGCAAGGTGAACTGAAAGTGGGTGAAAAATGCAGTGTGCATAAGAGGCGTGTGCCGCCTTTATCAAAGTGAAAGCGAACTGAAAGCATTGCATAGCATGGGGGTGAAAAATGCAGTGTGCATAAGAGGCGCCTGCCGCCTTTATCAAAGTGAAAGCGTGGCATGGCGTGGGGGATAAAATTAACAAACAAAGAGCTCTTTCAGCCCGGCGTAGGGGGTGGAGAAAACAAAGAAACAATTAACAGTGCGGCGCTCATGACAAGCGCCGTGCTGAATATGTATGATAAACAGCGAGGCGCTCGTGACGAGATCTGTGCTCATTATCTATTGAAGTAAGTATGTAAAAGAAAGTTCCCCTCAAACACACATAATAAAGGAAAAGCGGATGAAAACAGTAGTTAGGCGCTGCTGCTTCCGGACTAAACAGAAGTCAGTATCCCATCAACAGCCACTAAAAAGCAAGATAACAGGAGCTATGCCAACGTCCTACAAATGGCAAACGGCTGGAGTAATTACTGGGCAATAGGCGGAGTTTAACATAACATACAGATTACTTGATGTCTCGGAGAGACAGCGCATGAGCACTGCATAGGCGAGTCCTAAAAACTGGTGCGGGAGTATTCCATGCATAGGAGGCGGCTACAGCAGGTCGTACTGAGTAGAAGGGTAATGTCAGTGGCGGCTAATATCATTTAAAAGTGGGGATGGGGCAGGTGGAGGGGCAGGGAGAGCGTGAAAGGGATTAATAAATAAAAACTAAAAACTTACCTCATGATGACGGCTGCCTCAGCTCTCGCTGCTTCTCTGCTCTGCTCCTAGCAGCCCCTGGGGAAGCATCAGAGACTCCCCATCCAATCCCCTCGCTGCTCTCATGCATGAGAGTAGCACGGAGATTGGCCTGAGCGTGCTGAAAAGATGCTCTCTCAGGCACAGGAAGTCTGTGTTGTTTCTCCAACATCGGCTGTGCAATACAGCCGGGTTGGAGAAAGCAAAGTGTGCAAGTTAGATACCATTCCTCCTCCCTCTCCCATGGACCGGCCTGGTCCCTCCCAGCACGTGCTGGCTCAGAGCCAGCAGCTTAAAAATAAAACAATAGTAAAATACTGTGTTATTTTTCATCTGTTGGCTCTAAGCCAGTGGGGCGACGCTCCTCTACCATTGTGGAGGAGCCGCCGCTCGGGTAAAAGGGGGCAGGAGTCAGCCAGGGTTCCAGACGAAGAGTCCTTGCCGCAAATCCTTTGGTAGTGATGGAAGAAACATCACTAATGTTGGCAGTTGGAGTGAGGATTTGGGATGATGAAGAGCGTTAGCTGTACATTTGTGCCAGTTTGTACCAATAAGGCTCTTACTAATTCGATCTTGAAAAGTTTCACAAGTTTTATTTAATCTTGCATTCCCTAACACTGTTTGCTCTTTCCATGATGATGTGTGTATATTTGTTGTATGAAGCATGAACTCTTGCATACTTTGTACCGAGTTTCCTCCAGGTGCTTTTAATACCTCTCCGGAGTTGAGGCTGAAGTCAGTGAGAATTTCTCACAGTGCCTGTCAGTGAGTCGAAAAAGTGTTCAGAATAGATGGTCATCCCAAACTTGACCTCTCTCTACTCTCTGTAGAGGGCACAGAGCAATGAACATGTATTCTAGTTGTAATTATGATTCTGTGCAAATGTGCGTAAAAGATGCACACAGTTGTCAAAATACCTGAAAAGGCAAAAGTTTTTAAAAAAAATACAGCGCTTAAGGGTGAGTGGGTGCGTTGGGTGTTTCGGGGTGGTGAACTGTAGGAGATGCAAAGAAGTGAATTCAGGCGAGAGTGAAAAGATGGTGCTGAAGAGGAGATGAGGTGTAACATATGGATGGAGGAAATTTGAAGAGAAAAATGGTGTACATGTCTAACATTGAGACAACATAAGAGGAGTGATTGAGATGCTTTGAAGACCACTACCCCTTCCACAGGCCTTAGTAATGTTTAATTCATAGACTCATAAATATTAATTTTTTTTACAACAAAATCAAAATAGTTTACTTTAATTTACATGTTTTAGCCACGCTCTTAATTACATAAGCTACACCACATTTAGTGAACAGCCCACGTACTTTTTTCATCCCATTTGAAGCCATGGTCACTACAATAATCAAATATTTCAAAGGCCAGCTTGCAGCCCCTATCAAACCTCTTCCGGATGTCCTGGCATCGAATGTTGGAAATGGGGTTAACGCCATATGACTATGCTACTAGGAATTTTATCTAGAGATTCAAAGAGTTAGATGCACCGGGGAACAGTCGGTAGACCACGGTCTTAAACCACACGTGTTTCGACTACGCAAGAGGTGCCAAACTTGCCTTAACCATGCATATGAGTGATTAAGGCAGTGTGCGGGCTAGTGCTTGGTAGACAGAAGATGTTCAAGATGGAAGCAGGAAGACGGTGAGGTGAGTGGGGCTGGTGGGCGGGTGGTCGGGGTAGGGTACAGAGCAGTTGAAGGGGTTGAGGTAGTTTAAGGGACAGGGTGGGGGTGGTGGGGTCGTAAGTAAAGGGGCAGGGTTTTAAGCCTTAGGGCAGTGGGAGGGAAATGGGTAGTCGAGTTGGGTGGGTCGGGGTAGGTTTCTGGGCAGTGGAAGGTGTTGAGGTAGTTTAAGGGACAGCTCAGGGGTGGGGGGGCAGTATATGTAAAGGGGCAGGATTTTAATCCTTAGGACAGGGGGAGGGGCATGAGTAGAGTCAACACAGGGTGGGGGGTTGGGGTAGTGTTAATGAAGGGGCAGGGTTTTAGGAACAGTGCGGGTGTGGGGTGGTCGGGGGGGTCAGGGTAGTGGATCTTAGCCACACATGCCCCCTTACAATTCATGGCTATACCACGAAATTGCCTGGTAAAGGCATGCGTGGTAAAGGAATGCGTGGTTAAGTTGCATTTGTGGTTTGGGCTACGTGGTAGAGGCATGCGTGGTTTAACCAAGCGTTCTTCTATCATACAACCAGATAGACCAGTATCCCAATGTCAGCCTTGTTGACACCAGTCACTCTTGTATCCCATCCTCCTCTGCAGGTTTCAGGAACAAGAAAAGAGGCAGCGTCCACTCCACGTCAATCATTAAATAGCATATGATATGGCAAAGCGACCACATGTAATGAACAAACTCATCCACTGTCTTTGTGGCGAGCAGATTTGAACTGCTTTGATCACCCTCCAACCACCACCCCACCATTTGCACTCCTGTAAACCGGTCAATGTAATTTTGGAGTGAATTATATTGCTTTTATTGTTTTCTTAATAGTGCCTGCCTGTCCGCGTGGAGGGTGAGACCTCATATATTTGTATTGTGACGAGGAAGAGGTACAACACCTGTCAATAGCTCACATTTATTCCTTACACTCGTGGTCGAACATTGATCCAAAAATGGTTTCTAATTGAAGCTTAATAGTGTTAAAAAGAAAAGAAAAGTTTAAATAATAAACGTTGCTTTCATTTTTAACACTATTAATTAATTATCTATTCATTTATTTATTTATTCAGTAGTTTCATATAGAGCCGCCGCGTTGCCTTATGGTCTGTACTGTGCCCTGAAATTTAAATTCATTCAATACTGAAATTATAATTTCCAATCAGATGATTTTTATGATCGCCTTTCCTGGATTCGATACGAAGATTCAAGAAAGGTAGCTACATATACTGCAGGGGTCGGGTCGTCCAAGTGTCAGGGAAATTCGGTATGTAATATTTTATTCCAGTTATCTCAGTGACTGTGGCAGCTTATTTTACTGACTCGCTGGCAGATTTAAAGAAAGCTATTGTCTTTAATGATGTTCATGGCGTTTCATAATGGCGTTTCCAGGCGGAAACTAGTTTCTTCCCGGTCAAACATCCCCCCGAATGCCTGTTGCTCCCCGTTCTGACCTGCGAGCGTTTGTTAGCTTACTAACAGGTTAAGTCAACAGTGAAGGAACAGCTGAAGCCCGAGTTGGTTGGATGCGTCTTTTTCTAAATTTAGAACACAGTGTGGCGTCCCTGCTCATCTTAAACCCTAGCAGCTGTCCCTCTCTGCCAAACAATGAATGACTCAATTCTCTTTCCATCTCGCACCTAAAGGCAAAAGGTCTTCTGCGTCAGATGCAGTAGCTATGATTCATGAATTCACCTGATATACTGCAGCGGCCATTATGTATTTAAAGACGCTGCTGTCTACAAGGCACATGAATTTTCAGATTTCCACAATGATGAATAAAATTTGGAAACATTTCTATCACTGTTGGAGTTCTTCTACAACTTGTTTTGCTGCCATGGTGAGGAAAGGCCAAGGGCCTTAAGATCCATGATGGGTGGGACCGGCCCCCAAAGGCGTTTTCTGTGAATAATTTATAAATGAATCACCATCTTAAGTTGAAAAGTTATATGACATATCCTTATTTCAGTAATTTACTCTATAGTGTGGAGTAGCCTGTTCCACCCAGTTCGCATCACAGGGGTACTTTTGTGTAATAATAATGCCTGTTATTTATAACGCTTAGAAAAGGGCATGTGTATGGTCAATAGCTCTAGAAAGTAGCTATTACCTTAATTTTGCCTTTTGTGTGGATCATGAATTGATAAGAAGCATTTTTTCTTCAGCCACACAACGCATTCTAGGTTTAACTATTTCTGTTCCTCATAAAGCCGAGGTCTTCAAGGTTGGAGGAAGGGGGCAAGGGGCAGTAATTCCTGAAGAGACTTTGGGGGAGATTTACAAAGATTTTGCGCTGTGTTTGCATCACAAAAGTGATGGAAATCGGTGCAAAATATTTTTATCCTAATTAACTTTCCAGCGCTAAACTTGTGTAGCGCTGAAAATAATGTAAAAGTAATGCGAGGCAGCTCATTGTACTGCTTCGCATTACTTTGCGCAACGGGGGTGTACCAAGGGAGGTGCATGGGCGTTCCCATTCAACCACCCGAGGTTTCTCACGCTAAACCCAATTTACTAAAAACAGTAGATTGGATTTAGCGTGAGAAAACTCTGCCCTTTTCAGCTAGGCGCAAGGAAGGAGAAATGCTTTAATTTGTCCTTCCTTTTACGACTTTGCATGCGTGCTGCACTGTGCAGCACATAAGCAAAGTGGGAAAAGCTTTGCATTATGCCTAGCATAGTATTTTGTACAGGAAGGATACTCTTCCTGTAATAAACCTATGCTACACTCATCCACACACCCTGGCGCTACCGCTCTAAGTTGTGCGCATGGCGCACAGCAGCTGAAATCAGCCCTGGCACAAGGGCGAGGGGAGGAGAGAGCCATATCTTTGAAAATATGGCGCTCTCCTGCTCCCTCCGTCGCGCAGCACAGCCTCGTGAGGAGCTGCACTGCGTTGCGTGCCTTTTTTGTAAATCTCCCCCGTTCTGTTTTGTTGAAGTATTATCTGCAAAGCAAAATGTTGGAAATGCCATATCACAAAGGTTATTCCAGAAGGTGTATTTGCAGTGGTTGAAAAACGTTTGAAGAGTCAAGTGGCCAAGACAACACATAAGTCCATAAATATATAAATATGAAGATGTATCCAAAGAACCCTGTTGTATTGTAAAAGCTGTACTTGCACAAAAAGTGTTGGTGCTATTTTGTTTTCTAAGCGAAGGTACTTCTTTTTAAATGTAACCGTGTACATCCATGGAAATGTTCCATTTCTTCCAGCTTCAGAAATGGACTAGAAGTGCCTGAAGAATGTTCAAATAATGCAGGCTTATAAACACGTTGGTAGTGCCTCGCACCTACAAATAGGCTTTATGGAGTACTTGAAATAGGAGGGTGACCTAAATTCTGGACCAATTGTGGAATGTAACTATAGGACTGAATCCACTGTTATCTTCAACTCTAATTGTGTGATCATACACTTTTGGGCATATTTATGAGCCCCTTCTGCTGCAGGAGCGTCACTTTTTGTGTACTTCCGGCAGCACAAACTACAAAATCATATTTATGAGGCTATGCAAAGCCACTTTGTATGGCTATGTATGGCCTCGTAGATATGGAGTAAGGCAAAGCAGTGCAAATCGATGCTTTGCCTAACTCTGCACTAGGGAGGCGTTCCATGGGCTTTGGGGTGGGTGTTCCCACGCTACACCCATCGATTGTGACGCTTCCACATATTTACAAATGCATGTAAACCTGGGGATGCACTAAAACCTTATGCCCAGGGGAGGCGCAGCTAGGAGAAAGAACTTAATTTCTCTTTTTTTTTTCCTCTTTCCATGTGTTCGGCATTCTGCAGCACACATTGAAATAGGAAAATGCCTCCCAGCATTGTTTATGTGCAGGAAGATGCCCCTACATGCATAAAGACAATCTTGACGACAACTCATGCGCCCTTGTACTATGGTACAAGGGTGCCTGCGTTGGCGCTAGAATGCTGAAACGGCGCCAGCGAAGGGGAAACGGACAGGAATGCACCGTATTTCAAAAATACGGTGCAATCTTGCCCTTTCACTTTAGTGTAGGGTATGGCAGCAAGGTGACTTGCTGCTCTGCTCTGTGCCAAAACCTCATCAATGAGACCCTTAGTGTCTGGCCCACCATTACAGGGGAAGGAATTGAAAGTTTGTCTCATATGTGCATCAGTGACCCCAGTGGTAGTACTGTCGGCAAATGAAAAATCCACAAAAAGCAGACTTTAATACATGCATGAAATAACTATGTTATATTCACAAACATGAACCCAACTCATACACGTAGTTGTGCTACAAGAATTAATTCAGAGCTTCCAAGTATGTATTTGGCTTATCAGTATAACCATGACTGCCGGTCAGGTGCAAGTCAGTCAATGCATGTCTTAGTCCTCTTTTGAAGAGTTAGCCCATTGAGCTTTTACCTACTTGTTACATGTGCTCAAGTTTACCACCTGAAAAACACCTGAAAAACAAATTGACCATTGGCTATCTCTGAATTGTATTGGGTCCGGAGACATACAGGTGGACATGGAAGAGATGGTAAGCAAGACATGCTGTTGATATATGGGATGACCTTCATAACGGGTATTAGAAGCCTCGGGATTCTTTTGCAATGCTGCAAGGTGTCCTACCTTTCTGTTACTGTCATATATTTTGGATAATGGTCTAATAACCTAATCGGATCATGTTCTTTCTGTATTCTTGCTGAAGTTGGAATTAAAACATTTGACAGTGAACAAAATGCATTTTCTCCTGTATGTCAGCGCAACACTGGGACGAGATGAATGCAATTTTAATATGTTATGTTTTTAAGATTTATACAGCACACGAATACCAAACGGTGTCTTGGCGCTAACAGTCCAGAAAGAAGGCCGGTAAACTATTCATTAAATAGCCCTGTCTTTAGAGCTTTACGAAAGGATGTTAGAGATGGAAGATTTTGATGGAAAACGGGAGGGTGTTCCAAAGTTTCGTGGTTCCCACAGTAAAGCTCCTACCGCCCCAATTAGCCTTACAGAATCTTTGCGAGAGCATCAATTTTGCTCCTTCGGACCTAAGACATATGTTAGGGGAGTACCAGTTTAATGACCGCCTAAAAAAACTGAGGTCTGGTGCCTTGAAGTGCCTTATAAGGCCTTAAACTTGATGCAACCTTTGACTGGGAGCCAATGCAGTCTCCTTAGGTGCTTACCTATTGAAACTTAGGGATCCCCAGCAGAAGCCTAGCCGCTGCATTCTGGATCATCTGCAATCTATGAGTCTGCTTCACAGGCATTCCGAGATGGAGCCCATTGCCGTGGGTCAATTTAGCCATGACCAAAGAGGTAATCACTGTTTTTCTGCTGTCTATTGGGATTAGAGGTAGAATTTTCTTTATCCTCTTGAGTAGAAAGAAACTCAGCTGATGATACTGCCTTGACTTGTGCTTCAAAATGTAGTCTCTGGTCTATAAGCACTCCTAAATGTTTTGCTTTGGTGACCGGGATGGGTACATCTCTCTATTCATCTGGCCACCAGATCTGTGAGCAGTTATAGTAAAAAATCCCAAACAGAATCATCTCTGTCTTTCCTGAATTAAGCTTGAGGCAGTGCAAACTCATCTATGCATTCACTGCCAACATACAATCTCTAAATCAATTTACTGGTGAGATGACGCCTCTGGCAATAGACAGGATGATTTGCGTGTTATCCGCGTAGGATGTTAGCGCCATCCCAAAGGATCTGATTAATGTGGCCAGTTCAGATATATATACATTAAAGAGTATAGGGCTCATGGAGGAGTCCCGAGGGACCCCACATGGGAGAATGAAAGACGGGGAATCATAGTCACCCAATGCCACTGATTTTAACCTATCAGAGAAGAAAGAAGAGATCAAAGCTAAAGCGTTGTCCAGCACATTTAGACGAGTAAGTAATAGTTTATGGTCGACTGTGTCGAACTCTGCTCACAGGTCGAGCGGTATAAGAGCTGCAGCACCACCTGCATCCAAGACTGCTCTGATTTCGTAAGTGGCTTTTTTCAAAGCGGTCTCAGTGCTGGGCTCTGCCCTGAAACCAAATTGGACTTTATCCAGGAAGTTATGTTCCTGTAGATATTGTGTAAGTTGATTATTCATACATTTCTCCACCAATTTGGCTGGAAGTAGAAGACGTGAGATGGGCCTGTAATTATTAGTGTCAGTTTCATCAAGATTAGATTTTTTTAAAAGAGGCAGAATCAAAGCCCTCTTCCATATAGATGGAAAAGCACCCTGTTCAAATATTGAGTTAAAGATTGAAGTTAGGCTAGGGCCGAGAATCTCAGGAATTTGTTAAAAATCATTGGGGGGGGGGGTGGGGGGGGGGTGAGGATGATAGGGAGCGCCAGATTTAGCCTGAATAATATAGGTGGTGACCTCATCCACCGTTACAGCTCAAAATTCTTTGAAGGTTGGAGCATTAGGAAGAGGCGTGATCGCTAGGTCTCGAATCTCAGATCTTTTCCCATTGTCAAAGGTGGTATAGATTTGTTCCACTTTACTTTGAAAATGTCGGGCTAGTGAGTTTCAATAGTCCTGAGAGTGATTATTCGCTGTTTTACCTGGTAAGGTAGATAGACTAGTTACCACTCTGAACAGCTCTTTGGTAGAATTTACCGCCTCCTAATAGCAATCACCATTGAGAAATCAAGCTCTTCTTCAAAGCTTCAATTTCTGCTCATTTGTCACTGTGCTGTGGTAATTGACAGAAGGATCTTTAGATCACCTGGAGGGGTGGTGCTTCATTCACGAGCACAGACTCATTTTCACTAACATCTAAAACGAATCAAGAGATCTCAGGTTGGAATGCTAGTCACAGAATATTCCCAATGTATATGCTCTCATTGACATCACTGTAGGTATACCTGAATAGAAGGCGTGCCAGGCCAGGCCCTCCCTGGACCGGAAACAAGCATCTTGGGACCGGTTTCAGGGTTTCACCACTCATCAGCCAGGCTACCTTGAATCCAGTGGCATGGAGAGCACGGGACCCACGTCTGAACATACCCGTCCCACTGGGCATGACAAGTGCAAAAAGAACAATTGATGGACTGAATGTTGAACAAAGTCAAACATTCTCCCCAGTAGAGTGATCTGGGCCTAAATCCATCGCTTTGATGAGGGGTGTTACCCTGAAACCAGTCCCAGGATGCTCGTTTACGGTACAGGTAAGACCTGGCTTGGCATTTCGGGCTGAACTGTTCCCATGAGGAACAGAGTCAAAACTGATTTGCATATGGCTCGGTCCAAACTGGGGTGGCCAAGTGAGCTAAAGAACAATGATGAATTCAAACCAGATCTGTGACTGGGGGTGAGTGTCTGAAAAGTTTCAGCGCTCCGTCCATCATCTCCTTGTGTTTGCTTTGTTCGCCCTAAGTTGGCAGTGTATGCTCAGATGTGGGTCCCTTGCTCACTTTGCCACTGGATTCTAGCTAGCCTGGCTGATGAGGGGGTGTTACCCCAAAACTGATTCCAGGATGCCTAGTCCAGGGAAGACCTGGCTTGACCGTTTGGGCTGGACTGTTCCCACGAAGAACAGGGTCAAGACTGATGTGCACATGGCTGGGTTCAAACTGGGGTGGCCAAGTGAGCTAAAGAACAAGGTTGGATTCAACCCAGATCTGTGACTGGGGGTGAGTGTCTGAAAAGGAGATCATATAACCCAGGTAAGGAAAAGCTACAAGAAAATATCGATCACGTGCTGCTAGATTCTGGCAAATTTAGAAAAATTATGCAAGCATACCCATATTTTCTCAGACCCAAAAAAGACATATGCCTTTTTGCAGAAAAGAAAGACACACACCTTACAGACACCGGCCGGTTTGGGGGAAAGCACATGGCCCAAGGACTTGCCTGTGTCTAGTACTCAGACCAGAAAAAGCCCATGTGGACCCCGCTCAAATGCATTGAGGTACCTGCCGCGCTCCTGTCCTTTCTACCGCTCTCTCTCTCTCACTCAGATTTGTCTGTTTTTGCTATTTGCCCTTGCCACATGCTGTTTTGTCACTGCTTGTTCTGCCTGTTGCTGTATTTGATTTTTCTTTGTCTATCTCGGTTTCTCATTTCTCGTTTTGTTATCTCTTCGTCTATCATTGCCTTTGGTTTGTCATTGACCGTTTTGCCAATATCTGTTTTTACTATTTCTCTGCTTGTCTTGACCACTGTTTGTCTTTGCCAGTCTTAGGTCTGCCACAGTCCTTTGGTTCTGACTCTGCCTTACCTTTGCCTTCTCCCGCAATCAATCAATCAATCAATCAGGGGTTTATATAGCGCGCTACTCACCCGTGAGGGTCACAAGGCGCTGGGGGGGGGGGGGGGCAGCGGCTCCGGGTCAGTCGAAGAGCCAGGTCTTGAGGTCCTTCCTGAACGTGTGTAGGGTCAGGGAGTGTCTGATCTTCACAGGGAGCTCGGTCCAGGTTTTCACTGCGATGTAGGAGAAAGCTCTCCCACCGGTTCTGTTTCTGCGGATGCGGGGGACCTCTGCCAGGGCGAGGTCAGCAGAGCAGAGGTTCCTCTTGGGTACGTGGAAGGATAATCTCTCATTGAGGTATTTGGGTCTGATGTTTTTGAAGGATTTGTAGGCGTGGGTGAGGAGTTTGAAGGTGACCCTCTTTTCGACGGGGAGCCAGTGGAGGCCTCGTATGTGTTGGGTCATGTGCTTGTGGCGCGGTGTCCCGAGGATGAGTCTACCTGCGGCGTTCTGGATGGTTTAGAGTTTGTGTAGAAGAGTTTTGTTGATTCCGGCGTAGAGGTCGTTGCCGTAGTCTAGTCTGCTGGTTATGAGTGCGTGGGTGACGATCCTTCTGGAGTCGGGGGGGATCCATTTGAAGGTCTTACGGAGGCAGTTGAAGCTGGTGGAGGCGACGGCGTTGATCTGGTGGTTCATAGAGAGGGAGGAGTCAAGGATGATGCAGAGGTTCCGAGCGTGGTCTGTAGGGGTGGGTGGGCTCCCAAGGGCAGAGGGCCACCAGGTGTTGTCCCAGGCGGCGGTGAAGGGTCCGAGGATGAGGACCTCGGTTTTCTCTGAGTTTAGCTTCAGGCAGCTGTCCTTCATCCAGGCTGCCACGTTCTTCATTCCTTCCTGGAAGCAGAGTTTGGTGTCTTCAGGATTCTTCGTAAGCGAGAGGATGATCACTCTGTGCTTTTCAGACTGTGATATTTTTTTCACCTCTTCCTTGCTATTTCTTTGTCCTTTGCTCATTGTCACCCTTTCTCTGCTTCTTGTGGTCTGCTTTCTGCTCTTCCTGCCCTCTTCCTCCCTGCTGCTCCTTATCTCCTCCTCGCAATCCTTCTGTTCCTCACACCCACCGGTTTCCTGCTCTCCTGCACCCCTCTTCCTACCAGGGCCTACTTAATGGCGACCACAGTGAATGCTGTTGGAACAAACCCTGACCACTTGGTCCGCCATCACCACAGATGAAGCTGCTTTTACTATGAAGTCCTTTCATTTAGGGGCCATGTCACACAGATACCCCCACCACACCTTCAAAGAGGGACTCCCCTCCATCAGCAAAACTCTCACTTCCATCCCCAATGCCTTGATTGACTCAGCCACCTTCTCAGAAACCTGGAAACATGCCGCTGTCACCGCCCTTCTGAAGAAACATGCTGTTCAAGCAGAGCTCACCAACTACAGACTGATCTCTCCCCTACCTTACAGGGCCATGGTACTTGAGGAGCTCAACAAAAGAGACCTCACCAACCACCTTGTCAACCACCAGTTACTTAATGCCAAACAGTCCGGATTCAGACCCAAACACAGCATGGCCGCAACAGACGGCATCCGTATGATCCTGGACTGAGGAGAGATGGCCGCCCTCATTCTTCTAGACCTCTCAGCGGCTTTCAGGACATCATCTCACACTATTCTGGTCAGGCATCTACACTAGATCAGCATTCAAGGACCTGCCCTTTGCGAAATCTGTACCTACGTGACGGAAGAGACACAAGCACTCAGCCTAGCGCCTTATACCCGAGAAGCACGAAAACTCATTTCCAGAGTGCCTGAAGGGTCATCTATAGACCCCATCCTCTTCAACGCATACATGACTCCCCTGGCCAACATTATTCGTGCTCACAACCTTAACACCCTCTCATATGGCAACGACATGCAACTCATATTGTGCCTCTCAGACAATCCCCAGTACAAGGAACCAATTCACCACCTGCATGACTGAAATCGCCACATGGATGATATCCAGCGGTCTGAAGCTTAAAACAGAAAAGACAGTAGTGATCTTTGGGAAAAGCACCTCACCATGGGAGTCCCCCCGGTGGCCAGTCAAGCTTGGACCCCCCGCTCCCATGCCAGGAACCTTGTGATCGTCAGTGACAACAGACTTGACATATCCGCACAAGTCAACTCTTTCACAACCTCCTGTTTTCTCACCCTGAAAATGCGGAAGAAGATCTTCAAGTGGCTCTCAAACAACACCAGAAAGAACATTATCCATATCCTAATCAACAGCAAACTGGACTACAGGAACTACTTATGTGCCGGAATCATCAAGCAACTCATCAGAAGACTGCATACAATCCAGAACGCGGCTGTCAAGCTCCTCCCCATCAGGTGCACTCCTACTCGCAAACATCCCACACATTCACAGAAACAAAGCATAAGTTCAAAACTGCTTGTACATCACTCCTAAAGCTTGGAACAACCTCCCACTTCACATCAGAGCCTTCTCTTCGTTCCTTGAGTTGTGCAAGAAAGCTGCAGACCAGGCTGTTTGACTAACTCCTCCCACCCTATGAGACAAAGCTCTCACACTAGGATACCCAGTGCTAGGATACTGAAAGTGACGTTTTGGTGGCGATAGGGGCTTGTATATATGCCCCTCGGTGTTCTGGTTAGACAGTAGTAGGCTGCAAGGATATTGTTGAGGTAGTTAGGCAACATGGAAAGCATCATTATGATATTGACAGTATGCTTGTACAATTCAGAATATGTCATACTAAGCTATACTTATCACAAAGAGAAGTTCCACTGGAGGAGATGAAACAAAATCTAGGCAGAACCACTCTTGTGTGGATGGAAGATGAGCACACGGCAGTCTTCCTGGCCCCGCTCATTTAGAGGGCGTAAAAGGGGCATTGTGTTCCAAGCAGAGGTAAACCACTGGGCAGAAATAGGTTGTCAGTAGAATTTTATAATGAGAATAAAGACCTACGTGACCACATTCACTGGCAATGTATGACAAAGCCAGACAGGTAAACTACCACCTATACTGCGAGAAGCCCTGACTAGAACACTGCTCAACCCAGACAAATCTCCATCGAGAGACAATTCATATCGGTCATGCTCTTTAATAAATACTGATATCAAAATATCAGCTGGGATTCTAGATTCTCGCTGGTCGGGGACCAACTGTGCAAGTTTTAGTGTTTCCATTGTTTTTTGGGAGTTTTCTTTATAATTTCATATTCCTGTATGAAGGTCCTTCTGGCCTGGATATTCCTTTTAAACTCAATAAAATCTGTTATGGAAAACAAAACTTCTAGATTCTCGGCTTCAACCACCATTAGCAAGGTTGATAATATCAGAACAAACACAATACATATGGGTCAATCTACTTCTAAGAATCTGCAAAGCGTTTTTTCACTAATACATTACTTGCGGCAAGAGTTACAAGTGGGAGCTGCATTATTGCATGCAGCCAAAGCATTTGACTGAAGAGTGGGACTTTCTGTTTGTGGTACTGAAGAGAAAGAGTGGGAAATAATTTAGTGGTATGGCCTAAACTTCCATATGCTGAGCCCACAACATAAGTCTAGCAAAATAATGTCCTTTCTATCCCCATTCCTATTAAGGGTACACTCTTGAGATACCCGCTGTCGCTGTTATTTGTTAAAGCTACAGAGTTGCTAGCCAGTCTTTTCATGACTACCAAATCAATAGGGCATTTACATTCCATACATGCAGACTGCTTATAGATATATTGCTATTTGTGAAACATCCTGCAGACAATTTGTCCCAAGTTGTCATAAGATGTAACGGGTATTCAGGATTTACTATAAATTGGGAAACGTCCGCCATGTTTCCACTGCCGGAATCCAATGGACCCCTCGCTAAGGTCAGGAGATTCTGTCAGATAGTGGGGTGTGAAGGTGCACCAGAATATTGAAACATTTATCTGTGAAGTGTGTAGTGCAGCAGTAGAAGAGATAAGAACAGGATTTAGACTCTGGGCAACACTATCACTGTCTTTGGCCTGCTTCATAGCCCTATTGAAGATGGTTATCCTGCCTAAACTGTCATATCTAAATATATATTCTGTCAAACTTAAGCTACTTCAGGTAACCCAAGTCACCGGAAGCCGTGGAGCGCCTACTCTCAAATCCAAGTCAAAAACATTTGATTCCACAGTTAGTGAAGAGAAAGAGGCTTACTCTGTGCACTTCAGAGATGGAATGGGGATCTTGGTTCTCCACTAATGGACAAACACTGGGAGCATTGGAGAGATATTGTGGACATGGACTGACATATAACTTCTTGTACTGCATCTACCACACCCCAAATAGCTTACAAGAGGCTGTGTTGCTTGAAGATGTGATTGAATGTGGCGTCATGCGACGGGTACGAAATCCCCGCACAGAGTGTAGAAAGGTCCATGAGTGGGTATATACTTGTCCAAAGTAATTGAAATAATGTCAGAATTGCTTGCTATGTTGATTTGAACCTTCCCGTTATTTCCCTTTTTGGGATATGTAGATGAAGCCCTAGCAGCAGTATGTAAACTTGTTGCATATGCACAGTTATTAGCAAGGAGAAGAGTGGTGCTGTTTTGGGGAAGAGGCACAGATCCAAAAGTCAAGGACTCGATTAAAGATGGAGTCTATTACAATTAAATAAAAGCCTTCTACAGAATGACACTACCGAAGTCATCTAGACCAAGTGACATTTTTTCCCCTTTACCTATATACCTAGCCCCTAGCCAACATAGACATAATGCCAGGTCTACAGTATGCTAGATTAAAGACGTAAGGGTAAATAGCTGCACTGACACTGAAAACTACTCCAATTAAAAATTAAAGTTACAATAAAATGAATGATATATTTAGACATCAGTGGAAATCTATAGTGACCTGTTGTTCTTGCAAAGATTTTTTATGATAGCTATGTACTTGTACAAGATATGCAAGATAATATATATAACATATCCCCAATTAGCAGATGGGGTTGTTCAAGATTGTGTATGCTATCTGCTATATTCCATTTTAAAAAGCTTTAAAATGTTTTTGAGCCTGGTCCCGATGCACCAGGAAAACTATAGTACACGCCCTTGCCTTGATTTTGCAAACATTCTCTATCCAGGCCTTCCAGGGTATCTTCTTCAACGTCTACAGCTGGTTCAGAATGCTGCTGCTCGGTTACTCCTCAATATTTCGAGACAAGATCCTATCTCTGTGCACCTAAGGTCGTTACACTGGCTGCCGGTTCAAAAGGGTATTTCTTTTAAAAGCTTGCTGCTTGCATTCCGTGCCTCTCATAACAAAGGTCCTGTTTATCTTAGAAGGAGAATTCAACGCTATGTCCATTCCAGATCTTTAAGATCTTCCAATCAGTTGTTACTCATGGTTCGCTAGGTTCGGCGCACCCGTTTTGGATCTCGATCCTTCTCTCATTTAACACCTTAAATGTGGAATGCTCTACCAATATCTATTGGGGCTTCTCCTGATGAACCCTCATTTAAGAAAAGGCTTAAAATTTGACTGTTCCAGTCATGCTGAGGCCCTTTATCTTCATATTCGGCAGGTGCACCGGGACATCTTTTGGCAGCTGTGCGCTTTATAATTGTCCTGTTCATTCATATTCATCTTTATATATGTATATTGTCATGGCCACAAATGTTTCTGTTTGTCCTTTGGGGGAAGAAAGACACATGCAGCCCATATTTGGGCAAGTCGGCCCTCAGTCCATTCCTCTTTCACTATCACTGTGTCCTTAGGCGTTTTGTTTTATGTCCCTACGGCCATTATTTTCTATGGATTGGGGGGTGTTGTAATATCAGTGTTTGGCTATGTATGGTGCTGGACTTATCACTGTTTCTGTTTTGGAAGTAGTAACTTACACTCATAAATTTGGCCCCAACCCTTTTTTCAGGGAATGGAGACTGGACGTCAACACTTATGAGTAACTTTACACTCGTACTTTTTACATAGCCAAAAGTACTAAAGTTACTCAAAAGCGTAAGAGTAAACTACATGTGTAAATTACTCACAAGTGCAAGTTACCTTTGTGAAAAGCCCAGATAATTTTTGTCTTGTCTTTATTGATAACCTATGTATTATCTTCATAAAAACCTGTAGTACTTTAATTGTCTGCTAGAGGCCTATTGGGTCTGATCTTTCCTAACCAAATCATCTGCAAATAGAGGACTTCTGAGGTGGAAGCCCCCTATTTTTGAAGGGAAAGAAAAACAGACTTGCTTTTGCCCATTTCTAATGTAAATCTCACAGTCAATTTACAATTTAAAACACCTTCTTCTTGGGGCGTGGCTTAGCGAGCCAGCATGGCGGACGTCTTTTAAATAGGCTCCGTCCAGCCCTACATTAATCCTCCATTTATCCTGCTCCTCTGTCCCTAATACCTCTCGCCTGCGGTGCCTGGAGGTAGCGGGACGCGGCGACATTCACTGGTGGTGAGCTGGGGATCGCGGCGGCATTCTGTGGCGGCAGCGGGGCCTGATTGCTACTGAAGCCTGTGGGCTGTGTGAAAGCCGCGGCCTCGAGTGCTACTCGACCGGTGGACTCCGGGCGGCGGAGCGGCGGCTGAGGGAGTGGCCCCCCGCTGGAGTCGTAAGGTGAGGCACCCGGCTGGCGTAAGCTCCTGCGGGGCGGACCCCCCCTTACCCCACCCCCTATAGATCGGCGGTCGATCGGGCTGCGGGGTGGGGAGTTGGGGCCCAGAGTGGCGCTGTTCTGATCGCCTTGGAGGTGGAGATCCTGAGACCCGGGTCTGGCTTGGCGGTGTTGGCTGCTGACGGTGGACTGCCCTGCCGGGGGCTTGGCCAACTTGGACATAATTGAGCCGGGGCCTGGTGCGGGGCTCCCGGGTTGCGGAGGCAGATGCGCCCATCGTGGCCTGCGAGTGGGTTTCCGTTCCTCCGCTCTGGACCCCCGGGGGTCTCTGGTCTGCGCAAGGGAGTGTTCCCCGTTGTCGGCAGCCAACTCGGGCTGCGGGGAGGATCCGGGCGACGTGGGGTGAGTGGAGGTATCCCCCGCTGGGCACGAGCGGGTTCGGAAGTGCTTGAACACCTGGGGCTCCCCCCGTCATCCTCTCCAGCTCTGTGTGGGGTTCGGCGGTACTATCGGACCGCGTGGGGATACGGAGTGGCGACCGTGATCTGTGGAGACTTTGGGGTCTATCGGATGGCCCGGGGGTGTATCCTGCCCGTGTCTGGGGCCCGGTGGAGCTGCCGTTGAGGTTCATGTCCGGGGAATACAGTGATATTGAGGCCCGGGTGGGGCCTGGTGCGACGTCTTGGCGGAACACGCACCGCATGCAGGGCTGGCGGCGGGGCATTGACGGTTGCCCACTGGTCTGCATGGAACGGTGCCACTTGGCACACAAGATTTAGTGACACGTTGCGGGGGTGCTTTGGCGGCCGCTTCGGCAGTGAGATCGCGCAGCGCGGACCGTCGCTAGCCAGTGGGGTCGCCCTTGTGTCACCTACGATACCCCATCAGAGTGCGCGGGGATAGTGCCTGCCTGTTGTGAATCGGATCACGGCAATACACCCGATTCAATATGACGAGGGACAAACATCATGGTGGGGGGCCCTCCAAGCAAAGCACGCTGGACAAGTTTGCTGGTCCTGGCGGCCCGGCGGTGGCGGCCGGTGGGTCCCAGGGCAATGTTCCGGACAATGCTGCCCTCATGGCGGCCATCACCCAATCTAGAGATGCCCTTGACGCCAAGATAAGGGCGGTGGGATCAGATGTTATGTTGCTGTGCCAAGACCTGCGGAATGCAGTGGCACGCATCACTGAGACTGAGACGCGTATCTCTGGCGTGGAGGATGTGGTGGCGACTCTGCAACAGCGAGTTACATCTCTAGACACTACGCAGCGGGGCTTGGAGTCTAGGGTGGAGGATGCGGAGGGTAGGGCGCGCCGCAACAACCTCCGCTTTGTTGGTTTTCCGGAAGGGTGCGAGTCTGGAAATATGGAGACGTTCATTGCCCAGTGGCTGGAGGGATGGCTTCCCCCTGACTCCCTTTCCAAATGCTTTGTGGTGGAACGGGCGCATAGAGCTCTGATGCAGAAGCCTCCCCCGGGGGCTCGGCCGCGGCCAGTGATCGCGAAACTGCTGAATTATCATGATCGGGACGTGATTCTGAAACTGGCCAGGGCCCAAGAATCCTTGCAATATAATAATGCTCGCATCCTGATATTCCCGGATTATACTAAACGGACTCAGCAACAGCGGCAGTCGTTCCTTGCGGATAAGGCCCGCCTGCGGGAACTTAAACTTCCATATGCACTGCTTTACCCAGCCCGACTGAGGGTGGTTTATCGCTCCCGCACGTACTTTTTTGATTCTCCGGAGGAGGTTTTCCGTTGGTCAGATGAGACGGTGCGGCTGCGCCCTCACTCCCCGCCTTGGAGAGAATCGTACTCTTCCTCGAGTGGAGTGGTCCGGAGTGTGCCCGGTGGTCGGGGGAAGGGGTCTCGTCGCTCCAGGTCCAGGAGGCGGTCCAGATCCGAAAATGCTCCGTTGCCAAGGGGATCTGCTGCAGAACAAGCGGCGCCAGCTGACTGATCAATGTCTTTATGTGTGTGTTTACTTACCTGCGAGATGCTTGTAGGGGGCAGAGGAGCCCATCCAGGGCCGGTATTCCTGTCGGATACTCCAGATGGGGATGGGGGCTAAGGGACAATGGACTGTGGTTTGGGGATCCATTGGTGGGTGAGGGGTGGTTCCTCCTATTGGGGCACGCCTGCTCTACCTGCCGCGACAGGTACTTCATTGTTTTCGAGGTACAGGGTGGGGGGGGGGGAAGTTGGTTGGGTTGTTAAAGGGAATTTTTGTTTTTTCATCTCACTATCCACTCGCAGGTAGGGGTCGCGCTGTGTGGCATGTCCTGGGTCAGTGGGCCCATCGTGGTTTTGATGTCTTGGCATGGCTGCCACGAAGGGTGGATCGGTAGGTTCCTTGGGGTCCCTGCGTATTCTAAGCTGGAATGTCAGGGGAGCGTTAGATAAGATTAAGCGTGGCACTATCCTTAAGCAGGCAAAACGTGCCAGCACTGATATCCTGATGCTACAAGAGACACACCTTATGGGGACTAAGGTTCTCTGTTTTCAGCGCTTCGGCTTTACCCAGGCGTTCCATGCGGGCTTTGTGAGGGGTTCGAGGGGGGTGGCGGTCCTGATTCACAGACGAGTCCCCTATATCCACATCCAAACGTGGGGCGATGCGCAGGGCAGGTATCTTTTCCTGCAGGGTACGCTGAGGGGTGAGTCCATGATTTTGGGTAGTGTCTATGCCCCGCCGCCGTTGTCCTGGGGTTTTGTGGAGAAACTTGTGACCGTGTGGACGGGTATCCCAGAGGGCCTGTCTGTGATTGGTGGGGACTGGAACGATGTGCTGGATGTTGCTGTTGACAGGTGGAGGCCTGGTGGGGCCCCGATGGTTCGTGGTCCCACCAAGCTGTCTTCCCTCGTGTTGGGGCAGAATTGGGATGACCCATGGCGTCGGCTGCATGGCGGGACTCCGGCGTTCACGTATCTCTCGGCGGTCCACTACTCCTTCTCTCGCATCGATTATTTATTCATGTCTCGGGAGGCCGCTGGCAGGGTGGAGGAGGCTGATATTCTCCCTCGGGGGTTGTCTGATCATTCGCCGGTAGCCATTACACTGCGTGCTGGCCTTGCGCGGGGACCCTTCCAGTGGCGCCTCTCTGCATGGAATCTCCAGGTGGCAGAGTATAGGGAGCACATGGGTGAAGCTATAGACCGCTATTTGTCGCTAAATGTAGGTACGGTTACGGCGGCGGTATCCTTGTGCGAGGCGATGAAACCCACGCTACGGGGGGTGGACATATCCTTCTGTGTGGCGGCTCGTAAGGCCCGCAGGGAATCTCTCATTCAGGCAGAAGCAAAGATATTGGACCTAGAAATACGCAGCGGAGACGAGGGAGGTTGGCCCGCCGCCAGTTGTTGTTAGCACAACAGGATTATTTGTCCCTGTTGCTAGAGGAGGCCAGATAGGCGTGGCTGGCAACCCGCAGCAGGATATACCAGTGGGGGGACAAGTCAAGCAAGCTTTTGCATAGATTGTGTCAGGGGGCGACGGGCTCCCTGGTCCTTCCGGGTGTGGTCGGTCCCGAGGGTCAACCGATGTCGGACCCGTCGGCCATCGCAGACAGTTTTGCGGTCTATTATGCGGACCTCTACGCTCCCCGGGAATGTCTATCGGCAGAGGTTATCGCCCGTTTCTTGGACGATCTCCCGCCTAGGGCTCTGATGGATGAGGTGAGCGTCGACCTGGATCGCCCATTCTCGGAAGACGAGCTGAATTCGGCTCTTCAGGAGCTGCTGCCAGGTAAGGCGCCCGGTCCCAATGGCTTCCCGGCTGAATTTTTCAAGAGGTACTTCCGACAGCTGGGTCCCCATTATTGCAGGGTTGTGAAGGAGGCGAGGGAGGCCAGCCGTTTGCCCAGAGATTGGCGACATGCTGAGGTGGTGGTTTTTCACAAGCCTGGCAGGCCCCCGGAACTCCATGCATCTTACCGTCCCATCTCCCTTCTCAATGTCGAGGCTAAGGTCTTGGCCAAGGTGCTTGCTAACCGTCTTCGTCCCCACATCTCGACTCTTGTCCATCCCGATCAGGCGGGGTTCATGCCTCAGCGGGCGACCCGTCACAATATTCGCAGAGCGCATGCGGCGATAGCTGCAGCCGAGAGCTTGGGGGTACGAGCGGCCCTTTTGCTTGCGGATATGGATCGAGCTTTCGATTCATTGAGCTGGGAATATCTATTCGCCCTCCTACGCCGGCTGAATTTAGGGCCTCGTTTTCTCTCCTATTTAACACTACTTTATACGGACATAACAGCGTCAGTACGCGTGCGGGTTCGGTCTCTTCGGTCTTTCCCATTGGTCGGGGCACCAGGCAGGGGTGCCCCCTGTCACCTTATCTGTTTGCCCTGGCAATGGAGCCCCTAGCTGCATGGGTTCGTATTGATGCACAGGTGTCGGGGCTTGAATGGGCGAATGGACTGTCGGATCGCATCGCTCTCTACGCGGACGATGTACTATTCTTTCTTACTTAGCTGGATAGGACTGGCCCACGGTTGCTGCGCATTATGCAGGTGTTTGGGGAGACTACGGGTTTATATATGAATGAGAAGAAATCTATGTTGTGGGTCCTGGGCGGAGGGGCTGACCCGGGCGCGTGGGCTTCCGCGGTGCAGGTGGCGCGTGGGGGGCTGAAGTACTTGGGTGTGTTTCTTTCAGACGTGAGGTCGGTCTCCTGGGAGAAGAACCTGGTGCCGGTGTGGAACGGGGTGCATGAGGACCTCCAGGTATGGTCCCACATGCCCCTGCTAGCAATAATGGAGACAAATCCCCACTTGAAACCTCGAGCCTGAAGCTTTATTAGCCATGAACTATTTTTAAAGAGAGTGAAGGACCGTCATTTGTTAAAACACTTCCTCTGTGGTGCCACGCCTTTGGGCCCCTCTCCCTGAAAGTAAAGATCTGCAATTGCTGTCTACTGTTTATAAATCGTCTTGGCCACGCAATATTGAAAACCAGATTGGCAACCACTGCTTGTTACATATTGCTGATGGTTACATTTAATCGGCATAATGCAGTCTGTTCGTGAGAAAGACTAATCCAGCCCTGATGAGAGTGCGGCAATTGATTTAACCGGCACTCGAAACGCGTCGGCAGACAAAGGAACTCAACTCCTTGGTTAAATATTGCAAATATATCCCCTTGTGTCCCTGATATTTCAGAGGATTTGATTTATTCCAAATATAAGGGTGTTAGTTGTCTAATTCATCAATTTGTATGACAACTTTGTATTTCGGATTGTGTATATAATGATTGTTCTTTGTGACATTTCATTTGGTTGCTTCAATGTTTGATTATTATGAGTTTATTTGTAATTGTATGTCAAAACACATTTTTCACGTTGTTCATTTTCATTGTGTAAGTACTAATGTGGTATTTCGTGTAGTTCATTATGTGTTCTTTTTGTGATCAAAGATATTAATTAAAAAATAAAAATAAAAATAAAAGGCAGAAATTACTGCTTAGGTAAACGTATTAATTTTCGTTTATCTTACTTCATATGAATAAGTGTTGAAGTCACTAGAGGTATAGGTAATTTTTTTCTTATGTCTCATGCTGTGAGAGCACTGCAGGTATTGGCCTGAGCAGGCTAAAAAGATGCTCCGCTCAGACCAGGGAGTCTGTGCTGTTTTTCCAGCCCGGCTGTTCAATGCAGGCGGCCGGCCAAACACACATGCACATTTAAAAGTGTACATAACACTCCTTCTCCCACCTCCCATGCCTCGGCCCCGCTCCTCCCTGCACTAGCTGGCTCAGAGCTGGAAAATGAAAAATAAAACGATTATAGGTAATTGTTTTATTTTTGCCAGTGGGGTGACGATCCTCCGCCATTGCGGAAGAGCCGCCCCTGGCCAGATGTTCGAATATCTGTTCGCAAAATAAAGGATGCAAACTGCAACCAGTATGTTTTACAACCAGTGCAGAACTTAAATATGTACAAATAGGTTGGGTCTTAAAAATTGTAATGGGTCGGAATCAGGGATGGAGGCCTGCTGTGGTCATTAGACGGCTATGTCTGTGATTGCTTTTCAAAGGTTCACCAAACAATTTTTTCGATCACATAGGGGAAGTGGTGTCAAGGTGACCTTTTGCAAATGCATCACCATCTTCTTTAAGTTGTTGGTAAAACATTCATGTTTTGCAACTGGATTTCAGTCAGCATTTGTAAAGGACATCTACAACAACCTCCAAGGTACCAAATCAGTATCAATTTGGAATCCCATTTTAGGATTTGGAAAACCTTTTCTGACTCATAAAATGGGGTTAAAACATTAGAAAATACATTTTAACAGTCACAAACGTCGAATTGGAGTATTTACAACTGTTAAAATGCTTTGTACATCTGGCCCTAAATTGTTTGTAATTAAGTCCACATCATATTACTAATCCATGGTCATCACACACAAGCATTAAAAGATAGGCCAGTGCACAGCAGAAAATGTTCCTGCAAGTCATTGTAAGTGTGGACTCAGAGAGCCAGGATACTGGAGCATAGAACACAAAATTAGAGCATGAGCCATGTCTCAGGTTACAATTACAGGACAGCGAACAGTTGTTGATGATCAACACGAATCCAAGCAACATAGAAACCATGCCTCTTGTTGATGTTTACAACAGGAAGTCATCATTAGTCAAGGATGGGTAATCTGGGAAAGTGATTCCACGCTTCATTACAAACGGGACATGATAATTACAGTTTTGATTACAGAAGTAGTCCAGCAACAAACTATTCAGGCACACCAAATTTGGCACATACAGTGAAGGGTGTTTTGGATGTGAAGACTATTCCATGTTTCTAAAATGTTCTAGCTGCGGCATATGCCATTCTGTCTCACGGCGGTGCATCCAGGGGCATAAAATCCACTAGTTTGGAATGTTGTAAATTGAGAAAACTGTGATAAGGTTTAAAACTCAAGTAATGTAGCATTAAGATAAATAAGATAATGCACAACATTTTACAGCAATGATGTGAATACCAAATAGAGCTGATTTTACGCCACAATCTGGGCACTGCCTGGGAATTAAATTAAATTAGATTTTAATTCAACAATTCATTGAAATCATTGTTTATATATTTCCCATGTTCTTAATATGTACTATTACACTAACTTAACGCATTGGGTAGGACCGTTGGTTACTTAGATTTTCCTTGGAAATCAGATAAAAATACAAATTTCGAATACAATCTCTGTAATCACTGTAGTGTTGTGTGATCATGTGCAGTACGACCTATGTGGTTCTAGGCGAACTCCTTACAAAGTTACATAATCAATTGGGAGGTGTTTGGGTGTGTCTGGGTGTGGTCAATAAAGTCTATGACCTAGGGCTTTATTACGAGTTTTGCAGTCCTCCGGTCAGCCTGCCACCGCCATGCTGACTGGAGGACTGCCAAAGCCGTATGGCGCACGCCCACCGGATTACGAGGGTAATCCAAGGTGGTCAGGTGCTGCTGCAGCGGTCTGACAGTGGGGGGTCTGTTGGGCTTATAGAGCCTAACATGCATTGTGAGAGCACGGACTGCTCATTCCTGTAAGGTGAGGCATGCACCATGTCGTGCATGCCACACCTTACAGGAACAGGGGTGCAATTCACCCCCATACACCCTCAGGCTCTGGAGCGCAGGGTGCCTTAAGTGCCTCTCCAGCAGCCTTTCGTGCCGGGCTCACCACCATGAAATGGGCGGTGGACAGGCAACTCATAATATGCTCGGCGTTGCGGCACCACCAGCATATTACTGCTCATGACCGCTGTGCCACCGCTGCAGGATTCTGGATCCCAGTGGGGGTGGCGGTCCAACCACTGCTGGAGCAGGGTTTTCTATTTAAACTCAAACTTCAGTTTATATTTCTATATGTCATAATTAAAATTACTAACGATTAATTATTAAGTATTAATTTTTGTCGAGTGTTTTAATTAATCAACCTTACTAATGAAAGAATTATACGTGGGAATGCAATTGCATGGCTAAATTAATAAGTGAACTAAGTTGGTGAGCAAATTGATTAAATAAGTGTGGCTAATGCGCTATTTGTTATGTGTTTGCGCTTTAAAATAATATGCTTTAATGCTTTTTTATGTCGCAAATGGCTAGATAAATACATACACATAAGGGTATTAGTGGGAATTAACACTGTATAATCAATACGATGTAGTAACGTTGTTTTGTGTTTCTTTTTAATTAAGTTGTCCATTTTGGCCTGTTGAGAAATGGCCGACATCTACAGCCTGCATTTGAGTAGATGAAATATGAAGAGAGGCCTCGTTGAATATGGTTGAAAATATGACCTCGGCCTCTGTCTGAGCTAAAAGTTATGAAAAGACGACAACTCTGGGATGTTCGCCAGATATCCTTGGAGGAGAACAATTGTCACAAATGAACATTTTTTGATAAACTTGTGGTGGCTTCACTATAAGTGATATAATTCCGGAGAAGAGCATCCATGGATGTTGCATATTTAGTTTGATTTCCTATTTCCGTGTTTTTATTTTTGAGATATCCGAGAGTGGAGATTTTTCTAATGTTGCAAGTTAACATCCTTTCCTGCTCGCTCTGCTCAACGGACGCTTGGAGCTTATTTGTAACTTTTAATATGTAAGTTTTGGTATAAATATGACTAGACTAGAGAGGGTCTAAGGCCACTTCTTCCTGAACTTATGCTCAAGAGGATCGATGCTGATTGAGAGGACGGCGACTCGAGAGACTTTGATTCTTTACTGAGAGACCTTTCCTGACCTAAAATACGACATTTAGCTAGAATAGGTAATTATGAGAATAATGATTTTGCAATTGAATGACTTTTCATTTGAACTAATTTAGATAAAATAATTCTTGTTTGAATTTCAGTGTCGGGTGATTATTTCTTTGTCATATTATTGAGATCTCAAATGTGTTTAAACTGTTTAAATCATGACTCGAGACAATTCGATTTGGTTGCATTGACCTCAAATTAGATGCAGATTGATCGAGGAGTTCTCTCTCATATTCAGTGTGGATAGAGTAATAGAATGAATGTTGGTGTAATGGGCCCCACCAGCGTATGATGAGTGTATGTGCGTATGACTGTGAAATTACTCTGTCCGTGGAAGTAGGGAGAATTTATAAGCTCTGATCTGCAGCAGTTTCCTGGTAGCAGTATGATGGTTTTGATTATTGTCTTGATCTGATAAATTGCTTGTACATAGGCTTTGGATTTATTGATTTATTGATTGATGTTGATACATGTACTAACACTAAATGTTGAAGTCATCGTATTGAGTTATATGTAGTGTGTACGGCTTCTGGGACGTAGGGAGTCGGTGACGGTTCCGTAGTAGGGCAGAGGGAAGTGAGTGCTGCTCTCGGGAAAGACGGGATTGTTGGCCCTGTACGAATGCAGGGAAAAGCGTGTGACAATTGAAGTTGCGCGTCGCATTGTCTGGGTTCGATTCAGTGACATCGTCGTGTGTTACTATTAGAGACATATTTTCTGTATAAAAGAAGTGTGTATGGTAGTAAAGGTTATCTGTGAAACTCTGGTCTTAAGTCCCAGGGATCCGTAAGGTTCGCCGTTAAAGCTTACTGCTGGAGAGGTAATAGGTATTCTCTGAGCTTGTTTGAAGGACTGAGCAGAGGTAAGCGCTGCTTGGTTAACGTATGTTATAATTCTGTAGTAGGACAGACTGTTCGCTGTTCTCGGGAAAGGCAGGATTCTGTGTAAATGTACTACATTTTCTGGTGTGAAAGTGCGTGAATGTATGGGCATTTAGTTAATTGTGAAACTCTTTGGAACATTCCGGGAGGAAACAGTTAATGGATGCATGTTAGAAGGGCAGAGTAGAGGGATGTGCTACTGTGTCAATGAAAGTAATAATTCCGTAGTGGAGCAGAGGTAAGCGCTGTTCTAGAGAGAAGCGGGATTCTCGTGGGAAAGGTCTTTACTATTCTGTGGTTAGCGAAGCAGACAATGGAGATGTTTATATGTTGTAACTAATAGATTTGTAGAATCTGAAACAGAGTCTACCAAGAAGATTTTGTAAAGGAGGGGTTGACGAGTGACAGGAGACAGGAGTAGAAGCGACTGCAGCGACTACTGACGTCAGAAAGACCGCGCTGTGATTGGACAGGGGGTTAGAACAGCGAAAGCGTTGTGATTGGTGCGTTGGTGTGAGTCGCGCAGGGATTGGAAGAAGTACAGGGTGACGTAGACGCTCCGGGATTGGTGCGTTAGTGTAAGTCGCGCAGGGATTGGAGAAAAGATCGTACAGTTGTGGAAAGGACTAGAGGGTTGTGGTAAACGCAAAAATGTATTACCAAACAAAGGAAAAGAAAAAGAAATCCTTGTTCAGTAAAATTAAAAAATGGTTTGACAAGGATAAGGACATAATAACTAGAGAGGGTGAGTTACTACCTCCGACAAGAACCCCTGCATCCTTCATGGTTGCGAAATATGGGTATCATACCTGTATTTGGTTAGACAATTGGGCTAAGTACACTAGAGGAGATGGTGTTTTAGCATTCCCGGAACATGGTTCATTTAATCTGGCCGTGTTGAGAAATTTACGGGAAAAAATGATGTGTCTAGGGCCCAGACCAAGGCCGACACAGTTCGAGGCATTGGTAGAATGGGAAGATGAGGTGCATGAGCGAGAAAAGCAGAGGAGTGGAGGTAACTATAGGTACATTTTTGGGAGAAAATATGATCGTGAAACTCATCATGATCGAATGAGGAGATGGCGAGATGCTAGTATGTCAGAGGGACTGTATCCTATGAGAACTGTTGAAGAAACGGAAGGGAGGAAAAGTACGGAAAAGGTACATGATGCATAATTGAGAAGGTATGGGGCTAATGAATATGAGGATGAAGTCTTGGATGACATGATTTACAAGAGACCACCTCCATATAGACCAGAACCAGAAGTGAGAACACCAGTCGCTACCCCAATGAGAGATACTTTGCAAATCGTAAAAACAGAAGTTGTGACACCTGATCTGAAAAGTGGTAGCTCTTTCGCGGAAAGGAAAAGAGAGAGAGAGCGAGAGAGAGAGAGTGCAATTGGGGATGAAAAAACAAGAGAATTAGCAAGAACCACATCTGAGTTGACAGAGAAAATCAGGGAATTGACAAAGAATCTAGAAGCTGTTACAGTGCCTGTAACCATAGGTCTGGTTATGCCTATTTTTGATAAGTAAAGAATGGGTGAGAGTGGTTTAACAATTCCATATGTAGGAAATGGACAAGTTAGTTCTTCGGGAGAGTCAGGAATGAGGACGGGAGAGAATCAGTTGAGACATACTTTATGTGATGGAGAGTCAGATGTACAGCCTAATTCAGGATTGAATACTGGTTGTGTGGGAGGATCAATTTTGGAACCACAGAGGATGGCAGAACAAGTGAGTACAGGGAAAAAGTCTACAGAAATAACGGCTGAGGATTTGAATGATTGGTTGAAAGTGCTCCAAAAGAAGGATAAAGATTCTCAGGCAATTGATGTAGCTAGGTTGCATATAGAACTGGAGGAGCTTATAGCGGGAACAATTCCTACAGAAATGTTGAAGAATCATCATGATGGAGAGTTGTTATTCATGTGCAAGAGTATCACCTGGAGGGCTAAGAATACACATAACAGGTTAAAAGGAATAGCGAGTGAAATGGGAATTGACATGGACAAGGTGAAAGCTTTGCAGAAGCCTTACCGAGTGGATTTTTCTGACAAGGATATTGAGACTCTAAATGATGTTGGCAGAACAGGGCAGATTAAGGAAATGATTTCCTTATTGCGAAAATGGGGTGATGTGGAAAAGTGGAAGGATAGGTGGTATAAGAAAAGGGAAGATACAGTGGATAGGACTTACTCAGCATTCCCTATGAGAGAAAAGGAAAAAACAGTGGATGCTTATCCTATGAGAGAGATTCCTGGAGGAGGAGATGTACATGTCCCATGGACTAGGCAGGATATTTTGTCATTTACGAATGATTTCCCTCGACTGAGAGAAAAGCCCGTCGAGTGGTATAGGCAGGTAGATAGGTTTGTGAAATTGTCAAAAGTGCTGTGGATTGACCTGAATAGTCTGTTTGATATAATTGTTCCAGCAGACTTGTGGGCAGAGTGTAAAATAGTTGTATATTGGCCTGCTAAGGAATACCCGAGGAGCTCCAGACCCGGAGGTTATGAGAAAATACGAACAGGTTATTGTGTTCCTGAAGAATAAGGTACCCCCTAAAGAGACAGATTGGGTTAAGATAGATCGAACACATCAGGAAGCAAAATAATCAGTTCATGCTTTTTATGAAAGGTTAATACTGGCTTTTAAACAGTTCAGTGGAGATGAACATCTGGGTGATAAGGATTTGAGTCATTTTGTATACAGATTTGTATATGGCTTGAGACCTGAAATTAGTAAAATGATACGTGAGCACACAGTTGACTGGCAGAGTAAGAAGATTGATGAGATCTTGAGACATGCGAAGTACTTCAGTGATGAAATTGAGGCGAAACAAAGAAAGCTGAAGGAGAAAGCAATGTGGGCACAGGTGAAGGTTGCAGAAAGACAAGAAGCACAGCTGGTTGAACAAGCAAATAATCCAGGAAATAGGCCTAGATATGGTACAGGAAAAGGAAAGGGAAACATCGAAGAGGCGAAGAAGAAATTTCCGTGCCACAACTGCGGAAAATTAGGGCATTGGAGATCCGAGTGTACAAATCTACCATTAGTGAGTAATGAAAATCAATCCTTGAATCAACAGGTGCAGAACGAAGGGTGTAATCATCAGCAGCAACAGCAGAAGGTTGTCAAGCATCAGAATCAAGAGCCAAAACCGCCCTTGCCACAGAACAGAGGATCCCAGAAATACAATCAAGACTCGGGATTCTACAATGATGAACAGGTAAACAAACCGAGACGTACGAATCCAGTACAACAATACTGGCTAAAGAATGAGGGGAGTGAGTCTGAAGGGGACTACTGACGGTGCCGAAGAGAGGAGGAAGAGTGCATACTTGGAGCAACTCTAGAAATAGACCAGGCAGGATCATTTGTAGATGGGAAAATAAATGGAGAAAGTGTTACTTTTTTAGTAGACACAGGAGCGACGAGATCAACTGTCAGGTCAGCAGATATAAGAAATCTTCCTCTCTCGGACGAAGCAATCCAAGTGGTTGGTGTAGCTAATACACAGATTAAGACTCGTCTTACTGAACCAGTAAGGGTAAGGATAGGGAAATTTTCAGATATGCACAGGTTTGTAGTGTGCGACACAAGTCCAGTGAACTTGTTAGGTAGGGACTTGTTGTGTAAAATGAATTGCACTATTTTTTGTACTCCGGATGGAATATCTTTTGAGACACCAGATGAGGATGTCTTGTACAGGATGACTCTAGATAATAGAGAAAGTGAGATTGTTGGAACATATGCTGTATTTAATCCAGATGCTTTGCCTCAAGAGTTGAGAAACACAGTAAAAGCAGTAGTCTGGGATTTTACTGGAGAGGATGTGGGATTGATGAATAATGTAGATCCAGTAAAGATTACAGTGAAAGAGGGAATCACTTATCCTAATATCCCACAATACAGATTGACACCAGAAATCATTGAAGGAATAACACCTATAATTGACAAAATGATTCAGCAAGGTGTTTTGAGAGAGTTACTGAGTAGCCCATGTAATTCACCTATAATGGGACTGAAGAAACCTAATGGGAAGTTCAGGATAGTACAAGATTTGAGAAAAGTTAACAAAATTGTGGTATCATGCTGTCCCATTGTGCCAAATCCATCAGTGATTTTGTATCAGATTCCTCATGATGCTGAATGGTACACAGTAATTGATTTGTGCCATGCTTTCTTTTCAATTCCATTGCATCATGACAGCCAGCCGATTTTTGCATTTCGGTTTGGACAGCGTATTTTGGCATGGTGCCGAATCCCACAGGGGTATACAGAGAGTCCTTCAATATTCAATCAGTTGTTGAAGAAATCTTTGGAGAGTCTGACAATGCCTGAAAGCTCAGTATTAGTGCAGTATATTGATGACCTACTTGTGGCATCAAAGACACGTGAAGCATGTGAAGTAGATACCATAGCTTTACTGAATCATCTGGCAGATGGAGGATTAAAGGTATCTCCAGCCAAATTGCAATTTTGCAAGAAAGAAGTACATTATCTTGGACACAATATTGAAAAAGGTCTAAGAAAGGTGACCATTGACAGAATTTAAATTATCAGAGGAATGAGAGCCCCAATGACCCAGAGAGAAGTAAGAATGTTTCTGGGAATGGTGGGTTACTGTCGTCAGTGGATAAGTAACTTTTCCCTGATAGCAAAACCACTGATTAAATTAACCAAAAGTGAAGTAAAAGACCCATTGGAACTGAATGCAGAACAAATGGCAGCATTTGAAGAATTAAAGAGCAGATTATGTGAAGCTCCTGCTCTAGGAATGCCAGACTATGAGAAGGAGTTTGAGCTGTACTGTAGTGAGAGGAATGGATGTGCACTTTCAGTGTTAATCCAGAAACATGGATGTCTGAGAAGGTCAATTGCGTACTTCTCATCAACACTTGACCCAGTAGCTGTGGGTTTACCAGGTTGCCTGAAAGCAGTAGCTGCTACATGCAGAAGCTTGGAACAGAGTGAGGGTATAATAATGGGATATCCTGTACGGGTGTTCGTACCTCATGATGTGGCAATTCTTTTGACAAGAAGCAGAACTCAATATATGTCACATAGTCGGCTGACTAAATATGAGAAAATCATTCTGGGAGCATCAAATGTGACTCTTGAGAGATGTGTGAATGTGAATCCAGCGACACTTTTGCCAGATGCTGAAAACGTGAGTGTGAGAGATGATGTTGATCATGATTGCTTGGATGTGCTTGATTACTGTACAAAACCGAGACCAGACATAAGAGATCTGCCACTGCCTGAGAGTGATCATGTGTTGTTTGTGGATGGATCATGTCTGAGAACAGAAGAAGGTGTGCTGAGTGCAGCATATGCGGTGTGTAAAGTTTCAGAAGTTATGGAAGCTTCACCTTTGAAAGGAGTTAAATCTGCTCAAGTGGCGGAATTGGTGGCATTGACAAAAGCTTGCAAGATTGGGAGAAATGTGAGAGTGACTGTAATGACTGATAGTCAGTACGGATTCGGAGCTGTTCATGACTTCGATCAGCTTTGGCTACAGAGAGGTTTCCTGACCTCGAGTGGAACGCCTATAAAGAATGCTGAAGTGATTGGGAAATTGCTTGAGGCGATACAGCTGCCTAAAGAATTAGCAGTTGTAAAATGTGCTACTCATGGACAGGGAAATGATTTTGTTACTCTTGGTAATCGGTTTGCAAATGACATAGCACAGTATTGTGCAAAGAACAATCATTCCATTAACAGGGGAAGGGAGAAGGAGATGTCTTTTTGTACAGTGATGTTTACTAATGTACTGGAAACATGGGATGAGGTGAGGCAGTTGCAGGATGAAGCAGGAGATGAGGAAATGAGAGATTGGATCAAAGCAGGTTGTGCACCAAGAGAAAAAGATCATGTTTGGATCTATAGGGATGGAAGACCAGTCATGCCAAATTCTATGTTGTCAACAATGGCAAGAATGTATCATGGCCAGGGACACCTGGGGAGGGATGCTATGATTAGGTCCTTCAAGCAGACCTGATACAATGCAAAGTTCAGGCTGATTGCAGAGAGCATCTGTCAAAGATGTTTGATTTGTCAGCAATTCAATACTGGAAAGAAGACAGTGGTGAGCCTAGGAACAATAGGCAGAGAAGGAGGTCCTTTTACCAGAATGCAAATAGATTTCATTGAAATGCCACAGGTCAATAGATTGAGGTATGTTCTAGTGGTAGTCTGTTTGTTCTCAAGGTGGGTGGAAGCATATCCGACTAGGAGAAATGATGGAATAACAGTGGCCAAGTTGCTGTTGAGAGAGTTGATTCCTAGGTACGGGTTCCCAGTGACAATTGAGTCAAACAGAGGAGGACACTTCTACAATGAACTCATGAGTTTAATTTGTGAAGCATTGAGCATACAGCAGAAGCTACATTGTGCATACAGACCAGAGGCTTCTGGTGTAGTTGAGCAGATGAACGGCACAATAAAAAACAGAATTGGCAAGATGTGTTTAGCCACTGGAATGAAATGGCCTGATGTCTTGCCTCTAGTGCTGATGACTATTAGATCTACTCCAGACAGAACTACGGGGTTGAGTCCACATGAAATATTAATGGGACGTGCAATGAGACATGCATTCGTGCCTGTCAACAAGCTGATGACTATAACTGATGACATGATTTTGGATTACTGTAAAGGCCTGGCTGACGCAGTTCATTCTGTGCTTCACCAGGTTGGAGAAGACGCCACTACACTTGAAAAGAAGCAAGCCCATGATCTGAGCCCAGGGGATTGGGTGAGAATAAAAGTGCACAGAAGAAGAAATTGCTTGGTTCCAAGGTGGGGAAGACCAAGACAAGTCATTCTGACTACGACGACTGCTGTGAAGTGTGCTGGAATGAAGAACTGGATTCATGCAAGTCATACTCTGAGAGTTCCAAATCCAAAGGATGGGACTGGAAAAGAGTACTTTGAAGAGTCAGATTCCAGTGATGATGCAGACACTGAAACAGTGAGAAGAAAAAAGAATCCTGAAAGGGGGGAAAGAGAGTCAGAAAGAGAGTCAGGTGATTCTTTTTTCTTACCAGAAGAAGCTTCAAGAGTTTCAAGAGGAACATTGAGAACCTCAGAAGAGAGTTCAAATTCTGGAAAAGTGCCTGAAGTTCTAACGAGCAGTGGGGAAAATAAAGAGAAAGAAAGAAAAGAAAAGAGTGATTCCACAGAGACTATACCTGAGTCAAATGAAGACATTGAGTGGAATCCATCTGAGATAACTTCTAAAGAAGTAGGGTCAGAAGAAGATAGAGAGGGACAGATTGCGGAAGACCCCCGAGGAGGTGTAGGGAACATTCCTGATAAGCTAGGTGAAGGGACAAGTAGACAGCAAGAAGATTGCGTGTCGGAGACCCGAGGAGGGACAGTAGTAGGGAAATCTCAATCGGTGGAGAAGAAGACTGTGGGAAAAGAGAGAATCGTTGATGAACAAGAGGCAAATGAGACAGAATCGGATGAGAGTGAGAATGAGAATGAGATACCAGAGGGTCGAGTTCTGAGAAAGAGAACTTGGATTGGAGAAAGAAACAATAGAGAAGTGAAACAGAAAAGAAGTGTAAAAGGAGATCTTTGGCCTAACAAGATAAAGAGGCTGAGATATCGACTGACACGAGTAAATTCATCGAAAGCTGAACAGGTGAACGAGGTGTCAAGTCAAAATCAAGCAAAAGAAGAAGAACGAAAAGAACTAAAGGAACCAGAGGAGATCAAGAGAATCAGAAAGCCCAACCAGAAGTATAGGTCACCAGAATGGACGTATGTGGCACTGTCTGAAGAAGAAGAAGAGGCAGAAAGTCAAGGAAGTCCAGAGGGGACCTTACAGAAAGTGGTTGAGGAGGAGAAAACTGTTGGAATCCTGAAAGTTATCTTGTCTGACATTGGAGAAGAGACAGATGTTCAGGATCTGATACAATTTGATGTTGCTGAAGAAGAAGTGAAAAGTGATGAAAATCCAAATTGAGTGAACTGAAGGAGTCACTTGGAGAAAAGTGAAGAAGAAGAGATCTAAAAATTAACAGATTGAAATAATCTAGTGTTCTAGAGATTCAGTAGTGGAGTGGTAGAGGCTAAGTCAAAAGACACAGTCAAAGTAGTAAAATGGCTAACACAGAAAACAATTAAAGTAGATGTACCTTCTTGAAAAGATGGTGCAGAATGTGCTGCTGCTGTACAGGACTATTAATGCTATTATGGAGTGTACTTGCTTTATTAGTTACTTTTAGAGTTACAGTAGAGACTTTGGGAATACATACTGAGAATATGACTAACATAGGGAAGAGTTCACAGAAAGTAGTACCAACTAGAATTAGTAATATATACATACATAAGGATAGGTCGATTAATGATTTTTCTAGCAATGTTTTTTCAAAATTATTGTATGAATATGTAAAGACAATGGAAGTAAGGGATTGCTACGTCTGTGTGCAATTGCCTGCATCCGTTTCAGAGGGAGTTACTTATCATCATCTTCCAGCTACGTATGGGATTTCATGTAGTGTGTTAAGTAGTATTTTTTATTTGTTAGGGAAAATAGATTTTGGGATGTCTAATAAGGATAACATTTTTGGGCAATTGCCTATGTATAAAAAACTGAATCCTGCTAAAGAAGCTAACATTTTTGGTGAGATTTTTATTGAAACAGAAGAATTAACATTAGATTACATTTTTAGAAACAATTTAACTTGTAGTTTGAAGGAAGAAGAAAAAGCTTTCCTAGACATGGTAGAGAAAAGGAGAATGAGCATGCATGAAAAGGCAGGAGGATATAAAATGAGTGAGACAGTGTGGGACATTGAGATGGGAAAGGAGTTGAAGAATGGGGCCAGTCCAACTTTGGCTTTAGATGCACCACAGAAGGGTAAAGTATGCATTTCCAGAAGGAAATCCCAATATGATAATTATTTTGTTGGGACTAGTGAGTGCCATGATACATACTTTATTGCAACAGGATGGGGATTCAAAGGAGGAGAAGATCCAGTTTTCCCGGGAGTGTATTATATTTGTGGGAATAAGGCTTATTACAGGTTGCCTGACCATTGGTATGGCACATGTTATGTTGGCCTGGTCTTTCCAAAGATTTTCCATATGGATAGAATAGAAGATGCAGAACAAATTAATTTACTAACACGCTTTAAAAGAGAAACTTGGTCAGAAATTGTAGGAGATATTTTTGGAGCTTTGATACTAGCAGTGGGAATTTCATTAAATGCATATGGAATTCGGAAGCTGTCAACAGTGGTGGATCGCTTATCGACAAGCACTGCTGGAGGGTTTCTGTTGGTAAATACAGAGATGGTTGCCTTACGCGCCATGTCTATGCAAAATCGACTTGCCCTTGATATTCTTTTGGCAAAGGAGGGTGGAGTCTGTGGAATGCTGAAAGTTCAACATTGTTGCACTTACATTCCTGATGAAAGTAAAGATCTGAAGGTCTATATCAAAAATATTACTGATTTGCATGAAGAATTAGTACCACTGGAAGCTGAAAGTATCTGGACTAAAATGGCTAATAAGATGATTGCTGTTAAGAATTTTATTGCTAAGATAGGTAGTACCATTTTTGGTAAGATATTATTTCCATTGACATGTGTGATTGTTGCTTTATTGATTCTTAAATAAGGGTGTTTATGTTGTAGATACAGGAGGAGTAAAAAGAAAATAATAAAAGAAAATATTGAAAAGAGACAAAAGAGGTCAAAAAGAGACCCACAAGAAATAGAATTAGAAGAATTTAGGGAAAGCATGTATTTAGAAACAAAAAGAGATGATGAAAGAGAAACTGGAGTATAATAAAAGCAAAAAGACATTTGTATTTCTCCTAAGAAAAGGGGACTACATTTTTGGGTTGGATTTTTGTGGTGATGATATATCACCAAAGGGGGGATTGCTGGAGCAGGGTTTTCTATTTAAACTCAAACTTCAGTTTATATATCTATATGTCATAATTAAAATTACTAACGATTAATTATTAAGTATTAATTTTTGTCGAGTGTTTTAATTAATCAACCTTACTAATGAAAGAATTATACGTGGGAATGCAATTGCATGGCTAAATTAATAAGTGAACTAAGTTGGTGAGCAAATTGATTAAATAAGTGTGGCTAATGCGCTATTTGTTATGTGTTTGCGCTTTAAAATAATATGCTTTAATGCTTTTTTATGTCGCAAATGGCTAGATAAATACATACACATAAGGGTATTAGTGGGAATTAACACTGTATAATCAATACGATGTAGTAACGTTGTTTTGTGTTACTTTTTAATTAAGTTGTCCATTTTGGCCTGTTGAATATGGTTGAAAATATGACCTCGGCCTCTGTCTGAGCTAAAAGTTATGAAAAGACGACAACTCTGGGATGTTCGCCAGATATCCTTGGAGGAGAACAATTGTCACAAATGAACATTTTTTGATAAACTTGCGGTGGCTTCACTATAAGTGATATAATTCCGGAGAAGAGCATCCATGGATGTTGCATATTTAGTTTGATTTCCTATTTCCATGTTTTTATTTTTGAGATATCCGAGAGTGGAGATTTTTCTAATGTTGCAAGTTAACATCCTTTCCTGCTCGCTCTGCTCAACGGACGCTTGGAGCTTATTTGTAACTTTTAATATGTAAGTTTTGGTATAAATATGACTAGACTAGAGAGGGTCTAAGGCCACTTCTTCCTGAACTTATGCTCAAGAGGATCGATGCTGATTGAGAGGACGGCGACTCGAGAGACTTTGATTCTTTACTGAGAGACCTGTCCTGACCTAAAATACGACATTTAGCTAGAATAGGTAATTATGAGAATAATGATTTTGCAATTGAATGACTTTTCATTTGAACTAATTTAGATAAAATAATTCTTGTTTGAATTTCAGTGTCGGGTGATTATTTCTTTGTCATATTATTGAGATCTCAAATGTGTTTAAACTGTTTAAATCATGACTCGAGACAATTCAATTTGGTTGCATTGACCTCAAATTAGATGCAGATTGATCGAGGAGTTCTCTCTCATATTCAGTGTGGATAGAGTAATAGAATGAATGTTGGTGTAATGGGCCCCACCAGCGTATGATGAGTGTATGTGCGTATGACTGTGAAATTACTCTGTCCGTGGAAGTAGGGAGAATTTATAAGCTCTGATCTGCAGCACCACCACACTCAGAATACTGTGCGTAGGCCCGCAGTAGTGGCGGTGGTCCGACCACCACAGCGAGTGTTCTGGTAATAAGGCCGTAAGTGCATTCAGTTTAATGTTGCATGCCGAAGAATAAAGAAGGGTCTTACAGAGGTCCATGTGTGGCGTAATCATTTGCAGGCTCTAGATCTGGAGTGTATGCTACAACTGGCGACGAGTAGGGGATACGTGCCCGGAAGAAACAAGACTGCTCTCCCTGAGAGTTTGCTGAGGACCAGCAAATTGCTCATGTGTGCCCCAAGGAGCAGCCTACAGTGGGCGCATGTGAAGTCAAAGCGCCACTCTAGCTTTTATAAGCCCCTTAAAGAAGGTGAAAGCTCTACAGAGGAGCACAGTCAGAAAGCCTGCCAGAAGCCTACTGGTAAGGCTAAAAAGAGATACTGCACCACAGCATAACACAGAGACATCGTCCATACAGGGGCAGCTCTTCGGTTGGAGTGGAGGAGCGTCACCCCACTTAAAATCTCACCCAAAGCCCCAGAGATTAAAAATAAAATGGTAGCTCATTACCACTTTATTTTTCATCCCCTGTTCCGAGCCAGGTGTCAGGATGGGGGGCGGGCCGCTACTGACCAATAGCAGCAGGGAGGAGGGTGGGCTGTCTAAAGCACTGTTTAAAGTATGTCTGTCTTTTTGGACGGCCGTCTTGCAACAGCCAGCCACACAAGCACCCTTGAAACCTCACAACCCATCTGTCTTAAGAGAGTAAGTGCAGGCCTCCAGCTCGCTGTGGAGCTCAGAGTGAGGCCATTCCCTCCAATCAGGGTGCTGCTTACATGCTGCATGTGAGCAGCTCCAGGATTGGTCAAGGGAGTTCCAGCATCCAGTTCCAGTTCCTCGAAAGAAAAGGTTTGCTAAGATTATTGTATTTTTTTATATGATATTTTGCTAGCGCCCCCCTCTCTGCTGCATCCATACTAAGCAGAAACGCTAAAGCCAGCGACAGCCAGGTATGAAGAAGCCCTAAAGACAGTGAAAGCCTGGTGCAAGAAAGTGATAAAGCAGAAACGACCAGGCACAAAGAAACGCTAAAAGAAGTGGCAATCAGGTGTAAGAAAGAAAAGTCTACTCACTGGTGAAAAATATACAAAGCGCCTTACCACTTCAAAATCTGCTGAGGCGACTTAAGAACAAACACTGGTTTGTGTTTACATAGCCGTTGGTCCTTGCAGAAATGACCAGAGAGGCAGCTGGCGGCATTCAGCACAACTCAAAAGGTCTTTAAGAAATTGAAGTTCTCCAATGACTGTAGAAAGAAACGTCAGATACTCTGCAGCTGCGTTCCTGAAACCACCACAACCATTTGGCACCGCCAAAAAGCCGAAAGTTGGCTCCAGATGGACAGCATGGATCAAAACCTTTGATAACTTTATAGATGCTCTAGAAGAAGTAGATGACAAAAAGATTATCAAATACTTAAAGAACCTTGCAGGTGATGGAGTGAAACAAGTGACAGAAAATATCACAACCTGATGAAGTATTGTACAATCAAATCAAAGAAACGTTGGAAGCCAAGTTCAATCCAATGCCGAATGTCGACTATGAAAGTACATTTTCAACCCGCCAAGGCAGCAAGCTGGTGAAGCAATGGATGAGTTTGTTGAAAGACTTGATACCCTCATCAAGTATTGCAAGTTCAGTGAATTCAATAACGAAGAAGCCATGCGTCTCAGGGTCTTCAATGGCTGCCTCTCCGATTCAGTCAGATGACACATGCTGAGGGAGACGCTAAGAAGGCCATTTCACAATGCTCTGCACAGCAAAAGAGAAACTAAGTGTGTCACGACAAGAAGAGAAAATGGGCATCAGAAAGTATTCTAGCAAATGCCACAAGGCCAAACGGCAACATCAATTGAGGCAAGTAGAGGCTAAATGAAGTTGATGGTCATTAAACTCATCTTCCAGAGGATCACCAATGCCATTCTTGAGCGACCGTGAAGAAGATGGATGTGCAATGGTGATGTCGTCCGCAGAACGACATGCACATGTGGATTGGCTGCTTGCAAAAAAGAACACAAGTCAAAGAGAGATCGCCATGTGAAGCAAACAAAATCATTTGGCTACTGCCCCAGGGTCATGCTAAAGGTTAATGACTGCCCTATAACTTTTATTATAGACAGTGGTCCATCGATCAATATCATGCGAGAAGGAAAATATAACAAACTGTCTCTGACACCACCTCTAACGCCATCGAAAACAAAGGTGTACACATGGGCCGCTTCTTCTCCATTGAAAAGTCAAGGGTTATTCGTAGCAACCATGAGGCATAAGAAAATGACTATACATTCATCAATTCATGTTCTCCAAGGTGCTTAGTTCAGTGCATGTCTACAACTCTGTTTCAGCACAGCTGCTGACAAGGGACTGATATCCATCAACTACAACCTAATTGCACATTCTGAAATAGTAAGTCAATTACCATTGTTATTTCATGGACTCAGAAAACTAGTTAGTATGTCAATTACCGTTGTTATTTCATGGACTCGGAAAATTAGTCATTTGTCCTGTTGCTCAGCGACAACATCAGATTGCTTTTCATTTACAGGAGGCCATTGAAAATGAACTAGAAACATTATTAAAGCATGACATCATCGAGCGCTCTACTGGTCTGACACCTTGGGTTTTGCCCATAGTGGTAGTGCCAAAAAGGAAAGTGGAGGTGCACTGCTCATTTATGTTGATCGACACCAGCAATCGAGAGAGAAAGACATCAAGGTGCACACATAGTGGACATGATTACACAGCTGAATGACACCGAAGTCTTCTCCCATCTTGAGTTGAACAAAGGATACCATCAACTCGAGCTGGAGAAGAACTGGAGGTACATTGCTGCTTTTTCAACTCAAGTTGGTTGGTTCAGATACAAGACTTCATTTTGGTGTGTCGTCGGTTGCAGAAATCTTTCAGGATGTCATTCTCCAAGTAATTCAACCTGGAACACATGCTTATAACTACAGTGAAGACTAGCACCCCTGGAGTTCTATCTATTGAGTAGATCATTGCTACTACCAACAGACAGAGACATGCTCACACTCAAGGATATCATTGCAACGCAATCATGGAGAAAGCATACGCGACCTCTCACATATCAAGAATTTGAAAATGTACATTAAGAACTTTCTGTCACTCAGGGGGCGTGGCTAAGCGAGCCACGATGGCGGTCAGGCTTTGCTGAGGCTCCGCGTCTGGGCGCCTCTCGACAGCTCTACGGAGTATACCAGTGGGAGCAGATCGATGCACGAGGCATCGGAAAGTGGCAGCATCACAGCGGGGGAGACGGCGGACACCTGGGCACATCCTTAACCCTCCGGACGAGACATGGTCCGGCAACTGCCGCCAGCGCCGCACCCCGAGCCGCAAGATGGTGGCGGAGCGCATCTGTGAGATGCGGGAGTTGCCGTGAGAGGAGCCGGAGAAACTGACAACGCATCTCGCCCTGATCGCGCTGACACTCGGAAGGTGTGGGCGGGAGGCAGACCCCCGGAGGGGGACGCGGAGCACCGGAGAGCGGAGGGGCATTGCTGGCCCGGACGCACCCGCCATTTTGTGACTGCTGAGCCCGCCGAGACCTGGAGTCGGACCCCTGGGCGGCCCCTATGCACCCAAGGTACTCCGTATGACTGGCGCTGCAGGAGGCTAAGAGGGAGCTGGATCTGGATGTGGATGGCAGGACCTGGAGGCACTCAATCGACCCGACCAGCGCTTGCCTGACCCTAACATGGCCGCCTGCGGGACATCGCATCCCTCTCAACACAGCCGGTGAGGCCTTGCTCCTTGGACCTGCCGGGGTGACGGCCTTCTAGGCGTAACCCGCAGGAACTGCGGTACCCTTGCCAGACCTGCTGACCACCTACCTGCCGCGAGACGTGGATGGCCTCGCCTCGACGGTAGGCCCTAGGAGGGACTTGGGCTTGCACGGGGGCCACGGGGTCGGTGCTTCCGCTCCCCCCCCTTGACCTTGGGGCGGCCGCAGAGGATCCCCAGTGGCACCAGCCGTCGGTGGAGACCCCGTGGGGGGGTGGACTGGTATTAGGAGCACCCTGAGTCTAGTGCCTGGTGGCTGGTGCGGACGATTCCTGTGCTCGGTTCACGAAGAGGACCTTGGTGGACCGGCTCGGGCAGCGGCATCCCTGAGCGACTCCATCCGGGAGACGACGCGGCTGCGCCCTCCGCCCTTCCGTGGATTCCTTGCGTCGCTGGGGCTACTACGACCCGGCGGACGCTGCCGACTCGCCCGGACCACGTGGACTCACAATGGGGAGGTCAAAACCCGCGCAGCATCCGGTGATCCCGGAGACGGCCCCGGAGAACATGCCTCGGACCTCGACGTGGTCCCCCAGCACGGTGGCCTCCACAGACTTATCGATCTCGGACAAGTTGGATAAGGTCCTCGCCGCCATTGAACTATCCCGTCTGTCCATGGAAGAACGCCTTGGTACCCTGGCGACGGATGTAAATCTCCTTCGCGATGACCACCGGAAGCTGGCGGATCGGGTACATACGGAGGAGCGGACACTTACGGAAATACAACCCCTATTAGAAGAGCAACAACAGACGCTCCAGAGGGTCCTTACTCGTCTAACTGCGGTGGAAGAACACGCGCAGGATTTGGAGGGCCGCTCGAGACGCTGCAATATCCGAGTGCTGGGGCTACCGGAGGGAATCGAGGGCGCCGACCCCATTGCCTACATGGACACGTGGCTGAAATCATTTACCCCGCCTGCAGACCGCTCCCCATTCTTTTCCATAGAACGGGCTCACCTTGTGCCGGCCCGAAAGCCGCCGCCGGGCACGTCTCCTCGACCATTCCTCGCTAAGTTCCTGCATTTCCGGGATAGAGATGCGGTGCTTCGAGCGGCGCGACTAGCTGCACCGTTGCGACTGGAAAACAACCACATTATGATCTTCCCGGACTATGCTCGAGCGGTGCAACAACAGAGATCTTCCTTTCTGGACGTAAAGCGGAGGCTACGGGACAATAAGATCCAATACGCGTTGCTCTTCCCGGCCCGCCTCAAGATTATCTATAAAGGATCCTCCCTCTTCTTCGCATCTGCGGAGGCCGCGCAAGATTGGACAGACCAACACTGCTCGCGGGCATCCGATCCTCGCCCCCAGAGGAGCTCCCCTCTCAAAACTTTCCACGCCCGGAAGCGACCCAAGAAGCTCCGTAACATCGAGTCCCGATCGGTGCAAGGCACCCACGACTCGCCGGATCTCGAACAGATTATGCGAGAGAGACGAGAGGTTCTACAAGCGGTGATTGACCTACGCACCACACAATCTTCAGACTCTATAGATCATCCTCCACACCTGTTCTCATCCGATGGCGACAACGACAGCGACAGCACCATCTCAGGGGCGGACCGAGCGGCACCCCCCTGCGCCACTCCGCAAACAGCAGATGGACTATTGGATGGATCGGCCTCCTCTCCTCAATCCTGAGGCAACTCAGACATACGGACTCTTGGTATCCTTCTATGTGACGCACACCTAACACCCATGATATTGCACCCACAAAGACAGTCACTCAGCTCCTGATACACTGTGATCCTACTACATGCCCACTCAGCGTGTGGCCTCGCACTAGCACATCGCCACCCCCTAGCACATAAAGCAGTTCTCCCCCTATAGTGTTACGGGAGGTAGTTTGGACACATCGTCACCCACACGATGAGTCCCCAGTATTGGGACAGTTTCCCACATCCCCATATGTTGTTCACACCCCGGTTTGCATATGTCCCACTTCGCCATGGAGTTTCACACCACAACACACCCCTTTCCCAGGCTTCCAGTCCGCCTGCCCCCCTCCAACGCAGCACGTCCCTGAGGGTCTATTATGCGATCTCTCTAAGGGGCATCACACCCCGCCCCCACACAGAACCGACCATCTATGACACGATTGACAACTAGCGCAGACATTAATATACTCACACTCAACACACGAGGTCTACATACCCCACGTAAGCGCTACGCGATATATGCCTACGCGAAACGACAGAAGGCATCTATCCTCTGCTTACAAGAAACCCACCTTAATGCAACCGAAGTCGGCAAACTGCGAGTAAAATGGCGCGGACTTATCTGCGCCACGACCTACTCCTCGTTTGCCAGAGGGGCACTGATATGGATTCGCCCGGGAATCCCCTTTAGGGAACTAAGGCGGGTGGTGGACGACGAAGGCAGATACGTCTTGCTAGAGGGTCTCTTAGACGGGAGGGCTGTCCTCTTAGGCAGTATATACGCCCCAAATGTCGACCAGGATAAATTCTGGGACCGACTCACAATCGCGTTGGCTCAATTTACACAGGTGCCTTGGCTATTAGGAGGGGACTACAACTGTATCCTGGACCCGGTGCTGGACCGCTCACACCCTCCACTCCCACACTCTCCCACCTATAGACAAATAGACCGCTTTAAAGCGTGGGCCGCACACTGGTCCCTCACGGACGCATGGAGGCTGCACCATCCCCAGGCCCGCATTTACTCATTTCACTCCATCCCTCATAATTTACGAGTTCGGCTTGACCGATTCTTATGCACGGCAGCGCTTCTTCCGCAGATATGTCGCTCGGATTATCTGGGTAGGGTCGTTTCCGACCATGATGCGCACTTCCTCGGCCTTCAGTGGCGACCCCCGCACCCCCCTGTTCCAACGTGGCGGCTGTCACGGGAGTGTCTCACAGACCAGACCTTTACACATGACCACCAACGTAGCATCCAAGACTACTTTACACATAACGCGGGGACCGCGTCGTCCACCCTGATCGAGTGGGATGGTTTCAAGGTAGTGGCCAGGGGAGAATGCATCCGGTACAGAGCCGGGGTGCGACACACCCTGGAACGTGCCCTAGAGAGGGCGGAGCAGCAACTGGCTGCGGCCACTAAGGCCGCAGATCAATCGGTGGCGACAGTAACTCAGGTCGCCCATGCCAAATCAGAATACCAGGTGGCGTGCGTGGACTTGCGTCGTCACAATTTTCGAGCCTACGCAAACCGAATGCATCGGGAACGTGATAGGTCGGGCACACTCCTAGCATGGCTCGCTAAGCAAGATACCGAAATTCGGCCTATCACTGCAATCATAAACCCCCAGGGTACTCTGGTGCAATCTCAGGATGAGATCCTCCAGGCGTTTTATCATCATTACTCGGCAGTTTACACCGCTCCCACGTCTCTCGATCCTAGGGCCATCGACCACTTCCTTGACCCCCTTCCCCTTCCCCGAATTGCCTCTGCAGACCGGAAGGGGTTGGACACACGGATAAAAACAACTGAGATTACAAGTGCGATACGAGCATTGGCCCGCGGCAAAGCCCCTGGCCTTGACGGGCTCCCACTTGAATATTACGCCACTTTTGCCCCACAGTTGACCTCTCGTCTATCGGCAGTATTAGACTCGGCGCTTAGACTTGGCGAGCTGCCCGGCTCTATGAGAGCGTCGGTGATCGTGACATTTCCGAAACCCGACCGTGACCCTCAACTCCTCGCCTCCTACCGCCCCATCACGCTGCTCACAGCTGATTGTAAAATCCTGGGAAAAATCTTGGCGGACAGATACTCTCAAATCATATGCCCGTTAGTACACCCGGACCAATGTGGTTTTGTCCCAGGGAGGAATACCTCTCATAACATTCGGCGCCTCTTTCACATTCAGGATCAGATCGGGGATCGTTTCTCGCACGCGGCGTGTCTGATCTTGGACCTTGAAAAGGCGTTCGACACCCTCACATGGCAATTCCTTTTTTCAGTTCTGGGACGAGCGGGTCTCGGCCCCACACTCATAGCCTATACTCGCCTACTCTACACCAATCTTACGTCCCGGATCCGCCTTGGTCGCTATATCTCCCCGGAATTCGCGATACACCGGGGCACGCGACAGGGGTGCCCCCTCTCGCCCCTCTTATTCGCACTGGCGGTAGAACCCTTGGCCATCCGGCTCCGTGGGGATGGGCAGAACTGGGGTATTCCACTAGCGGATATTACACACTGTGTATCCATGTACGCGGACGATCTTCTCATATATATACGGGATGTGACGGCGGATCTCACCGCCGTTGCGACCGCCCTGTCGGAGTTTGCGGAGGCCTCGGGGTTAAAGGTGAACTGGGACAAATCGATGGTTTATCCCCTCCACCCGGACGCCCCCTCTCGGGAGGTCTGGATCGGTGACCGGAAACTGCACTGGGCGACGGAAGGTCCCCGATACCTTGGGATCCGACTATATCACTCCCCAATCGACATTTTCGAGGGGAATCATCGGAGGGCACTAGCAGGGATACGATCCTCCATCGGGTTCTGGCGGAGTCTACCGCTGGCCCCGATTGGCCGGGTAGCCCTGGCAAAGATGATATTGGTCCCGCGGCTTTTGTACTACTTCACCAATCTCCCAGTGATTCCCCCCCGCTCCTTCTTCAAAGATTTAGATACGCTCTCCAGCTCTCTGATATGGGGGCAAGGACGGCACAGAATCGCGTTGGCCAAGCTAAGACTGCCCACGACGCAGGGGGGGCTGGGGGCGCCCTCATTCGAAGCCTACTTCCTGGCGTCGCAGCTCCAATGGCTCTCATATTGGACGGCGGAGCGATACCTACTTGAGACAAGCACTACCACGGGACTTGTGCCTCTGCCCGAATTGCGACGCCTGCTTCTGCCGGGTTCCCGTCCCACACGAACCTACCCCCTGCAGGTGGACGTTGCCCGGAAATGCGTGCAACGTATCCATCGCATGGCACCGCGCTGCCCTCCATACACGCCATCGTTACCGCTGGTCGGCTGGCCCAGAAATGACGGATTCTTCACGCCCGCCATGCTTCGGGAATGGACGGCGAGGGACATTGTCGAAGCGGAAATGCTATTTGACGAGGGACAGCTCAGGCCATACCGACAGCTCATGGAGGAATACGATTTACCCCCAGGCCAGTTCCTGCTTCACCGCCAACTCCTCAGCCACTTTCGGCCATATGCTGACCTCACACAAGGGGAACCTCCCACACACCCAGTCCTACACACACTCTTACAACTGGGAAGGGGTCGACACCTTATTACCTGGTTGTATAAATCAATCGGGAACCTAACACCCCCACTGCTAGTGCATCTCCGAGCCCTATGGGAGGAGGAGACGGGACGACCATTTCACGACAGCGAATGGGACAGAGCAATCGAATTCCCTAAAAAAGTATCCAGGAATGCCCGCTTTAAGAATATACAGTTTCACATTCTCCATAGGGCCTATTTGACGCCAGCGCGCCTTCAACGTTTTTACCCCGACACTACATTTCTATGCCCTCGTTGTCAGGCGCAGGATGCTGCCTTCTTCCACATGTTCTGGACCTGTCCGGGCATCCAGAACTATTGGACCTCTATCCACTCAACACTCAGAGACCTCACTGGGCTGACCCATTTGACTACCTGGGAGGGATGCGCGCTGGGTATACTAGGGCGGAGAAAACGACACAAGGTATCGATGCGCTTCGTCTCCCTGGCCCACCTATTGGCTAAACGCTGTATAGCAATGCACTGGCGGTCCCCTACTGGTCCCCCGCTTGCAGCTTGGGTAGGGGCGGTTCTTAAATGGGCTGCGTCGGAGGAGGACGCAATACGAGAGGAGGAGGCTAAGGGTACCCGTAAAACCCCAATCTCTTTAGAGTGGGCGCTCCTACTACACCAATTCCGACAATCCCAGACTCCAACAACACTGGTAGCCGACATGAATACCCCCAACGCCGCACCGCCTCCCGCGATCCGAGTTTTCGCGGCGGGGGACCCCCCCCCCAGCGCCCCCCCACAGCACCCCCGGGCCGACTTAGTCCCCCCCTCTACTCACCTGATACATCCCACGGCTCATCTTCCCAGACTTTGCACGCACCCACCCCGCCCTAGATGGTTGGCAGCTATATAGCCGAACGGGCAATGGCAGACTTGGGACACAGCCTAGAACTAGTCACTCAGAACTCCATGGCATCCCCCAGTTTGGTTCTCCTCCCCAGTTTTTCTATACAGGCTATGCTCGGTAATCATACAGACCACTTCCACACGAAACAAGACACGTACGTACTCTCTATATTGATGTCGGTCTATTTGCCCGCTAATGTAAAGTATCCATTTTCACGACGAGTGATGTATGTATGCTCATATTATAAAATGCCAATAAAAAGAATTTTCAAAAAAAAAGAACTTTCTGTCACTCAAAGAGGTAATATACTAAGAGGTTCGAGGAAACTCATCCCTGAGAATTTGAGAGAATAAGTCACTTAACTGGCACAAGAAGGACATCATGGCATTGTAGCCACCAAGAGAGCCCTCAGAGACCGAGTATGGTTTCTTGCCTTGAAGAACAAGTCGAGAAGGAACTGAACGCATGTCACTTGTGCAACTGCTTATCACCTGATAGAAATGGGGGTCTCTAGTTGGCAATGGTATGCACCCTGTCCAAGTAGGGACCCTTCCTTCTAGTTAGGGTAAGGGAGGTACACACCTAAGATAAACCCTGCTCACCCCCTTGGTGGTTTGGCACAAGCAGTCAGGTCTATCTCAGAAGCAACATGTAAAGTATTTGTACATAAACACACAGTAACACAGTGAAAACACTACAAATGGACACCATACCAGGTTAGAATAATAACCAATCTTTATCTAAACAAACAAGACCAAAAATGACAAAAATTCAACATACATAAGCAAAGATATCACTTTGTAAAGGTTTAAGCGAGTTACTCTATAGAGCACTATGGATGCATTGGTTTTAGCACAAAGTATCCTTTGATGTGGCAAAATCTGAGACGAAAAACAGAGGAGGGAAGCATCAGAAAACACAAGCAATGCATTGATTCTTGAGCCCCAGGAGAATGGAGGCATCAGGAGATATGTTGTTTCGATTCCTTACTGCAAGGAGAAGCGATGCATCAAATTCTGAACACACAGCCTCAGCTCCTTACGTTGTCGCTGAATACTTGGTGCACAGGTGCAATGAGTGCAAAATTCAGGATCGATGCAGCAGCAAAACACTTTTCACAGCCACGGACAGGTGAAGCATCGATTCCTCCAGCCGCACAACAGGGACTTCATTGAAGTCGAAGCGGGGGTCTTGGACGTCGGAGACACGGTGCTCAGGACTCGGGCTGTGGCGATTTCTTAGCCATGCGACAGGTGCTGCATTGATTCTTTGGCTGCACCGCGCTGATGTTGTGGTTTTTGAACCGCACGGCAAGCTTGCGGTGGGAAAAGCAGCCGCTAAAGGGCTATGCATGGATTTTCAGACCTCGAAGTAGCAAAACCACCTCCAGGGACCCAGAACTGAAATTGGCACCACTTGGCGGGTCAGAACTCCCAGCAGAGGAGTTATGGGGAACTGCAGATGAAATATTTGATGGCCTTATGACATCCAACAGGAGGCAAACACATGGTAGTATGAAACTGCACTTGCAGACACTGCAGTGGCAGGCCAGAGACACATTTACAGGGCTACTTGTGGGTGGCACAATCAGTGTTGCAGGCCCACTAGTAGCATTTGATTTACAAGCCCTGCCCACACTCAATGCACTTTACTAGGGAATTACCAGCAAATCAAAAGTGCCAATCCTGGATAACCACTCACAATCATATTTTACACAGGGAACACTTGCCCTTTAGCTCTGATCACCAATGGTAAAGTGCACAGCAAAAACGAAGTCCAGCATTCAGTCAAAAATACAGGAGGCAGGATCAAAGAGACAAGGGAACCCATGCCAAGGATGCCAGGTCCAAGTTCTCCCAAGACAACACAGCAACCACTAAATATGTCTGACCTACCTAAACAAGCATGGGAGAAAATTGCAGTTGATATCTTTGGACCCTTAAACAATGACTCATGGTAGTTATTGATGAGTACTCATGTTTCACATAGTGGAAAATTTATCATCGACCACCCATGACAAGGTCATCGAGAGGCTGGATAATATTTTCACAGCGTGGTGTGTTCCCTCCCTCCTCAAATCTGCCAACTGTCCACCCTTCAATAGCAGAAAGTTTAAAGACTTTCTTAGTCGCTTGAATGTCAAGCATCAGAAAAGCACACCTGTCTGGCAACAGGCAAATGGCGTTGTTAAACGATTTATAGACACCCTGAAGAAAGTTTTTCAGCATGCGGCGCTCGGATGAATTGTTCTCAAGTCAGCCTTATGTTCTGCCCTTCGTGCCTACTGGTCAGCTCGCCATTCTACAACTAGTGAAAACCCTCCCAGCTTTTTGCTTGGAAGAGCCATTGGGACAACGCTACCAGAATGGACCATGAGCTGAGTAATGGACACTGCTGAGATTCGTGTCAGGGACACTTCTTTCAAAAGTAAGATGAAGGTCTATGCAGATAATCGCCGATGTGCTACGGACGCTGTTTTCAAGGAAGGAGACCGGATCCTAGTCAAACAAAAACAGAAATGTACGACTGATGCTCTGGTTGATGCTGAACTATAAAGTCTTGACAAGTAAAGGATATATAGTGACCGTTCAACGTCCAGGAAATTTCATTTCGAAATGACAGGTCACATTTCAAACATCTGCATCGATGTTCGTCGGCTCCAGACCTTACGAGTGACACAAGTCCACCTGAGTGCCCAAGTCAAGCATCTGAGTCTGCATCTACGATGCCACATTGTACAACTTGATCTGGAAGATTAATGCGAGCACCACGACAACTCATTGAGGAACTCTAATGTATATATGTTGTCCGTATTTTAATTTAACAAGGGGTAGATATAGTATTGTGTGATCATGTGCAGTAGGACCCTTGTTGTCCCGGGCGGATTTCTTACAAAGTTACGTAATCAGTTGGGAGGTATTTGGTTGTGTCTGGGTATGACATTGAGAGCAAAGGTTCTCCCTCTGTACTTTTAGGCCCCAGAGGAGGGAGAGGACAATTTAAAGAGAATGATAACTAACCTCTGAGCCGGCCTATATAATTTGATAGTAGATCTATTAAGATTCCGCATTATCAAAACAACATGCCAAATGTCACTTTAGAGTTTATCACTAACTTTATGTAGACATATCAGTGCTTTGCAATACTTGAATTAAGAAAAATCTTTTATTTTTAATAAGAATAAGGTCAGAATGTATTTTTTTCTTTTCCGTTTTTTTGTATATATACACTTACATTTTTTTGTGCAAACATGTCACATGATTGGTATGATAAACAAATTAATCATAACATCCTAGACATCCAAGACAATAAATACTACCACATCATAAACAACAATATGAACATTATTAATCATTCATACTAGCATTCATTCACAAAAAGGAAATTTTAAATATAAAGGGAAAAGCAGGAGGAGAGGGATAAACACCGGACCCCTTGGTTGGTCAGATTGGATTAGATTGACAAGCTGGAAATCAACAATCTTCAATAACACTGTGATGGAAACAAAATCGCGGTCAACGCGCGTTTCAGTGGGAGACCACCTTCTTCAGGACCGACTGTTGTTAATTAAAATTTGTAATATGTACAAGGGAGGTCTGGATGTCTGCAAAGAAGACAAACAAAGTGTCATTGGCAAGTTGATAGGGAATGCATTTAATTTTGTAAAAAGTTTCCTTATTTGAATTAGTGATATTTGGTAGACTTAAAATTCCTTAAGTGCCATAGAGTTTTTGTAAAAAGGCTCCAAACAAAGTTGTGTGAGTCAAAACAGAAGAAGGGTGGCAAAGCAAGGAACAACCATTGTTGTGAAGACCCATAGATGTTATTAAGGTAAGGTTTGAGGAAATGTTTTAGAAAAGGATGGAACATACACCGTAAATGACCAAGAAATCTAAACAGCTGACCTTTTAATCAAAGAGAAAGGTGCACAAAGTGCACGGTGAAGTCAATCTGTACACGTCAGTTCAGTATTGTCAATTTCTATAAGAGAGAATGTGTTTGTTATAAAGACTGTTTATTTGAGAGCTTCGTTGGCTAAGTGTTGAATGAAATTACCATCGTACCTGAAAGTGTCCACCATATGGTAGGGACTCATAAAGTATGGTATATAATTTCTAGGTACGAACTGAAATCCCAGTCGTGAAAAATACGCTGTAAAGAAGGATATAAATGTTTTAAACTTTTTAGACACATGATGCAAAATACTAAAGTCTGATTTATACCGAAAGAAGAGGTTACCTTGCCTAGGCGTGTGGCCATTCACAAGAAGTCTACTGTTCTCTATGAATCAATGGTGGGTTTTTCCTCTTTGTTTATAGGGCTAAAAAGTCCCCTAGGATCTATGAAAAAGGGAAAAGGGAAAGTTTTTATCAATCTATTGTGTATATGAGCGTATTTCAAAGGAACAGCTTTACCGCTAGCAGTCTATATTAACATGAACTATTTTACAGTGCGGTGTGTACATAATGAGTCTAATGCGTATAGTACTTCTTGTAACTGTGGGGTTTAGTAGCTTTTCTAGATATCATTAAGGTTACTGATGGGTCTTGCTATGAGAGGCATTAAACCAGAGTAATACCCTCTATATAGCGACAGGTTATTCGTTGTGAGTGGAATAGAATGTGGCAAATCTGATCTAAGGAAGACACCACTACATTTTCTATGGCAAAAGTAAACCATATCCAAAAGTTAAAATAATAAAAAAAATATATATATATATTTTGGACAGGATCTAGCCATATGCGCCGGACGAATAGGGTATCTAGTGTAAGGTAGGTGGAGCTACCGCTCAGGGATTCCCATGTAGCGGTAAAGTAGTGTGCCTTCTGAAAAACGAACGAACTCACGTCAAAGAAACAACCCAAACATGTAAGCGAGAGAAACAGGGTATGAGTTAGGTTGAGTCTATCGTTATCCTGTTCTCGCAAGTAACTGATAGGTCTTGTTCCGGGGAGCATTATGCCAAAACAATACTCTCTATGTAATGGCTGGTTATTTCTTGCAAACAAGATTCTAAAAGACCCACTTAATCTGATGGGAACAATTCTGCATTAGTTACGACAGAAATGAACCTAGTCTGAATTTAAAATTTGCTGGGACTTAGCATGGGTGCCGAACGGCTAAAGCATCTAGTATGGAATAGATTGAAGCTATGGCACAAAGTTCCCCGTGTAGCAGTGCTGGGACATACCTTTTGCAAAACGTAGTCTCGCCGAGAAACAGGCCAGGCAGGCAAGCGGAAGTGTGCGATGTAATTTGAACGCATTATATCTTTATCTTGTTCTCGCGAGATGACGGGAGGTCCTACTCTGGTGCTGATCTCTATACATATCTTTTAATGGAGTTAGGTCTGCTGCTCTTCTAGGAGATCCCGGGCAACATGCTGTTAAAATGACATGTATTGAAGGGATAATGACCCGACTTTCATGATGGTATAAAAAGAGAGAAAAGGACCTTCATGGTCTGATGAGTAGCATTGTCAATCTAAAGTAAAAATATTGGAAGGCGCCATGTTTTTAGCTTTGGTGCATGATGTTATTATATTTAGACGCCATCTTATAAGGGGAACTGATAGCATTCCAGATAATTTACAAAACAAAACCGAACTTTGCCGGAATGTATTTTATGTGTTATGGAACTATAAATAAGTATTAAATCACAGAATGATGATGCGCCCTCGAGAGGAATTGAATATCATTGCCGGTCTGAAGTAAAGTAAGGATTGTCTATGTGAGAAAGAATATTAAGAGCATAGCTTATGGTACAAAGGTGTGTATTTTGTAGGCGTCATCTCTGGAAAGAGGGGATTTTTAATTCCAATTACAAAAAAGAGAGGGAGGCAAACTTTGCCATCGTGCAGTTTTAAGTTTAGAATAGCCGTGCTACTACAACGCCAAGAAGGTGTAAGAAAGACCTAAATAAATAAAGGCCCGGTGGGCGCTAATATGATTTGAAAGGATAAGACACATATGTGTCTACTTCCTTGGATGGATTATATATCGAGGTGGTGAGTTCGAGATACCCACGTATGCATAAGGGGAGGCCCAGCCAGGGAATATAGTTGGTTAGAGGTGTTCAGACTGCACCATCGTGTATGGGAAAGAGCACAAGTTGGGGTGCAAACAAGAGCACAGCTTATAGGCCATTGAAAGATCCCCGTTACTCTTGATAGCTCAGCGAAAAAAGGGGACAGATGCTGTTGCTATTATTAGAGTGGCCTAATAACGTGGCCTTAAAGGCAGTGGTATCCGAGCAATAGAAAAGCTTATCTGAAACCAAGAATGTAGGTGCAAAAAGGAGCACTTCAAAAATAAACAATGTCCAGTCCAAGATGATATTAGGTGATAATCCAGGTTATCCCTTCATTAAGGCCATGGCGGACTGTATCACAGTGGAAAATCCAGAAAGTCTCTCTGTTTTTTCGCACCTTACTGACTTCTTGTCCTGGTCTTACGGTTATTTTCTCAAGGATAAGCCATTTCAGATCATGTTTCACATGGTTATGATCTAAGAAATGTTTGACCATGGGGGCTTGTTCTTTTCGAGTTCTGAGGGCTGATTTGTGCTCCGAGAGCCTGATTCGAAATTCCCGTCCAGTTTCACCTATGTAGCCCAGGCCACAGGGGCAAAAGATCATGTAGATTACGTTGTTACTTCTACAATTAGTGTGGCTTTTAAGTCGTCCATTTTTTGTGCCATATGTCCATGTTTCCGTTGTGATTGCTGAGGGACATGCATGGCATGTGCCACATCTGTGATTTCCTAGAATCTGTGGTAGGCTGTCAATAGTGTTCTGTGATACAGAGAAGTTTTTTTGTTTCATTCTACTGTGGACAAGTTTGTCTCGCAGGTTGGTATTTCTTCTGAAGGCCAAAATGGGTTTCTCCAGAGTTTTGCAGCTTTCATTGGTGTTTAGGATTTTCCAGTTTTTATTTAGTATTTGTTGTAGTTTTTGATTATAGCATGTGTGGTTAACCACACATACTAGTCGTGCCATGGGCTTTTTTTCTTGGCCTCAGATAAGGGTGTCCCGATTGTAATATTTGGCTCTTCTCATAGATTGTTTAATGAGGCGTTTGGGATAGCCTCTGAGTATGAGCCTTTTTTTAAGTCTTCCGCATGTGTGTTGTAGTCATGGATGTTCGTGCAATTTCGCCTGATCCTGAGAAACTCCCCAAAGGGGATGGAATCTTTTTGACAAGGGGGGTTTACGATAAAGGCTGACCTCAATGTTCTCATTGCCACTTTTGATCCAGATATCCAGAAATTCCACCTTTTCAGATGAGTATTTCGCATGAAAATTTCAAATTATACTCACTGTGGTTCAGCCAATCAATGAACTGGTTTAGATCTTCTTCTGTTCCTGTCCACACAAAAAAGATATCATCTATGAATCTATGCCAGGTGTTGATGTTTTCATAGAACGGAGCCATTTCGTTGTAGATATGCTTAAGCTCAAATTCCCCCATGTATGTGTTGGCCACACTCGGTGCACATGAAGCACCCATACTTGTGCCCTGGACTTGCTTATATAAGTTTTCCTTGAATTCAAAAAAGTTATAGTGGAGAACTATATCCAAGCATTCCAAGATGAAGGTATTAGGTCTCTCACCCAGTGATCTATTAAGGAGGGCTGCCACTGCCTCCAAGGCTCGATTTTGGGGTATGTTTGTATAGAGAGACTCTATATCGAGGGTGACCAAAAGTTGACATTCTTTGTTGAAAGGCATGCCTTCCACAGTCGAGATCATATGACCTGTGTCCTTGATGTATGACTGATATGTTTTAGTCAGAGGACAGAGAAATGAGTCTACATATTGTGAGAGGGGCTCTGTCTGTGAATTGATAGATGATATGATAGGACGCAAGGGTGGATCCAGTATGCTTTTATGGGTTTTTGGGACCCCATATAAGGCTGGAGTAACCACATTTCTTTTATTTAGAAAGTCCAGTTCATTTTGACAGATGTAGCCATCCATGAATGCTTTGGATGTACTAGTTTCTATTCTGGTCTGGAGGTCTTTTAGGGCCGATCTACAAGCTGGTTGGTAGTGTTCTGGTATGTGAAGCATGTTCTCTACTTTCTGAGAGTATGAGCAACTATCCATGATCACTATGCCCCCTGCTTTATCACTGGGTTTAATTATAATGGAATTACTTTTACTTAGGTCCTTGAGTGCTTTAATTTCCGGTTTCGTAAGATTAGGTGTGGGTTTGCGGACATATTTAGTAATCTTCTCTAGTTCCTTGATTACAGTTTTTTCAAAAATAGCGACTTCAGGTCCAACCATCTCCAAAGTGGAAGTAAATCTAGATGGTGGTTTACATCCTGAGTAGTTGGTTTCTTCCTCTATGGGAGTTATGTCCGACATGAATTTATGTAAGCGAATTTTCCTAAAGAAGGAAAACAGATCTTTGTTCATGTTGAAAATGTCCGGAGGAATGCTGGGGACAAAGGATAGGCCTTTGCTAAGAAGCATGTTTTCTGCAGCTGACAGTGGGTGCTTAGAGAGATTAAAAATAGGTATACTATCTCTCTCTACCAAGTTTGCTACTTCCAATATTGTTGGTTTCTCGTTCGTATGTATGGCTGAGGATGTACTTGCTCTGTCTGGCGGTAATTGTTCCTGCCTTGCCTTTGAAACCTCGCTTGTCCTCTCCCCCTGCCTTGTTCTAAAAAAGAAGCTTGGCCATATTGCTGATGATTGTAGGTGGATCCCCTACGACTTCTTGGATTATATTCAAATTCTTCATTCAGATACGGACTTTCATGGTCCGAATCTGATGAGTTGGTGTCTGAAAAAGTGACAACTTTCTGTCTCTTTTGGGGATACATATTTGTTTGTCCAACATCACATTCTTCTTGTTGGTAAAAGTTACTCTGGAGATAAGGATAAATTTTCTCTTGAGAGAACCAACGAATATCTTTTTTTTTTTTTTTTTTAGGCCGGCTCAGAGGTTAGTTATCATTCTCTGTGTCTGGGTATGATCAATAAAGTCTATGACGCAGTCCGTTCATTTAACAGTTGCATACCGAAGAATAAAGACGTGTCTTACAGAGCTCCGTGTGTGGCATAGTCATTTGTGTGCTCCAGGGCTAGGGTGGATGCTGCAATCACTACAGTAATTCTTTCAAAGTTACATATCTGTAAAGATTTTGTTAAAAAGTCATAAGTGAAAAGCCTCTTTGGTACTCCTTCTCATGGGTAGGTGTCCTTGGAAAGAAATGGTGGCCAGGGACACCCAGTGGGTGAACGGTACACTGGGTTTCTATTAGGTTTCCACCAAATGCATCCCGAAACTAACTGTATTTCTATGCTGCCCCTGAACATCGAAGGAGAATCATAGAAATACCCCCGAATATTCGAACACAGAATGATTTATTATCCCAACTATAGTACTCCTCAAATATTTGGAGAAAGTGTGTGCTTGTGAGACTTTCCATGTTTTCAGCAAACAGCGAGCGTATACATACAGCCCTGTTATGTGTACTAGGGACTGTGTAGTATTGACAGACGGGGAGCTTTAACGGGTGGGACACTAGCTCTGCCAGCAGAAATCCTTCACTCGGCGGTCCATCCGCCACAGGCCACGGATTCATAGTGGTGGAGCAATAGTCACTCGTTTTTGCTACCCAGTACTTCTATAAAATACATGTTGCTGCCAGGTGTGGAATTCGCAAGTGGATATTATACATGGGGAAAAAAAATCCTGTGCTTCAAGCCATTGTATTTCTTTCTGAAAGAACACACTCCTTCTTTTGTAGTTTGTTCTTGTGAAACCAAAGACATTTATTTATTTATTTAAACAACTTATAAAGTGCGCAAATACCCATTGCTGCAGTAGGTAAGGCTTAAGATGGAAAAAAAAACTATTAATTTAAACGCCATGTTTTTCTTTGTTTTCTGAATGACAATAGAGTAGGGCTGGCCTTAATCTGCGAGGGAAGAGAGTTCCACAGCTTAGCCGTGGCCGCTACAAAACGTCTGTCGCCCCCGTTGGCTCTGTAGGTTCTTGGGACGATAAGAAGGTTGGCACCTGCTGAGCACAGGGATCTGATTGGAGTGTATAACTGAAATTAATTCTTCAAAAATTCCGGGCCTATGTTGTGAATGGCCTTATAGGCAATGCAGAGTGGTTCGAACTTTGTTCTGCTTCTTGTGGGCAGCCAATGGAGCTGTCTCACCACATTAGAAATGGACTTGAATTTCAAAGTACCCAAAAGTATTCTAGCAGCCGCATACTGCACCAACTGCAGCTTACTAAGAACCATTTCCTGTGCATGGATTAGAAGGTTGTTACAGTAATCAACTTTGGACATAACCAGAGTGGATATTAACTTTCTCCTGGCACCAATCGGGATAAACGGAAGCAGTTCCTTCACCATTTTTAGGACATAAAAAGATGAGGAGACCACTGCGTTAGCATGATGTTCAAAAGACAGCTTATCGTCGAGAATGACACTCAGGTTCTTGGCTATAGTGACCGGGATTGGGTGCGATCCCAATTAATCCGGCCACCAGCCCATAGACCACCCAGGAGATAAATTCCCAAAGACTATTACTTCTGTCTTAGATTAATTTAATTTAAGACATTGTCTTGACATCCAGGCACGGATGGCCAACATGCCATCGTGGAAGCTGGCCAATACTGTGTCCCCGTTTTTATGAACAGCGAGCACTAATTGGGTGTCATCTGCATATGACGTGAGAGCTAGTCCAAACGATTTGATCACTTGTGCTAAGTCGGTGACGTAAATGTTGAACAGTGTTGGACTTATCGAGGATCCTTGCGGGACTCGGCATGAAAGTGAAAAAACTGGGGAATTGAAATCTCTCAGGCTAACTAGCTGGGTATGAATTCGATAAGAATGATGACAGAAGGGATTTTGCCGTATTCCCAATGACACTGTTGATCAGCGTGGCATGATCAACCGTGTCAAACGCTGCTGATACGTCCAATAGCACAAGTACGGCTTCACCTTCTTTGTCTAACACAAACCTAATTTCATCAGTGGCTTTGATGAGTGTGGTTTCTGTACTGTGGCCTTTCCTAAAGCAAAACTGTGTTTCATTCAACAGCTAATACTCAGCTATATATTGGGCCAATTGATCGTTCATGATCTTTTCAGCATTTTTGGCAGGGAAAGGGAGACGTGCAATTGGTCGATAATTGTTAGTCTCCCCTGGATCCAGATTAGGTTTTTTTAACAATAGGATAATAGAGGCCTTTTTCCAGTGCCAAACACAGTGCCTGCTGGGCAAAGGGTTAGTGCCTTTGATTGCACCATTGCGGCAACAGCTCCAGTGAAGTCACACAAATCCTGGCTTGGCAAGCAGGGGATCATTGACTCTGAAAGGCAGTCCTCCAGCGGGGGAGTCGTGGCCATATCCTTTGCTGACCGCTCAACAGGCTTTAAATGAGGCCTAGAATCAGGGGCGGCTCCTCCGCTATGGCGGAGGAGCGTCGCTCCACTGCTTTCTCGCAGTGCGAGAAGCCAAAACACAAAATGGTAATAACTTTTAGTTATTACCATTTTATGTTTGCTTTGCAGGCTGACGGGTGGGCGGGGCTGCTCTGCTCTCGGAGCAGGCAGGGGAGGAGTGGTTTGCCCACTCCTGAGAACGCACAGACTGTTTGTTCAGTCCTCTCGGGCCGCCCAAACCAGTCATGCACACTTTGCCCTTCTCCATGCAGGCTGCATTGTAGCCTGCATGGAATACATGCACACCGCTCAACCCCCTGGCAGAGCGCCATGTCACGGCGCTCCAGACCAATCACAATGCTGCATGCATGCAGCGTTGTGATTGGCTTAGGGGAGGGAGCCTGGCTTCCTGCTTCCTGTTCCTGTCGGAGGCAGGAGAGCAGGAGCAGTGAAGATGCGGAACCGGGCAGAAAGGTAGGTTTTTAATAAAAAAAATTACATTATGCAAATCTCATGGGCATATGCCAGGGCAAAATTACAGGAACTTCCAAGGCTGTCTTGCGTTTAACCAAATACACTGTTGCTATTTATTTATTTAGTTGCTGAGATTATTATAACAATAATAGAAAACAGTACAAGCAAAACTTCAAATCTAATAGAATACAAATACATGAAATCAAATGCACTTAAAATGTCCATCTTCATTTTGCTTAGTCTTTTTAGCTCTTATCTACCAACCAACAGCTTGCGCTTTTAGCCATCTCAACAGCCTCATTGATCAAAACAATGAACGAATAAAGAATACATACATTTGTGCCTTTATAGAAGGGCTATGGGTGAGCTCTCCTCATCCATTGGTCTCTTCAACTGTCATTCATATTTTGCTTCCACCCACCACAGTGCACTTACTGAGCTATGATTCAGCCCATTACAAGCATTGAATCTTTTATTCCGTGAGGGACAGCATTTTGCCTGATCTTCTGTGCTCAACAGCTTAAAAAGTGCATTTCAGTAATAGGGCTTTTGGGCCAGTACTTTATTTCTCAAATTAATTTTGCTTTACATTCTTTATTCCATTTTTATTCATGTTTTTTGTTTACATTCTTGTTTGTTTAAGCAGTGTCTTCAAGTTACAGTAATTCAAAGACAATAGTACCTTTTTGTTGTTCCAGTAAGAATCACATTTTCCTGTGGTGTGCATTAAAACAAAAAAAGTTGTTCTACTTTGTCTGAGAAAAATTCATTAGGTGATATTTAAGTTATGTGCTCTGGTATTTTTAATCTAATTTTATTTTTATTTTTTGTAAACTTTTTTATTGATTTTCAACCACAACCAGGTATCAGCACATGACATATGGTTTTATCACAAGTTAATTCCCTTCCACCGCACACAATTCCATTTAACATCCACATATGCGATAGGCATGGAGCATTACAAATCACTGAGAGTATGTCAAAACCAATTGATCATAGAACATAGTCCTATATATGGAGATACAGCTCCTGGTACAGGAGAGGCCAGAGACCGGGGGGCCACCCCAATACTAATTCTGAGGAGGAGAAGCCTCCATTTCTGCCATCAGCTGGGCCATCTGTGCACGCCTCTCCCTCTGCAGCTCCACTGTTGGGGAGATACAGATATCCCCTCTGTATTTATTCCATTTACGATCCCATTTCTTGGGACATCCGCGGCCCTTGAAGACTGACTTTTCCGCAATCATTGTGGTATCCATATCTCTTGCCCATGCACCCTGGATTGGGACCGCCTCCACCCTCCAGTTTTGTGCAATGTTTTGCTTCGCAATGGCGAATCCCAAACCTGTTCAGCCTGAGAAAGATCTGTCGCCCCACAAATATTAAGCAGGCAGAGGCGAGGAGATGGTGTCGGGGACTTGCCGCATGCTCTCTCAAGTTGACGGGCAATCCTCGCCCAATAATCTTGGATGTGTGGGCATTCCCATAATATGTGCATGAAGGAGCCTACTTGATTGCAATGCCGGAGACAGAGCGGGTTGGGGCGTCTACCTATCCGGAACAGGAGGTTAGCGTCAAAATAGACCCGATGAATGATCTTGAGCTGTAGGAGTCGCATGCGCTTTGGGATGGCCACTTCACGAGGGGAGGCCAATGTGTCACGCCAATCCACATCCTCTATCAAACCCAGGTCCTTCTCCCAGCACGTCCTCAACTTTTGAATCAGAACTGCACGGTTGTTGACCAGTTTCCTGTAGGTGAGTGAAATGGCCTTGTGATTCATGGGATCCAATAACAACCGGTCCTCCAAAGAGGTGGAGTCAGGGAGTAGGCCGTCTCGCGGCAGAGCAGACGATATAGCATGACTAATCTGTAAGTACCTGAAAGTCTCGGTTTGGGCCAGCTGGTATTTAGTCTGAAGCTCTGCAAACGTGGCCAGTTTCCCCTTCACCCACATATCCCCAACCATAGATATCCCTATAGTGTCCCATTTGTCGAACCCTGGGTATTTACTAAGTTGTCCCAAAATGTCTGGTTCCCATAATGGTGTCGCCTTTGTCAAACGCCTATGCCAGCCCAGTTTTTTTGTGACGGCATGCCAAGTCTCGACCATGCGAGCTGTGGGGACGGTTAAATTGAGTTTACGGGGAGTAGTATACAGCTCTCTGTTGTAGCCGCCCCTTCCCATGAGCCAATGATCTGTTCTAAAATTGGGGTCATCGTGGGGACCGAATACCCACCTATTAATAGCAATCAGTTGGGATGTCTGATAATAAAGTCTCAGGTCTGGTAGCCCAATGTCCCCGTCATACCAGCCCATGGTGAGTTTATTCATGGCTATCCGCGGCGTACGGTCCTCCCACAATAAACCCCGTAGTGCACCCTTGATCTGAGAAAAGTAGGAATCTGGGACAGGGTTGGGGGTGTTCTGTAATGCGTACAGAAAAAGTGGAGTGCAAGCATCTTGAACAGGGACGCGTGCCCCAGGAGAGTAAGAGGGAGAGAACGCCAATGCGTGGCATCAGATTTGAAACATTGAAGGGGTCCGAGCAGGTTTCGTTCAAGATCTGCTGACAAAATCTGGGTGACAAAAATGCCGAGATAGCAAAAACCGCGGGGAGCTACCGGTATCTCATAGCCACGGGGACTAGCTGGGGGAGCCCCCCATAGCGCATACATCTGGAACTTGGACCAGTTTATACGATATCCTGAGTGGGCCCCAAAGATACGGAAGATATGAAGTACCCATCGCAGTGATCGCAGTGATCGCGCTGGGGAAGTCAAATACAAGAGGATGTCATCCACGTAAAGCGAGATGCGGTCCTCGTGGCCCAGTGACCATTTAAGCCCCCGTATCTCCGGATCTCCCCGGACCCATACAGCCAGGGGTTCCAAAACTAGGGCAAAGAATAGCAGAGACAAGAGACAACCCTGTCTCGTGCCTCGGTGGAGTGTGAAAGTGGCGGAGCGATGGTTGTTAACGACGACATGCGCCGTGGGTTGCGTATACAGTAATCTGATCCAACGAATCATTTTGGGTCCAAATCCCATGCGAGCCAAAACGGCGAAGAGAAAGTCCCATTCTATGATATAAAACGTCATAGAGGCGTCAAGCGAGAGTAGGATCGCGTCCTCCTCAATGGTGTGAATCCTACCAAGGACCCTGTGCACCCATCGTAAATTCCAGGCCGTGTTCCTCCCTGGTATAAAACCTGACTGGTCCGGGTGGACCAGGTCCGTGATGTAGGGGAGGAGTCGATTGGCCAGGAGTTTGGCCAGGATCTTGGCCTCGGCCGTCAAGAGAGAAATGGGACAGTAGGATTTACAGTCGTCAACTGGTTTATTCGGTTTGTGAATTACCACAATAGCCGCCGTACGTATCTCCGCTGGGAATTGACCTATCTCAAAGCACTCAGTATATAGGTTCAAGAGATGGGGAGTCAGCAATGCCGTCATGGGTTTAAAAAGCTAGATGGGAAGCCTGTTGGGGCCCATTGCCTTGCCGGATTTCATATATAGTCTTTTGGATCTCTGTCCCCGTGACATCCGCCTCAAGGGCCTCACTGTCTTCAGGAGAAATAGTCGGCACCTCAATAGTGGCCAGGAGATCAGCCGACATTGTGGCCTATGACGTTTGCGAGCTTGCATAAACCGCCTCATAGTGGAGTGCGAAAGCGTCAGCTATGAGGTGAGGATCGGTGAGGAGTGTGCCCTCTGAGTTGGTTATCATGTGTACCCATCGAGCAGCCTGTTCCCTGCGCTCCAGCCATGCCAGAAGCTTGCCTGTTCATTCAGCCTGCTCATAAATCCTAGGACGGGAAGACAGAGCAGGCAACGTGGCATCCTCCAAGAGAAGATGTCTATAATCCTGTTTCTTGATCGTAAGGCTATGCTGAGTTGTGGTTTTAGGGTCGCGTGCCGCCGCCTCCTCCAGGTCCGACATGTCTGACTCTAGCTCCGATACCCTCTTCGATCTTTCAGCCCTATGGCCCACCATAAAGGACAGTGCCCTGCCTTTAATAACTTCCCCAAAGGCACCCCACAGTGTCACTGCCGAGTCAACAGAGCCCACGTTTTCAGCAAAAGAATATTCCGTTTCCTTGCAGAGAGCCTCCTTAATATGTGGTATTTTGAACGCTCATGGCTGTATTGTGATGGAGCCCGGGCTCCCCGTTTGTGGAACGCTCAAGGATGCCCAAACAGGGGAGTGATCGGAGATCCCGCGGGCCAGGCAGCCAGAGCCAGTGAACAGATGGACATCTTGGGCATGTGTGAATATGTAATCAATCCTAGATTGGCTACCGTGAGCCCCTGATTGAAATGTGAAGCGTGTGTGCAGTGGGTTAAACCATTTCCATATGTCTACAACCCCCAAAGCGTTAGAGAACCCAGACAAAGAAGAGCCACTTGGCAGGTCCCCTCGTGGCTAATCTAATTTTTTTAAGCAAATGGATGCCATGTGTAGGCTTTTCTTTTTTATCTCGGTGAAATGTGCCTACCATACAACAAAGAATGTCCCCATCGCACTAGCTTGCCAAAACTAAATCTAGTGGCTCTGTCGATGCGTATAAATTATGGCTCTTTGCAGGTATGTTTTTTTAATGATACTAACTTCCCTAAAAACATTGTAATATTTATGCTTGAAAAAAGGATTCACTATCCTTGTGCTGCAGTGCATGTAGCTGTTAGCCTGAAACCCAAGCAAATTCTTCTTAACTCATACGTAAGGTGACAAGCTAACAAGACTTCAAGATAAGATGTAAGACATAGGCCATAGAGCCAACAAAGCATAAGTCAAATTTTGTGTATGAAAGGTTGACCAGACCTCATAAATAGGCAGGAAAAGCTTAACTGCTTCACCAGAACCTCCTTCCACTGTCCAGTTCAAGTTTGAATATTACCATGGACAAGCCCTCCTTCTGCATCCATTAGCTTTATTATTAGTCGACTTGCAGCCGGAAGCAGAGGTTTGACAATTACATAGGCCTGTCCTGGAGTTGAGTGAGCCTCACCTCTACCGTTTCAGCAAATACAAGAATCAGCAGTGTAGTCAGGCATGTGAATTCAGAACTGTAGCTAAATAAAAACATTTGCTTTTATCATGTTCAATCCAGCATCCGCTGCTTGAAAAGTCCAGCCTTTGGCACTCTACCTCTGGTTAGTGACCTTTTAAATCTAGATGGGATCACAGTAATTTAGTAGACTTTGCTGAATATACATCTCAGCTACTTTTACCTCAGTGGATCAATGAAACACCTAGGAGTACCATTCGAAAAGTGAATCACTTATGGGTTGCTAGAAGGTGTGAAAGTCCACACCTTTCTTGATCCTAATGAAGGTATATATTGTATCTGTAATGATACATTAATGCAGACAATGATGTGCCTATCCTTGGCTATGCACAACATTTGATTCTCATGTTTGCAGCTACTCCACAATTACCATGGCCTCTGTCTCCACATTTTTTCATTGCAACACTTGATACAACACAGACCCTGATCTCTGTAGAAAGACAAAGGTCAGTCAGCTATAGATTGAGGTAACACACTAAAGGCCATATTTAGAGTGGCAACTGAAAATCCTCCATTTTCTGGTGGAAACCCTAAATCTGGAATAAAATCTACTCGCTGAATTTCCTTTACCATGGAAATGGTTTTGTTGAATGAATTCCATCCAGTTCTTCGATGCATTTATTTGTTGCTCAATAAAGGCCATGCACTGTGCATAAAATAGCTAATATGTAAGGATGACTTGTTCAAATGCTTTGGCATGGTAGCGTGGTTTGGATCTGAATTTTATATACATTTTGCAGTCAGGCGATGTGAGTCCACTGTCTCAAATTTGAGATCCGTGGGGGTGGAGGGGGGGGAGGGGGTGCTGGGGGTTTCAATTGGTTCTCTTTCAAGTGTCCTTCCCAGGCTTCTCTCAAGACACTCACTCTTTGTCTAACGCAATGCTCTTCTCAGCACATAGCATTGGGTCTGCCTCCAGGCAGGAGCACTACAACAAAGACACAATGAATATGTGTTTTCTGCACCTGTCTGTCTTCAGCCTTTCTGAATCAGTAATCAGGGACAGACAAAAGGGCAGACCTGGCCTAGAAATGTCTTCACCTTGAACAAAAAAAAAAACTGTAGTCACAAACTTCACCCTTACCATCTAACAAACTGCAGCACTCAAGAAGTTCTAATAAGCTGCACCTTGCTAATAATCTTCGTACAATATCCAAAGATAGCTCTGTCTCAGCCCTCCTCACATCACTGTCTGGGTCTCTACCCTTTAATCACAGTAATGCAGGCAAATACACATCTACTGTTGGGGGCAGCCATCCTCGCCTTCCATCTAGTGCCATGTTACAACTAAGGGCATCCAAAATGGATCCCAATGGCTTCAGTAGGCAGAATCAAATGGCTTCAGTACTCAGACTCACCCCACACAGAGTCCTACTACCACACGTGTAGTACATGAAGAATTACACACTCTATTTACACACAAGATATTAGTGACAAAATACAGTTTCACATGGAGTTCGGTACTTAGGGAAGGGATAAACACCGGTTCACGATCCAAGAGACATCCTTGTCTTAACAATTCTTATGCACGCTCCCCAGCTTGTGATGTGTGTCTGAGATAAATGAGAGGACAGAGCTTTGCTAAGAGTCCTCTATATCCCTATAAACAAGACTCGTGTGGGCTATCAGGTGCTTTTTATTTTAGTGCATTATGTTTTGGTTTGGGTGGTATATTGTGCTATGAAAAGTTGAGTTCTGTTGTGGCCTTTGTGAGATCTTACTATATTGTACCCCTGAGCTCCACTGGATGTGAGTATGTTGTTCTGACTGATGTGTTCCAGTGGCAGTTGTGGTTTCTTTTCTTATATTATGTTTGGTATTGTTGATAAGTCAGTAATTTCCAACTAAATGTAAGACTTGAACCTTGTTGGATGTGTGCTCAGTGTTCATTCTAATATGTTAGGTTTTGGTGTATCTTCCTACAAGAAGATTTTGTATGCATAGTGACATTCTATTACCTGTTCTATCTGCAGGTCTCTGCGCTCAAATGTACAGGAAGTGTCTACTGAGTGCTGTTAATTGATGAGACATGCGATTATAAAAACACAGTTTGCCTGCCATTTACATGACACTACCAGAGCTAGAAGTTTTAAATCGCCATTAAACTTGGTACCCATTAGATGCACATATACATGTCTATACTTAGCCACCACAAATGGACTTGCAAGTGAGTCCTTGTATATGTCCTGCCAAAGCATTTAATACATAAAACAGCCAAAATGTGTCAACTTTATTCTGCACAAGAGCTGATTAAAACTTGAAGGATGTTGGACCTGGCCCTTTTTGCAAGGTTATTCCCAAAACGTTTGCCTTCCTCTAGTATTTTTCTGACCTCCTTTTTGCTGGTATTAGGACTCTGTTCACTTTACCACTGCTAAAGTGCTTTCTGTCTAAATTGTATTAGTGAATGGTTTTGTCCATGATTGGCATATTTGATTTATTAGTAAGTCCCTAGTAAAGTGCACCAGGAGTGCCCAGGGCCTGTATAGCAAATGCTACTAGTGGGCCTGCAGCACTGATTGTGCAACCCACATGAGTAGCCCCGCAAACATGCCTCAGACCTGCCACTGCAGTGTCTGTGAGTGCAGTTTTAAACGTCCATTTCGACCTGGCAAGTGCACCCACTTGCTCAACCCTAAACCTTCCCTTTTACTAAATGTAAGTCACATCTAAGGTAGGCCCATGGCAGCCCCGTGGGCAGGGTACAGTCTATTTAAAAGGTAGGAATTGTATTGGTGTAATTTACAGGACCTAGAAGTAAAATACTGCTAATTTAGTTTTACACTATTGCAAGGACTATCTCTCCAAGAGGGTAACATGGGGATTGCCTTGAACTATCTTTTAAGTGTAATTTTCAGTTGGGTGCAGATAGAGTTTTGGGGTTTTGGGTCTCTGAACTCACAATTTAAAAATACATCTTTTGATGAAGTTGGTTTTTAAATTGTGCGTTTGAAAATGACACTTTTGTGCCTCTGCCTGTCTGGAGAATACACGTCTGGGTTGGCTGACAGGCAATTGTGCATTCACTCTAGACAGTTACACAAAGGGAGCTGAGGTGTGCCTTGCATATCCTGATGGTCCATCACCAGGCTGATGGGCCTTCCTGAGCTAGAGTGGTGGCAGGAGCTGTCACTGACACCTGAATAGGGTTGTGCTTGTCCTCACACAAAGTTGTCTCCACCCCCTGTAGTGTACCTGAAGCAGGGCAAGGAAAGGCAGGGTCTTGTGCACTAAAAAGACTTTCCTTTGAAGTTTGCCTACTTCATAGGCAGAAAGAGGTATACGTATTGAACCTCTCGCACCCCAAAATCCGAACACTTCTGGACTGAGGACATTCTGCCACGAATAAGAGACGGATGCTGTAGGTGGGACAGCCACTCTGCCTGTTGCTTTGTTGTACTGGCCTGCTGCTTCTGTCCTGGGAGTGAAAATACTAGACTTTGTTTTCTGTATCCACCTTCCAAGGGCTTGTGTGTGCTTTACACCTGTTAAGAAGTCTCTGGCCATCAAAGACTTCACCTCCCATGGCCTGGGCTCTTCTGCTGAGAGCCCTGACTTGCTAAGTGGTGCAAAATCCAGTTCCTGTCCCCTTGGAAGTGTAACCTGGTGATCTTAAGGAGAAAACCCATGCATCGACTCCCAGCGCCAGTTTTTTCAATGCACCGCTGCAAAAGATCGATGCATCACCACTGCCTGCTCACAGTATCGCCCACGGCTTTCACCTCAGGCCCAGCTCGCCGTCGCAGCATGTCAGAAAAATCCTTGCACCCTGTGTCCCGAGCACCATGTCACGACATCCGTAGCACCCACTTCAACGCAGCACCTGCTCACTGAAGAATTGATGCAGCGCCTGCCTAGCGGCTGTGAAAACGGCGTAGCACTGTATTGCAGCTACCGCATCGACGCAGTGCTTATGGATTTTCGAAGCATCGTCCCTCAACGTGACTCTTTATCGACACCGCCCACAGTAAGGAACCAAGGCCATATGTCCAGAAACCAACGTATCATCTCCCCTGCAAGTAAGGAACTGACGCATCACCTCCCCTGCATAGCAGTAAGGAACAGACGTATCACCTCCCCTGCCAATAAGGAGCCGATGCATCACCTCCCCCTGTGTAGTAAGGAACCGACGCATTGCTTTACTTTTCCGGTGTCTCACCTTTCCTGTGCCTTGCGCCATCTTGGATTTTTGACGCATCTAAGGTACTCTGTGCTAAAACAAACGCATCCATTGGTTTCTATGGACTAAACTTACATAATCTTTGAAAAATTATATTTCGACTTGTGTATGTTGAACTTTTGTTGTTTGGTCAGATCAATATTGGCAATTTTTCTAAACTGGTGTGGACTCCATTTGTAGTATTTTCATTGTGTTATTGTGTGTGTGGGTAAAAATGCTGTACACATCACCTATGAGATAAGCCTGACTGCTCGTGCCAAGCTACCAAGGGGATGTTCAGGGTTTATCTTAGCTGTGTGACTCCCTTACCCTGACTAGAGTTAGGACCCCTACGTGGACAGGGTGAAAACCACTTCCAACTAAAGACCATATTTTCTCAGAGGATTTTTAAGAAAATGCCTTTTTTTGCATGACTTCACCCGTTTTGTTTGGACTGATGCTGCTGGTTTTTTGACTCTGTGGACTGGGACTCTGCTAACCAGACACCTGCTCATGTGCTCTGACTTCTAAAATATATCAAAATTGGCTCAGTTACTTACCTTCAACTTACCTATAAGTCCCTAGTATTCATGGGTATTGAATGCATCCGTGTAGTCAGGGCCTGTAAGTTAAATGTCACTAGGGGACCGCAGCACATACTGTGCCACTACAGCAGGTCTGGCACCAGTAACCTGGCGGTGCAGGTTTAAACTGCAAATTCAACCTGTCAAAATAAACCCTTTTGAAGACCTAAACCCTCTTACTTTTAAATATTGCATAAGTCACTCCTAAATAGGCCTTACATACCCACGAGGCAGGGTGCATGATACAATGATATTTAAAATTAGGACAGTTAAAGTTTAATGTTAAGCTTGCCCTTACAGTCACAATGCCTTAAAGGTTACTTTCACTGTGGCAGGGTTAGCTGTTCTATTAGAAAGCATTGGGATATGTTATTTAAGTTAATGATTTTATCTCCTCGAGGCAACCAGATACAAATGTAATTCTTTTTTTTTTTTTTTTTTTTTTTTAAACCGTTTATTACAAAACTCAAAAAATATACAAAGATGGGCCTACAACCTTCCGGCCGGCCGCTAGTAAACAAAAGGAGCATATGATACACATTGTAGAGCGCGCGTTGCGGCTAAGGAAGATGCACAGGAGTTAGCAGCGTTGATAGCCACACCATCCGGACCCCACTGTACGGTTTCATTTTAAACTGAGATAACAACCAGAAAAAACAAAAACCACAAGGCAATCTACAATCAGAAATAGCAGCATGTGCTCCCCTGAGAGGGGGACCCTACCAATCCATAGGAGTATCAAGAAGGGGAAGAGATCAGGATTAGGGCTGGGTAAAACTCAATGCCCGGAACAGGGAAGATGGGTCGGCTACGGGGATGGGGCAGGTGACGGATCGGGCAATAACGGTGGACTACAGATTCCCCCGCGGTAGGCGTTCCAGGGGCCCCAGACTTTCACCCATGTCCCAGGCTTACCTCTCGCAACATACACCACCTTTTCCCGAAACATGCACCAATCCATATGTTCCTTCCAGGCCGAGACAGTCGGGGACCTCTGAGATCCCCACAGTTGAGCAATATCACGCTTGGCCACCATATATCCCAGAGTCACCCACCACGTCTGTGGCGCCGAGTAGTCGGTAGGTTCCCACACATTCAACAGGCATCTCCTCGCTTCGGGTAGCAGCACAACATGCGTAACCACACGCAGGACCTCATGCACACCACGCCAGAATCGCTCCACCTCCGGGCATTCCCACAATATATGCAGAAAGGTCCCCAAAGCGCCACACCCACGCTTACACAACCCGTCCACAGCATAGCCCATACGCAGAAACCTCGGCCCCGTCATGTAGACTCTGTGGAGTATCTTGAGCTGGACGAAGCGAAGGCGGGCCGGTATGGCCACCTCTTTCGGGGAGGCCACCGCAAGGGTCCAGTCCTCGTCGTCCAGCTCCAGTCCATCGGCAACCCAAGCCTCACGAAGGGCAGTCAGCAATCCCGTGCGGTCATTGATCAGTTTTTTGTAGATCAGTGAGATCGTGCTGTCCGGAACGTGTCCATCCAGCACTCTATCCTCAAGGGGGGAACACTCCGGGATGGATGCCACGTCCGGGAAGACGGAGCCCAGTGCATGACGGATCTGCAAATACCGAAAGTACTCCCTGCCATGCAAGTGGAATTCCGTCTGCAGCATCTCGAACGTTTTAAATCCTCCCCTCGTCCAGAGATCCCCCACCTTGCTAATGCCTATCATGTCCCACCTCTCGAAGCCCTTCGAGGTCCACAGGGAGCCCAACTGCTCGGACGCGTATAGTGGTGACGCCCGGGTCAGACGATCCTTCCACCCCATCGCCACATTAGCCGCGTGCCACACTCGCACCATGACACGCGTGGGGCCAGTCAGCCGAGCGTCGGGCGTGCTGGAGTAGAGCGCTCGATTATAGTCCCCACCCGGGAGTAGCATCTTATCCATTTCGAATGCCGGGTTTAAAGCGGGCCCATACAGGCCGTGATTAATCGCAGCCAGCTGGGAGGCCCAATAATATCGTTTGATATCCGGGAGGGCAATCCCGCCGTCATACCATGGGAGCGTCAGCTTCGCCAGGGCGATACGCGGCCTCCCGTCCCAGAACAGGCGGCGCTGCAAACTCTCCACCTCACGGAAGTAGCGCGCTGGGACGGGGTCCATAGTATTCTGCAAAGCGTAGAGGAAGCGCGGCAGAGACATCATCTTAAACAATGCCGCCCGGCCAAGCGGCGAGAGCGGCAAGCGCCGCCAGCGCGTGAAATCTTCCTTCAGGTGCTGGAGGGGGGGAAGCAAGTTCCGATCATACCGGGCCTCCGGGTCCAGAGTAATGAAGACACCCAGGTACCGAAATCCCTGCGGGGCGATCTGGATAGGACAGCCCTGCGGGAGAATGGGCGCCTCCCCAGAGAGAACATACACGCACGATTTAGCCCAGTTGATGACAAGGCCGGAGTTACGACCAAATGAATGCAAAACATCAACCAGTACTATAAGTGAGTTACGTGGGGAAGCTAGGTACAAGAGGATGTCATCAGCGTATAGGGATACGCGGTCCTCATGCTCGGGGGTCCAACGGAGACCACGGATGGAAGGCTCCCACCGCAGCCACTCTGCCAGGGGCTCCAAGGCAAGCGCAAAAAGGAGCGGCGATAAGGGGCAGCCCTGCCGCGTGCCCCGGCCCAGCTCGAACGGAGCCGATACTCTACCGTTCACCACCACCTGCGCCAATGGGCCCGAATACAGCAATTTGACCCAGCTGATGAACCCAGCGCCAAAGCCAAACTTCGCAAGCATCGCCCAGATGTATGGCCATTCAAGCGTATCAAACGCCATGGTGGCGTCCAGGGATGCCAAAATGGCCGGCTCCCGTATGTACTGAACACGTGCAAGCACCCCATGCAAACGCCGCAAGTTAAGAGCTGTGTTACGATGGGGAATAAAGCCGGACTGATCCTGGTGAACCAGTTCGCCCACCACGCCGACCAGCCGATTGGCCAGGACCTTGGCGAGAATTTTAGGCTCCGCGTTCAGTAGCGAAATGGGCCGATAGGATGTAACCCGGTCCCGAGGTCTCCCCTCCTTGTGGATAACCACGATTGTAGCCAGACGCTGGTCCAGCGGGAGGGAGCCCACCGAATGGGCCTCCAGGAACATCGATCGGAGATGTGGTGCCAGCGTATCCGGTCTCAATTTGTACAACTCGATGGGGAGACCATTAGGACCCATGGCCTTGCCGGAAGCGACCGAACGTATGGCGAGGGCGATTTCATCGGAGGTTGGAGCGGCGTCCAACGACACTCTGTCCTCCTCCGAAAGGGAAGGCAGCGCGATATCCCTGAGCAGGGTACGGGAATCCTCTTCAGAGCAGGAAGACACCGGGGAATACACCCCACGGAAATAGTCCGCGAAGCAGGAGACAATTTCTTCCGGCTCAGTAACACACACACCGTCTGTTTTCTCAATCAGCGGGACTACACGACTCGCTCTCTCCTTTTTGTCCAGCCACGCAATCAATTTACCAGCCTTATCACCCACATCATACAATCTCCCCTGTTGCTCTCTACTGAGGCCCCTGGCTGCCTCCGTGACGAGGGCCCTATAGGCCGCTTGCTTGAGTTGGAGGACATGCAATACGGCATCCGTCACCCCACTTTCTAGATTACCCTCCAATTCGGCTATCTCAGCTTCCACCCGGGTCACCTCCTCCCGCTCGCGCCTCCGGGTGTGGGAAATGAGGGACAGGGCCTCTCCTCGTAGTACTGTCTTGAATGCCTCCCACAGTGAGACAGCCGAAGGCACGGACCCCACATTCTCGTCAAAGTAGCGCTGGAGGGATTTAATCAATTCAGCGCGAATAGTGGGGTCGCGCAAGTACCAGGGATTGATCGGGACCACCCTACCCTCACCCCTCGGAAAAAGGTCCAGGTGTAACAGGAGCGGGGAATTGTCCGAGATACCCCGTGCCAAATGGCGCACCTCTCCCACCCTCCCAACATAGGCCGCCGGGACCAGGACATAATCTAGTCGTGAGAGACTACCATGGGCCCCCGAATGGAAGGTATACTGTAACTGCGTGGGATGTTTTAAACGCCAGCAATCCACCAATCCCAAAGTGTCCAATAGACCAGAGAGCCACGCTTGGGCCCGGGGGAGGTCCCTATGGGGGTGACGATCCACAGTCCCGGAAACCACCGCATTGAAATCCCCCCCCACCACCAGAATCCCCCCCGGAAGGCCAAGGAGGAGGCGCCCCAGGTCCGCAAAGGTAGTCGACTGCAGCCCCGGTGGGACGTATGCTGACACAAAAACCACCACTTTGCCCTCCATCCTTCCCACCAAGACCGCGTAACGTCCCCTGTCGTCATGGAGCACCTCATCAATCTCCAGCGGAAGCGAGTTCTTAACCATGATGCCCACACCCCTTGATCCAGACGTAAAGCCCGAATGGGCCACTAGGCGATAGCCACGCCGATTCATGGCGCAGAAGGAGTTGCCAATGAGGTGTGTCTCCTGCAGAAAAACTACATCGGGCGAGATTCGCTTCAAGAACTGCAGGACCACCCCACGTTTAATCCTGTCCCCCAGTCCATTCACGTTCCAGGACAACAGAGTTAGTTCCCTACCCCCCATCATAGACAAGAGCCACCATTCGTCCCCCCGAGAGCACTATGGAGCTAGCACAATGATACTTTTGCCTTGTGGTGAAAACGAACAACACCCCCCCATCCCTACCCACCCACCCCAACAAAACTCCCCCCTCCCTGCACCCCTGCATGAGCCCGAACAGCCCCCCCAACGTGCAGTGTGCCTGTCGCCCCATATATATAATAAAAACTAGCTAAGCCCCCTAGAGGAGGAGGGAGAACCCCCAAGAGACCCCACACAACCTCCATAGGAGGGGAAATTATACAGACAGATGCTTAATCGAGAGTGGCAACATTTTTGTCCAGAGTGAAGCCCAACATCACCCCCTCAGTCCCGATCCAGTGTGCCGTCTCCCCCCGCCGCCCCCCCCGCCCCCCAGTTCACGATCCCCAGACAGAGTGTCCAGCCAGTCTCCGGCCGCTTCGGGGCGGTCAAAAAAGTGCGTGCGACCCTCTACCTCCACTCGCAGCTTGGCTGGGAAGAGCATTGCGTATTTAAGGTTCAAGTCCCGAAGACGGCGCTTGACGCCTTGGAAGCTCAGTCTCTGCTTCTGGACCGCTGGGGTGAAATCCGGATAAAAATTCACCTCCATGTTGTCAAGCTTAACCGGCCCCAACAGTCTGGAGGCTTGCAGGATAGCGTCTCTGTCCCGAAAGTTGAAAATCCGGGCAATGAGGGGCCGCGGAGGGGCTCCGACCTTCGGCCTTCCCCTGGGAACCCTGTGGGCCCGCTCCACCGCGAAGAATTTACTCAGCCCCCGTGGCTGGAGATGGGTAGCGATCAGGTCCTCCACAAATAGGTCCGCCGCCGCTTCCTCCCGTCCCTCGGGTACTCCGATGATGCGGATGTTGTTTCTCCGTGCCCGACTCTCGGAGTCCTCCAGGCGCCGATCCATAAGCGCGCTCGCCTGACTAAGCCGGCGCACCTCTGTTTGTAACGCCGCCACATCAGTAGTAAGGCCCGATGCGGTGTGGGCCAAAGAATCAACTCGGTCGTTGGTCTTGGAAAGATCGGCCCTCACCAGGCCAACATCCACGAGGACCGAGTCGATCTTCTGTGCCAGTGTGTCGAACCGCTGGCCTACCGAGGCCTTCATCTCGGCAATGGCGCCCATGACATCCCGCAGAGTCAGATCCGTGGGCAGGTCCGGGGCATCAGGAGGGTCCTCAGGGGATTTGTGCGGTCCGCCGGGAGATCCCTTCGGGAGGGTATAGCGGTCCATACTGTTGGCCTGATGGGTGGTTCCACGCCGGGTCGGCTTGGTCTTTGCCCGGTCTCCATCTTGTCTGGTGGCCATGGCCACTAGTCTCCCGGTCGCACCAGTCACGTCGTGAAGGGCAGGCAATCAGAGCCACAAGCTCCGGGGGGGGCCACCCCCGATCGGCGGGGTGAGTCACAGCCGGCGGGCAGGCCAAGTCTCCCAGCGAGACCACACCAACACAAAGAGCCCCGCGACCCAACCCTGCAGTGATTGCAAGGGGGTGCGAAAGCGAAAGCGAAAGCGCGGGGTGCGCGACTCGCCAGGCCCGGCCCGCCGCCGTTGTTCACTTTGTCACTGGGTCACCCCTCAGCGCAAATCCGGGGTCTGGCGAGGAGAAGGCCGCAGACTTCAATCGGTGCTCACTCCGGTGTCCGAGGTCCGATTTGACAACGGGAAACGGGTGCCACCTCAGCTCAGGCTCACCAACACATTCCCCTCATCCGAGACAGGATAAATTCAGGATAGTCGTGGGAGGTTGCGGAGGTCCTCGGGAGCCTCGCACCTACGCGGCCATCTTGGTTGCGCGCTAGGCTCCTCCTCCACAAATGTAATTCTTAGAATTTTTTTGGTTATATTAGAAATTCAATTAATTGGTGAAGTTAGGTTTTACAAAAGGTACTTTTAAAAAGTCCCCTTTAAATTGCCTAAAGCCTCTAGACGCCCATTTGCCTGAGGTTTTGGCTGTCACCAAGCAGCTGATTGGCTCCTCGAGGATGTGTGCATTGGCTTCCATAGCTGAGACAAAAGAAAGGCCTTGGGTTGCAGGGTCAGGTCCAACTCCTTGCGGGGGGGGTCTACCCACCACCGCACACGGCCTTCAGTGTAAAGTCAACATGGGTGAGATTTTCATTGGGCAGACCTCATGTGCCTTATAAGAACGATCAAAGATTGGCGAGATATTACGCCGGATTCCTCTGCTTTTTATGAACACAAAAATGGTCTAAAATATGGAGTCCATGAAACAAAAGTAAAGATCTGTTGTGCACCCCTGTTGTCCACCCCCCTCCCTAAAGGTAGACGAGGAGGATACTTAATAGCTTTGAATATGGAACGATAATGTATGTTTTTTGTAATTGTTTCCCAATGCCTAAATGTAAGTAAGTAAGTAATAATTTATTGTTTATGATTAATTAAAACCATTACAAAAATATACTCTGATAAAACATTTTTCATTAATTCTGCTTTCTAGACAATGCTCTTCTAACATTTTTATCTATTATAAAAAGTGCAGGAATGTTCGAGTAGAGCAGAGTTCCCGGTGTGGCAATCTTCCTCTAAACCATCAAAGTCTGTGTACAGATTACATTTCAGAAAGGTTTAATTTGTTATTGTTTTTAGTTTCACACAGGATTACACTGGGCCTTGCTTAGATGCCACTAGTTTCAAGAACTTCAATAACTTCCCATTTAGTTGTGGGTCACTTGGGTTGAAGCAAGCAAGCAAAGCTTGTCTCCGGGTCCGTATGCCTCGTTCATTAAAGTGGCTTTTTAGAACGCCGAAATGTATATATTAGCTGTGTCTTGAGCCTTTTGTTTTGTGAGATTATTGTACTGTATTGCCTTGATTTGGTTTGTATGGTTTTATTTTTTAAGTTTGAATAAAAATATTTTTCACGAAAAAAAAAAAAAGATTGGCGAGAAATGATCTTGGACCTAGATCTGCAAGCGGGAGGTGTCATCCATTGCATGTTAATCTGCCCTAATCACTAAACACCATGGTCCTTACGAATTCCATTCCTGCTTCCTTTGCCCGTTTTACATAGGTGCAGAGCACAAATAAAACAAAAGGAAGAGCTAGAGAGCTACTAGTTCAACAGCCAGTCAGTTCTCTAAGCATGCGAAGGCTTGAGCAGGATTATCAGTATGGATACAACTAGCACAGAAATAGGGCCCACGCCACGCTACGCCACTTCTGAAACTCAGGGCTGCACCATATTTACAACAATAGGGTGCAGCCCTGCTTTTCCCAATGCGCTAGTGCTAACTTCAGCTGCCTAGTGCCAACGCAGGCACCCTTGCACCATAGTGCCAGGGTGTATGCGTTAGGGGGAATGATTGTTCATGTGCAGTAAGGTGTCCCTTCCTTCGGATAAACAATCTTAAATGACAATTTGTTACTTCTATGGAAGTTGCAAGTCGTCATTATTAAAATGATTGTTTATGTGCAGGAAGGGACACCTTCCTGCACATAAACAATCATGCAAGGTGTTTTGCTTTTTCGATGTGTGGTGCACAATGCAGCTCACATAGAAACAGCAAAAATGAGGAGAAACAAAGCATTTCTCCTCGTTTCGCCATGTTAAGATTAGGATTTTTTTTGGTCTTAATTTTAGGGCTGACTCCTATTTACGCCAACCTTGTAAATAGGATGCAGCGTCAAAATCAATGAGTGTTGCGGCAGAACGCCACCGCCACACCCATCACGCTAAGTATAGTGTGAAAGGGGGCCTTATTTACAAGGCGGTGTTAACCCAAGTTAAGCCTTGTAAATAAGGCAAAGCCTGTATGGCCTCAGGAACGTCTCCAAAAGTGACTTTACCGTGGCGATAGGGGATTTTAATTATGCCCCTCAGTTCTTTAAAGTATTCTTCAAAACATATACCACTTCAGAAGTTCACTACGGAAATTAATCTGCATACATCTCACTATAGCATTTTACACACTTTACTGTCAAGATGGCTAGTGCTACCCCATTACACATAGGCTGTGGTGCCACACCTCACACCGAACCTCAGCCTACTGATAGGGGTTAATATTGCTAGGGCATATGCTCCCTAGGAATCTCCACCCTCATGAGCAGGCGCAAACCCAGGCGCAGTTCTACCACGCGTCCCTCGCCGTCGAGGGTTCCACAGCGCCTCATCTTTCCCAGGCCAGATATGACAGCAGCAGCAGAAGGGTCAGCAGAACTGACCCTCCAGGACTCAGCCTCCAGCTGAAGGCGGTTTGTGTCTGGTGGTCTTACTCTCTGTAGCCTCTGACACCACAGAAGCAGCTGATACCTTCTCTTGCCAGCATCCCTCCCCCACAAGGATGCTGTGTCAGAAGATGCCACCCCCCACTTTCTGCGAAGGCTGTGCCTGACTACTATCCCCCACCAGCTTTGCCTTCACCCACCTAGTAAAGCCAACCCATGCCTAATGACAAATGACGCCTGCCAGTCTGTTTCTGCCCCCCCCCCCCTATTCATCCTCCACTTGCTTGAATCTAATAGCGCGCATAAACAAGTATTAGAGGTTTAAGTTTTCCGATCATTAGTGGGGACATGTTAACACTATCACAAAGGTGCCAAATGCAAGAGTTACAAAATGATGGACTGGAAACAAGTGAATCCAGGAAACATATCAAGCACTTTTTCGCAGAAGTGACAATAAAAACATATTTTCTGTCGAGCTTTTCAGTGCAATATTTTTGAAGATATCCCTGATTTTGCTCAAGCGGGGTGGCAGGGCAATCTATGCACCATTCTGTTATTTTAATTGGTTTTTCTTGCAGGAGGGGGCCGGAGGAGCAAGGCTCTGTGCTGTTAATGCAGGAAGGGCAGCTCAGGCTCTAAAACTGCATTAAAGCAAGGAAGTAGACTCACATGGAAGCTGGCAGGGGCACACTGATGAAGGGTTTTATCAGTACAGTAGCAGCTGCCAGTCTTATCAACGATGGCTACCAAGAGAAATAAAAAAAATAAAAAAAATGGGATAAGAAAGTGAGAAATATATAAGGAAATAAAAATAAGAATGTGTAAAATATGTTTTAGGATGTAACACCAGACAGGGCATAAACGGACCCGTCTATTGCACTTTAAACGATCAAATGAATAAATTGTTGTTGAATAAATAAACAAGTGTGTTATATAACTGATAAGTTTGTGTACGGTGCAATGTCCAAAGCGGCTTTGAATTTTGTTGCTTTTCAGATGTTTTGATTTCCGGAGAAAAAAAAGCCAATGACGTTAGACGTAATAGAACTTTTAAACGAATAACTAAGATTTCTGCCACAAAAGAGCTGGATAAAAAGGGCCTTAAACACGTCGGCGCCCTTCAGTAACACTAATGTTAATAAATGTAAGTTTGATGCTATTTAAGGGGTGGGAGTGACACTGTGCGTCGAGTCTCAGCGTTAATTCCATAGTGACCAAAGGCTGCAGTTGTTTCTTTAAGTCTGTGACAGCTGCTGCCGGCTCTCCAAATGTGCCATCCTGAATTCCAGATTGCAAGCGCCTGCACCTATATTTAGCCGGCAGGATTATATTGCAGGGTCTCCTCGCCCGGCAGAGCAGGGAGCTCTTCCTTTTTGCAGCCAGACCTGTGAGCTGAGAGCACCCCGGGCATATTCCCTCCCTCAGTACCCTGCTCACAAAATGGATCCCCGCAAGGACCTCTCAGAAGAACTGCGGCTCTACCAGTCCACGCTCCTTCAAGATGGCCTCAAGGAGCTCCTGGAGGAGGCCAAGTTCGTTGACTGCCATTTGAAAGCCGGAAGCAAAAGCCTGCCTTGCCACAGGCTCATCCTGGCAGCTTGCAGCCCATACTTCCGGGAGTACTTTTTATCTGAAGAACCTGAGGAAAAGAAGAAGGAGGTGGTCTTAGAGAATGTTGACCCGGCCGTCATGGAGGTGATCCTCCGATACCTGTACTCTGCTGAAATTGAGCTTGACGATGCGAATGTCCAGGATATTTTTGCACTGGCTAGCCGCTTCCAGATCCCCTCTGTCTTCACGGTATGCGTCTCCTACCTCCAGAGAAGACTTGCGCCCAATAACTGTCTGGCTATCTTTAGACTAGGCCTTCTTCTCGATTGCCCAAGGCTAGCAGTATCCGCCAGAGATTACGTGTCCGACCGCTTTGAGCAAATCTGCAAAGAAGACGATTTCATGCAGCTAGCCCCCCATGAACTCATCTCAGTTATATCTAGCGACTCCTTAATTGTGGAGAAGGAGGAAGTGGTCTTCGAAGCGGTCATGAAGTGGGCGCGTACTGACAAAGAGAGCCATGTGAAGAGCCTAGGAGAGGTCTTTGACTGCATACGCTTTCGCCTGATGCCAGAAAAATACTTCAAGGAGTTCGTGGAAAAGGATGACATTCTTAAGAGCGACCCAGAGATTGTCAAAAAAATGAAGGTGATCAAGGACGCTTTTGCTGGGAAATTGCCAGAACCTGCCAAAAACAAAGACAAGTCAGGTGAGGCAGCAGTCAACGGCGACGTGGGCGATGAGGATCTTCTCCCGGGGTACCTGAATGACATTCCGAGGCATGGCATGTTTGTCAAGGACCTTGTCCTCCTGATCAATGACACAGCCGCCGTGGCTTATGATCCCCTAGAAAATGAGTGTTTCTTGGTTGCGTTGGCTGAGCAGATCCCCAGAAATCATTCCAGCATCGTCACCAAGGCGAACCAGGTCTACGTGATAGGAGGCTTGTACGTGGATGAGGAAAACAAAGAGCAGCCCCTACATTCGTACTTCTTCCAGGTATGGGTTGTTTCTTATCACTAAGCGCCGAGACGCATTCACATGGATGCAGTGCCAAAAGGCAAGGCACGGTTCTGCGTAGTAAGAACAATGAACAGACGCCTTCTCCTATGATACAACCATAAAGTGCCTTTCTATTGAAAGTAGGATGTTTTATATTTCAAACACTGCCATATGAACTGTAGATGCTTTCTGTTTACTCAATCTTCTCAGAACCTGGAGTGAACGCATCAGATATTGTTAAAGTTGATTTTCCACTGTGCCCACAATGTGGTAACCACGCAATGGGGCATTTTGCATCACGGTCACATGCATGTGTGTGAAGGATCATGATGCTATATAAAACACCATAATGTGTCATTATAAAAGCATGTGTGCCATAGTGATTACATTTGCAACTCACAGAGCCATGGTTTAAGGTAAACCTTCCATTCTGGGCCCACTTTATTGATAGGACCATACGGTATTATCTACCTGCCGTTATTATCTCTTGACTATAAACTGAGCATAAACCTTCACAGAGTAAATGTGGCCATTTATTATGCTGTGGAAATATGGGATGAGTTCCAACCATATAAGTGGAACATTAAGTGACTTTCTTCACTATCATGGGTCTTTTTTACATCTCTGTAAATCCTTAAGTAGACGATTATCCCGACAGTAGATCTCTTGGGACTCTGTCCTTTATATTGTAATTTGTAATGCTTGTAAAAAGACATGTGAACCTCCATTTAAATGCAGGGCCACTAGAATTATACAATTCTGCGGCTGTGGCATTTTCCGCACAATTATGTTTTTCTCTCATTTGCCACATAAGTCATCATCTACTAAACAATTTGCAGACTTTAACAAAAAAAGTTTGTTTCCAGCTAAAGCGAATTAAAAGTTACTAAAAAAGCAGTGATCTGTTGCCGCACTGTGGTTCGCCCTTCACAAAGTTTGACTGGTCACCTTTCAGTAGCTAATTACTGTATTTGGGTACAAAAGTGGTACTTATGAAGTTAAACCTTTTCTAAGGCAATTTTACCGTTGGTAAAAATTGCAAAATAGTGAATTAATGTTATTACAAAATGTGCCGCATTATGCCGTATAGTTTGCATTTCCTTGAAATGTAATATAGTCAATCCTGCCACATAATTTGTTCCGCATCATATGTGACATATTGTTCTGTCCCGGCAAAGCATCTGCTTACGAGATAGTTACAGGACTGGAATCGTGTATTTCATAGAATTCCCCCCCCCCCCCCCCCCCCTGCTCCGTGTGCCCTACATGTACTACTGGGCGGATGTGAACTCCCTACCAGCTTGTACCCTCCAACTTACCATAGCACGAATGAAGAGGGCTACCTCCCGACAGAACCACCCACCTCCTCTCTAAACGGTCACTCATTCAGTCTGCCTATGTTCTGTTCTCTGAAACTATTTGAAAATATCGCTGTGCTAAGAGTCAGAATGTTTTTAAGTCACATTTTTTGCACTTGGCTTTTTATTTCGGAAGTTATACGACGCCGGTCTCATAAAAAGAACAACCCTACTAGCCCTAGTGCTCTACAGGTAGGTAGGTGCTGTCTACTTCATCGACGAGCGATTCAGACAGCAGGGGGGGGGGGCGTCGTTTCTGCCATTCCAGGGGTCGCGCCTGCTCCTATACTGCGCCTGCGACATGTGGTGAGGCAGCAGAGCGGTGACATATGGCCGCGTCGTGTTCAAAAGGCCGCTGTCAGCAGGGTCTGTGCATGTGCGCCTGAACATTTCCTCCAGGGCTTGATGCATTCATTGGCACAATTCCCACTGTTCCTTGGCATATGACAAGAAAGACATTATGGCCGCGCAAAACGCCACGTTGCAATGTAAAAATGTGTTTGACGCTCTCCGAACACCTCACATTCTCCAAGAGCCAATGTTCCATTAATAACAAGAATGCACCTGCTCTTTAATATAAAATAATCATTTCTTTCTTTTAAACGCCAAATGTGTTGGCTAAAATATTAGCATGCTCTGTCAAAGTAGAGGCGGGCTTAAGCCAGAGGTATTTTCTTTAGAGATATTTGTGCAGGGCACTAGACTCAGCTGACAGTAGATGCATGAATAAAGGCACTCCTGCATTAATGTATGGTAGATTGAGTACATTTGCTAGAAACAAGATATTCATTCATGAGTTCGCTGAATTTAAGGCAGAAAATCAACTCTTCTCAAATTGCATTTTCAATTATTTGGCCATTTTCTGGATGTTGCACCCTGCACAGAGGCCATGAAGTATGTTTTAATGGTGCTTGTTCCATTGGTTTATATTTCAATTTACATTATTGATCGGTCAAAACTCTACATTTTCTCATCTGGACATGGTTCAAAGCATGCCTGTGACCAGACTATATATTTCACATTGATTGAATGTCTTGCTCTGGAAGCCCTGGTGTTTAGCAGTAGTGTTAGTGCTGTTGCGTGAACCAGAGTTAATATTTTGAATAAATTACTGGATTTACCTGGGAGACAATTATTTTTTTCTCCGAAGGGTAGTAGTGTCAACTGGCTTGATTGCACTACTCTTACTGCGGTGGAGTATTGCGCCTTTTATAATGTTGTCAGCGCATTTTCTATCTCCTACGTGGAGGTCTCTGTAGCAGGTCATTTTCTCCCCCCTGCCAATGGCATAGACTATTAAAGTGAGATATTCTTAGGAAAGACATTATTGAATTATTTTGATCTGACTCAGTTTGAATGCTCCAGTTTCTGAGCTTACAATCCGTTTGCATCCCCTGAAGCTGCAGATATATATAGGGTTTGGATGGTGCCATCAAATCGTGAATTCAGTTCCTGCGGCTCTGGGCTAATCCATCCTAAATTGCTCCAAACATATAGTTTAATTGTGTTGTGGAAGAGAGGCATGGTATCCTAGATTAAAGCTCACCGCCTCAGATATGAAAAGTAGAGCATTGTAGGCAGATGGTGGCTATCCTGACTAGCACAGGGGAAAGCACAGGGATGCGTTATATGGTTCTAAATACGATGCATCTTATGCTTTTAAAATGACACAGCTCGGTGCAGCAAAATGGTTTGTGGTGATGCGGCGTCATTTTGTTGTAAATGAGGCTCTACATTTAAACAATATTAAAATCTCTATATTCCCAATGCTGTTGGTTTTCTTACAGCATCTGCCCATGCTTGTACCGGCATGTCTGCTAGAGTCACAGGATTGATAGTTTTATTTAGGATTATCCTAGCATCTGTGTCTCTTGAAAGAGTAATATCACCACCTCTCCTGGGGTGGACTGTCATGGCTTGATTTCAGGAAATACTTTTAGCTTCCTTCTTGATGGCAGTTCAGAACCTGCTGACCTGCACAGATGCTTCCATGAGTTGCTGCTCTCCAGCATGTCTCAGCTGTATGCTAGCCTCTTCCCCCACACTAATAATTTATTAATTGAGTTCATTGAACTTCAGTGCTTAACTTGTGCTGAGGGCGGTAAGTAGACTGGAGCATTTATTTAATCATCAGACTATAATCCGAAACAAGAGGGAGAGAAGCGGAAAAGAGAGAAAGATGTAAAACAGTGACAAATGGAGAAATCATGGGTGGAAAAATAACCTGCAGGAGTGAGACAGACAGAAAGTTCGGCAGCGTAACCGGAGCTATAGCTACCGTTCATGGGTCTTGGGGCCATGGCATAGAAGGAGATAAGAGCTGGGAGGTAGAAGGACCAGCCTCTGAAGTGGTCGCGTGTAGACATTCTGCCCTAAAATGTTGGCCCTCTGGAGCGCACCCTTTACAGTGCGTGAGGGATGTAACCCTCGCAGCTCTCTGCTGACTCCGGATTTGGGCTACGACAGACAAGTCAAGTTGGCGCCCATAGTGACTCTGAAGTGAGAGCATGGTTGATGAATGCCCCTCTTAAAGACCACTCATGGTTGGTAAAAAACACAAGACAAATCAAGACACATTTTTGGAGACAAGTAATTGGAACTTGGAACTACAAGCAGAGAGAAAAGAATCAGAAAGAGGAGGCTGATTTTAGGAAGTGTGTCATTGGCGGCCAAGTTGCAAATCCTGAAAACCCACACCAGGAGTGGCCTGCTGGGGGTTCCGGGTGTCCAGCTGAAAATTCTAAGAGAGAATTGCCTACAAAATTAGAAGAATCACCGAAGTCCGTGTGTGGTGGGGACATTGGAAGAGATGGGCCATTTGTAGGGACTCTTAAATCCCCTCAAGCCATCAAAGGTCCACAGTACAGGGTTGTAGGTCTGCACTGGCAGCTCTGAGATCACCTGAACACCTATTTAAACCAAGATTTATTTGTCTTAGACTCTGGTGGGAGCACAGTGGAAGCTCTGATGGTTTCAGACTCACTGAGTACTAATGTGGAATTCAATTACCTACAAGTGATCAGAAAAAATAGGTAATTTGGAGTTTGGTATAGCTGCTCTATATTCCTCAAGGATTTTTTCTTGGTGATTAAGCAGAGACTTTTTTTTTTAATCCCGCTCATGACACAAATGATGATAAGGGTACAAAAAAACAATGATTATAAATGAGTAGGTTCTATATTGTTGGTATTGGTTGACAAACCAACATCGTCTTGAATTTTAGTGTTGTGGACCGATTTAACATAAATGTGAACCATGATCATTGTTGAGAAACACTCTAAGTCATCATGGTTTGAGCGGTGGTAAGTTCTTCCTCTGCAGTGCATTCTTCCAGAGCTTTCAATGAGCAGTACTTACTGGTACTGAGGACCAGACTTCTGAATTTTCTCCACTTGAGCATCGGAAATCTATGAGACCAAGGAAAGCATCAGTACTTGTAGTGGCAGAAGGACATGCTCAAAGGTATTCATATGTACAGTACTGATGCTGCTGACGAGGCTGCCAGAGTGAACGCCAGTATGACAGCTGAGGGGCGGTGCAGTCCTGCACTGAGCTGCTGTTGAATTATTCAGCAGCTGCTCAGTGCAATGTCTCTGGCCATGGGGTGTGGGGTCCTGCATGACAGTGTCATGGATATCACAGGAGTAAATCAGGCCCTGCCCAGTGAAGTATGATGAAAGGACTACCACCTGCCCCGTCTCACCACATGCATGAAACCCAAATCGATTTGGCATCAGCCCAATGCGGTCTGGCCAGGCCTAGTCAGGAGGCAGCGAGAGCTGGAGTCAAGGCGGAGCGGATATCAGTGGGACTCCAGTGGAAGCATAAGGTCTTGAAAAGTGTGCGAGTGCGTCTTGTCCCCAGCGCCCAACCCTGCTAAAAATGCCGGCACAGGCCCACAACCCTTGCATCGGAACACTGAGCTGGTCCTGATGCTGAAGGCGCACTCATCGGTGTCTCGTGGTAGCCCGGGCTTTACTCCACAAGACCTTGTCAGTCATAGCCAGGTCCTTCAGAGCAGGGTACACAGACATGAGGTGCTGGTCCTTATCACATTGATGGGGAGTAGAGAGCAGAGGGATTCACGAGGGAGAAGCAGATTACTCAGCCCTGAGGCACTGCGTGATCCCCAAGCAGAGTAAAAGAAGTAACTAGACCCTTGGGACCATCACCCAAGGTCACTGGCGACACTTGACACAGCAACAGCCCTTGGTGTACATACCAGACGCGGGGCACCGAGCCAGGGGAAGGGAGAACATGAGCCCACACACAGTCTGTGTCCAAGGCCCAAGTCAAACACTGACTCTGTTAAGCCATAGTAGAGTCCGCTCCTCATGCACTGTGGGCCTAACTGAGTCACTGACTCACCCATTCCATTTCTGCAGCTTCTGACTCAGCCACTGACTCACTGTATGGCCTGAGAAGAGTCAACTCACCACCCCCTGTGTCCATTTCATCTATCTGGCACTCACTCTCAGAGTGCCCTGCAGAGATCCCGCTTCCCACTTTGGGTGTCATATTCCTGAGTCTGCCTCTGACTCAAGCGTGACCTGTAGAAAGCCCATTTATCACCATGTACCCAACTCAGCCGATGACTCCCTTTGTGACTCAAAGATAGCCGACTCATCGTTATGCGCCTCCATCTTCTAACTCAGCCACTAGCTCACCTGGTCACCTGTGCACAGCCCATTCACAAACCCGCGTGTCCAGATCTCAACTTTGCTTCTGACTCCAACTCATGTTTATATGCATTCATTTCCATATATGGTGTTGCGCCCTGTGGTGTTTTTTTATTTTTTGCTTTCACTTATCACGCAACATGCCAGCGGTCATTCCAGGAACATTGTAGGCAAGATATCCAGTCGAGGGCTGGTTTCTGTTCCCAGTCCGGCCATGATCAAATCCATATATTTGAAGCTGCTGTGCCACCTCTATGCCACATCCATCTTCTCGCACTGCCATGGCGCCTGTCATAACCAACAGAGCATGTGGATCAGACCACACCACACCCCGATGAGCACAACATGCTACCAAAGCCATGAAGTTGGTCATGTGTTGCAGTACCTAGAATGGATTCCACTCCTCCCACAGCCAGACATCACTGAAACATCAGAATTGGTTAAAAGTAGCAAACTCGGGCCTACAATGCACAACCCCAAAAGGAAATAATTGAAACCGCCCTATAAGCAATGGCCGTTTAGGATGACCTCTGGACAACTGTTTATTCTCGAGGGATCATGAAAAAACACCAGTATCCTATAGCAAACCATGCACAAGTCTACCACGAAGAATCTTTGCATGGTAAGATTCACCCCACTAAACCAATACGAAGCAATGATAAACAACACAACAAACAGTTCAGTTTTCACTTCTTTAACACAGCCACACCAAGCCCCCATGACGTGAGAGAATGAGAGCTCACAGATCCTATCAGAAAGGGTGCACAGATTCTCAAAGTCTCACTATGCTATGGATAAAAGTGGCAGAATGAAATGCTGATGACATAACATGTCACAAACTATAACATCTCACAAACAGTATGTAAGACAGAACACATTGTATTTAACCAATAAATATAAATGACAAATCTTACATAAAGCGATGATATATTTTAAAAAAAGACTTTCCTCCTTTTCTAGTGACCCATCCAAGTATACAAGGAAAATAATATGTTTGGGAACTTCAGCCGTGCCATTCTGCTCTCAAAGAATACTCTCATACTCATATTTATTCAACACGCTATTTGTAGACTAATTATAATGATTTAATAACTAAAATAGACTTACTAATTAGTACTATGTTTCCCTTGACCGCTAAAGGAGGCCATAGAACTCGTATCTCTGTCAATATAGATGTTTATTAGTATAATCTAATTAATTAAAAAGGGTTGTTACATTTCCTGGGGAAAAATGGCTCCTGCCTTTTACCAAAGCTGTGTTGTATATTTCGTTTTTTTGTATATTTAGTTTGTTGTATATTTAGTTCCATTGACACTGGCCTTTGAAGCCAGACAGTTAATGAGTATTTGTTTGTGAGGCAACTGGTAATTGTCGACAATAAACACCTGAGCTGAAGTCCACTATGGCCTAGATATACCGACGCTATACATTGGGTTTTTGTTTCTTTTCTAACCCAAAATCGATGCAAAGATTTCAGGTGGGATTTTCTATCCAACGCAAACTGTGATGTGCATTGGATACTAACACAAAGTAACATAAATGTGCGCAACATGCTGCCTTGCGTTATCGGAGGAGTTCCATGTATGGTACATGGGTGTTCCGATTCAACCACCCATGGGTTTTGATACAAATCCATATCTACAAGGATTTGTAGACAGGGATTAACACCAAAATCCTACACCTCCTCGAGGCAGGTGCAACGAGGAGAAATATTTTCATCTTTTCCTAATTTTTCCCACTTTGCATGTGTGCTGCATTGGTAAGAACACATACAAAGTGGGAAAAGCCTTAAACCATAGGTTTTGTACTGGAAGGGACCAGTATAACAGCTGCACTTCAGACAATGCAGACTCCCTTGCACTATGGCGCACGGGTGTCTGCGTTGGCACATTGCTGCCTAAAGTGCGCCAGCGCTGGGAGAGAACAGAACAGCACCACATCTTAGTAAATATGATTCTGTTCTGCTCTCTCTCTTCCACACAACACAGTGCAGCAATTTTACTTGCTGCCCTATGTTGTGTTACTTCTTGATAAATCTGGGCCCAACTCTTTAAAGGTCTAGGCACTCTATCTACGCCTTCCAGGAGTGGACCTTAAGAGAGCCCGACAGGTACTTCATATGTACATGCTATGTTCATATTTAGTCTATGAATTAATACTGTATTTGTCCAAGAATGAGTCTCAGAAAGGATGTATATAATTGCTAGCCAGCATGTTTATAACTGTGGGCCTGATTATGAGTTTGGTGGTATTACCTCTGTACCGCTGCAGTGGCGGTCCCTGCAAGACCACCATGGCAGCGGTCTCCCGCTCACTGTATTAAGATGTGACTGCTGGCCCAGAGGTGGTCTTTCTGACAGCGGTGTATCTTTTTTCATATATGTCGATGCTGGTGTGTATATTTTTACTGCACAAGTGTCGTATGTACACATATGGATGACACATGTAAAAAGCTACCTACTACCCTTTGTTGGAATCTTGCCCATATGCGCCCAGTCCAGTCAATAGGTAATTAGTATAAAATGGACTTAACTGGATTTCAGCGCAAACAAGGTCGTTTTCTTCAGGTTCGAGTTGCTGCTGTGAAAGAGGAACTTGGAGGAAGGGATCCACGTGGGAGACTAAAGTTAAGAAAAGGAAATGGGTGAGTTTGCACACCCAAAACGTTCAATACCGCCAACTCTAGGCAGGTGGGTCCCATTGCACTGTCGGCTTCTCAGAAATCCAGCTCATAGTTCGGACGGCGGTGAAACTTCTCTGCATAATTTGCTTTCTGAATTATGTGAAATTGCAGCAAAATCATGCAAATTACACATAATTCCATGGAATGCAAATCTGTCATTTAGTGCTATATTATTGGAGTATGTGTAGTAAATTCTTACCATCAATAGCGCATATTTATGCCTCATGGCATAATGGAGTAGTTTCCGGAATTTTGCAGAACAAGTAAAAGATTAAATTCCAGAAATTTTGTAAATTAAACTGGTTTAATTTACATTTAGTCCACGCTTAATTTAGAGCTACCGGTATTTTACGAATGCTTTGTGCAACGCAGCAACGTAAAAGACAACATAAAAGAAGTGACTACAAATGCCCACATGGGCATTGGTATATTGTGGTGCATCATACAAGCAACCATGCAAGAATGTATAAAAATGTTTGCCACTGTGTTAATGTTTTACCAGATTTTTTACAAGCATGGGTGCAAGGCAAGTTTTATTATAGTGAGATTAGTGGCAGTCTGACTAGCATGACTAAAAGTTCAGAGAACCAGAGGATCTTTGAGTTGTTAAAAAAGTATAATAGAAATGAATTTCTCTGGGCCTAAAAACCTATTTGCCAGAATGGTCAAACATCACCCTTCCAAATGCACCCAAATGAATATTGGGATATTCATATTTAGGGCTCTAGTTGAGCAGAGCGCTTGCAGTTAAGGTTTACACCTAGCTCCATGATGTAAGAATGCAGTTTTAGTGTTACAGATCCTTATCGTTTGACAGTTGGTTTGTATCAGTAGTAGCAAACCAATACTCAAATTCCCAGAACACACTAGGGTGTCAAAAAAAAGGCCTAATTAACACATGTTCCAGGGAGGCGTTAGTTTCTGATGCAAAGTACGGTCTGGCTATTTTAGTAGGTGAGGCTTGGAATTCAAACCTATGGGTGTTTGCTCTGATCCGCCCAAGTGACCCTGTGGAAGGATATGTTTACAAGATGGGTCTTATTGACAATTCTGGCTGGACAGTTTTACAGCCCACAGTGTTTCAGTTAGTGCGTAGGTGGATATGACATAGAGCAGTCATCATTCTACTGTGTGTGTACGCCCTACATGGACAGAAGCACTTTAAGGATCAACAAAAAAATAATCAACTTTAATTTAATATTCAATCTGTAGTTCCATGGACAGTGCTGAATCCACCAGTGCTCCCACATGCTGAATTAACTTCAGAATTCTGAGCGATGCTGACAACCAGATCAAGCAGAATTTACGTTTTGGTTTATTTATTTATTTATACAGTTTTATATAGCGCGAACATGATCCCGAAGGTTGGATTAGGGTTTATGAAATTCCTGAAATATTTACTGCTAGGTTAATAACGGGAATTCATCTGGATTGTTAATTGCAGGTGTAGCTGGATTTGTGCTTCATCTCTATAGTTTGGGAAGATATGATCAAAAGAATAAATTAACCTATCCAGAAGAAAATTGAGCCCTGTATTAATAAAGATCTAAATATACTGGGGGTCACTGTGTAAGAAGGAAAAGTTAGAATACTAAACCTCTAGGTATACTTGGGACTTTTTGTAAGAAGAGGAAGGAGCAATTTATACTGAGGGCATTTGATGGAAGCAGGAGATGTATACCGTAGGAGATGACTATTGAATATGTAGATGTACCGTGGGAAAGTGTATAAGGAGGACGACACATGAACACTGAACATCTAGATAGACCACTTAGAAAGAAGAGAGTTGGATGCTGAACATCAGACGTACTGGCGACCAGTGTATAAGAAGGAACACCAATGAATACTGAACATCTAGTTGCACTGGGTGGGCTATTTGTAAGAAGGAAGACGGACAAATACTGAAAATATGCTTGTAATGGGATCCACATTGTAAGGAGAGTTGAAAGATATAGTGACTGTGTCATTCTGTGTGGTGTGAATGAGTGTTAAGTTGTATGAGCTCGCAGTAATGCTTAAGAAGCAACACTTACATTTCCAGAACCACATTGCCGTCAAATTTAACACAAAAGAACAATAAGTGTAGCGAGGATACATAATTGGTACCTGTGCTCTGTGGTCGGATACCATCATGGAGGGATTCTATTCACATAGCAATAAACAAGGAGGCTGAGTGGTTTGTAAATATCACAAGAAGCCAGAGATATCATTACTGGATCATAATGATTGTACTACTGAATATCAACACCAACATTGTGGTACAAGAATTTCAAGGACAGACTATCGAGGGACAAAATATCGAAAGGTAAGCGCATATAGGAAAGTATAGATTTACTATTCTTAACTCCACATCTAGGTAAATTGAAGCTATACGGACATTATTTGTACATATATGTGGAGTTAGGTATAGAAAATGAAGCCTTACTTCCCTGTCAATATTTTATTTTTGATATTCTGCTCTTGTTATGGTGTCCCATCAGTATTGTGATTTCAATAGTAGGGCCACACCCATGATAACGCGTGCTCAACTTCATGCATCTTGCATGTTTTCATTTATAGAGCAATGAGCTGAACACTGTTATAAAGTAATGGACAGCAATATTCAGGTTAGTTAGTTTATGGGGCTTTATTGAAGATGCGTCTTTGATTAGAAAGTCACATTATGCAGGAATGAGGAACTGTCTTAGCTATTCTCAGTAATGTTCATCTAACAATGGGTCACTCGTGGAGGAGTTTACTTACTTTTATGAAAAGTGCTTTGATTACACAAAAGCCAATGATTAATTTGGAGGCTGATATATGATCTCTTGAGTATTCATGCCTAGGGTTAATTCTGGAGAAAGTGATGGATTATATAGGGATATAAACTGATTACAAAAGTAAAAAACAAGTGATTCACTGATCAATATCAGGTCCACACAACTGCGGGTAGATCTGAAATTTCTTCTAAGTTTGATAGTCTTTTTTTTGCATATTCTGAAAAAAAGAAACAAAACAGCAAAACCTAAAACGTGCTGCAAAAATAGTTGCACCTACCTTCTAGTAAATGACTGTAATATAGTATACTTGTTCTGAAGGCACAAGGTTCCAGCAATGTGATTCAAGATACATACCTTGCTGCACACCAGAGATATTCCGTATGATTACCACGTCTCCTCTTGTCCCAGATAAACTCTTAGTCCCAGATTCTCAAAAAAATCACTGAACACAACGCAATTGCCAAAAATGCTGTGCTGCGTTGTGTGATAGTAAGGGAGCAGGACTGCGCCATATCTACAGAGATGTGGCTCTCTCCTCCCCTCTCCCTAGCACTGGCGCAGCTTTTAGCTACAGTGCGCCAGGCACACACCTTAGCCCTATAGTGCTAGTTTGCGTGCCTGAGTCTACCATAGGTTTTGTACAGGAAGGCTAACTTTCCTGTATAAACTACTGCTTTAGCGCCACTGGGCCCATATGCTTTGGTCTTAATTTCTCCTGGCACTACACCTCAGAGTCATTTACTTGGTCCTCCGATTAATTTTTTAACCATGCTGAGAGGGGTCGGATACAGGGAATCCAATTCAGTTATCCAATGAGGACCGGGACTTGGGTAACTGATTCATAAGCTTGTTATTAGATTCATGTACATGGCTGTCAATACTACACTATACAGGTACAGAATCATTACTGTTAGCCCAAATCTCCTGAAGATATACAGTCGGGCTAGAACCATACAAACAAGTAATTCAGTTAAAGCTATGCAAAATAGTAACATTAGGACCTGTTGACTAGAGACCTCTCTATTAGTATTCCCATCCCTCATTAATACTATTGGAATGCACACACAACCACTGGAGACAAGTCATAGGGAGACAGAAACAGGATTTTTGAATTGTTAGAATTCATCAGTAGGTTAAGGAGGTAAATGCATCAATATCAGGGATTTGAATTTAAGATTACAGAATAATTAGATTTATTGTTCTCGGGCCATCAATTACCAAAGTTCTATAAGGAGAGTTCAGAAAAGGACATGGATCATATCAGCTCAAAGATTCTCTCCCAGGGGGGAAAGAAGTCCAGGAATAGGGCACACATCGTATGTGCCAGCCAGAAGAGTCCGCAAGTTCGAAATCAGTCTGTCAGTCTGATGGTAAGGAATCATCTTTAGAAAGGTGGCAAAGTGTCGAAATGAGTGGTAAAGGGAATGTTTGTGCGATCATCAATCCAATGCATAATATAATTTCCCATTTCCTTGGTGTCACCTCCAGGGTTACCTTATCTGATAAGACCAATCAGTCTTTTGGTCAGTTCGTATAGGATGATTGTCTTGCAGCATAAAAAGACACATTTTATGAGAAAAGGTGGAAATCATCACGCAATCTGTTGAACCATTTAAGAAATGAAATTGCAGACAATGGTCATTTAACAAAAGCACATGAGTGAGTTAAAGAGGACAGTTTCTCACAGCAGCTGTTTCCAAAGTAGCAAAATAATTGCGGATTGCCCTGGCATATGCATTAGAACTCTTCTTATGAAACTTAGGGGCATATTCTCAAGTTCCTATCGCCAAGTTAGCGGCACTTTATTGCCGCCAAAGTGGCGATAAATTAATCGCACTATTCACAAGCTGGTGCTACCAGCCCATATTACCACTTTTGCTGCGATAGCAGCCGCAAAAAACATCGCCACAGATGACACCGGCAACTAACGCTAATGAGATGCAGGGTAGGCATTCCCGTGCAAAAAGCCGTGACAACACCACTTCGCAACATTCTCAACGACCAGCCAGATCCGCGATAAGTTCACAAAACATGCGATAAGGCACGTTAGCAGCAGGGATTTAACACCTGCTTTTACCTGGTGTTAAGTCGGACGACGACCTGCACCATGAAGGGGAGCCCAGCCCAAAGCCACACCTGCAGAACGACAGATGCCATGGAGCCACTGATCATGCAGCTCTGAGCCCCAAGAAGACCACAACACCCACCGCGACCACCCCCAGGACCCCCCGGTCCCTCCCACCCCGGACAAAGAGATATCACATCAACTGTACGAAATCCGGAACAAAACAATTCGCTTGATGTCGCACAATCACAACATTCAACAATCATGTGTGGTCAGAAAAAGGCGATTCAGTCATTCATCTTTTAATTTCAAAACAAAACAATTTTATTCAAATTAAACCGAATACAACTATGTGGAAGAGGCTCTGGACAATCTGTAAGTCACAGCCTGCAAGACAAATTTAAAGATAAGAAGGTGTGTCATGCGCTCATCCAAGGACAGAGAGAGAGAGAGAGAAAGAGAGAGAGCATGAAAGAGAGAGAGAGTGAAAGGAAGAGAGGGAGGGAGAGAGAGAGGGAGAGAGAAAGAGCGAGAAAGAGAGAGATAGAGAAAGAGAGAGAGAAAGAGCGAGAAAGAGAGCGAGACAGCGAAAGGGGGAGAGGGAGAGAGTGGGCCGACACTGCGGACCCAGGCCACACTACTCACCTGCTGCCACCGGTGTGTCTCCAACCACGTGCCGGTACACACTGCAGTCCACCAGGTCCCTCATCTGAAACAGATTACCGAATTATGAATGGTGGAGTCTACATCATTGCACACGCCATCAGCGCGTGCCCGCACCTGCGCACACAGTCTGCTGAACACCAACCCCTACCGCCACCCAGCGGTGATTGGCTGCCCCTGCGCAATCAGGCCTCACTGCTCACCTTCCGCCAACAGCGTGTCTCCAAGAGGGCCCACCACGTGCCGGGGCAAGGTCCAAGCCCGGGACCCGTGACCTTGGCAGCCTCCACATCATGCAGCCCCGCACTGTGTGCCACAAGGTCACACACCTGAGTCTGGGTCTTGATTAAATAATGGCAGATATCACATCAGTGCACAGGGCATCATCGCAGGCTGCCACCAACTCTGTGAACTGCGAGGCAACGCCATGTGGCGGTAGACCAGCGCTGCCCCCTGACTCAGGCCTACACTGCAGTCCAGCTGGGCTCCCACAAATCCCTACCAGCCCGGACTGCCAGGACGGCGCATCATCGCAGGATGCACACCCGCTCAGCACCTATGGTGCCCCTAACTCAGTGCACCGAATGTCACCGTCCCGTGGCGTTAGGCCCATGCCAGCCGCAGTGCATCCGGTGCCACCAACTCAGTGCAACGCAAGTCATGGACCCTCAATGATTGAGTCCCGTGCTATACCAGGCGGACGCAGCTATGTCACCTCCGGCAGTGGAGAAGAACTAGGTCACGTAGCGGCGTTGTCCCCCCATTTATACGTAAGCCGAGGGGGCTGGGTCGGCGTACGCCAGGACAGCGTAGGGGTGTGAATAATTATTCCTGGGCTCTGGGCGTGGTTCATTTCTGGGATGGACAGGAAACCAACTGATGTGTGTTTCTGTCACCGTGTCAGCGCCACACGGCCCGAAATAGACAATGTTGCAATTTAGCATGCACCCGGAGGGCGGCCGCGCACGAAGGGATTGTACAAGGAGCGCAAGACCGCTCGGGCTTCTGGATCATACATGCCAACTGTTGTGTGTGTTTTGCCAGTGGTGCACCATAAGCCTAAGGCCTAGCCTCATTTCCAGTGTGAAAGCAACATCACATTTCCAGAATGCAAGCAGTTGTCGGACTAACATTAGGGATGAATGCACCATTGTCTCAATACATAATGCGGAAGGATATCTGCACCTCGGACCTTGGCCTTGCATGCTGCCGGCACCCCCTGAGAGAGATACCATGGCAGATGATGATGACATCCACACCAAGAACTGCACTAATGAAAGACCAACGTATCCATACCACAGACACAGAAGTCCTGGCTCGAGGGACTCTTGCATGGAATGCTCTTGAACCTTACGTACACAACTACCCATGCGTCCAAAGGTTGCACACACATACGACTCATTGCCATGAGCTTTGGCATGTCATCCACATAACTGCCGCATGTGAGAAGAGTGCCGGTACTACGAGAGCCACCAACGCAATGGCAGGACATCCCGGGCACATGCACAACGGCTGTCACATGGAACTGTACCGTGACCGAATGCTGCCTGTTAGTCTCTGATGCATTGGTCTGCATGTTGTGGTCCTTGTCCTGCCCGTACTGACACCTACATGCAAAATAAGTGTACGCAACTTCACTAGTGTCCAATTGTGATGATTGTTGATTAAAATGATAAATCGTGTGCCTCAATGAGCATTGTCCGTACACAGTGAGGGACTGACTGATGCATTTCACTGAGGGGTGAATCCCTATTGCCAGCTCCACCTCTTTGAGCCAGACATTGTGGTTGGGATAGTTGCTGATAGACCTGTGCTCTTACGTGTCTTCAGCAATATGAGCATGGTGTCCAACTTCTTGCCATGTGTATCAATGTGACCCATTACTACAGGCTGTGTCCACCCATTTGAGTGTCAGTAGGTATGCAAAGAGATAATCTGTTGTCAAATGTGATGGAGGACACTACGTTATGCCTGTCAACGACTTAGACATTACATACACAGCCCCATTTCCTAACATTGCATTGGCCAAGTCGTGAAAGTGCGCAAGTGTTGTTTCTGTGCATTGAGGCCACAGCTAGTGCGCACATTCTCAGTCATCTCACTGCCTATGTGTGTCACGGTCACACATGTGCATTGCTTTCATTTCCCAGTATGTCCCTTTTTGTGCAATCAATATCCTTACATTCTCCATACTTTCAGACTTGATCGATTATGGACATGACACATCTGTGTCATTTTGAATGTTTCATTCACATTCTTGGGGTAGTCGGAGCTGGAGCAGTACATGGCCATGCAAACACCACATTACATTGTAGACCAGGGTTTGGCCAGCCAGAGTCATTTAGGGATTGACAAGTACATCGAAAGAGGTAGAGGACAGTCCGCAGTGTGATTGTTGTGTAATTGTTGAGCAAACAGAATATGGCAATCCATGTCGAGGTCCAAGGTGAGTGTCGGGGAGTGTTTCGGGGGACACTGGAATGTGTTGTTACAGGGCATGATGCAGAGGGTAGTAGCAAGATGAGACAGGGCATATGGCGGAGAGGATTGCTACTGTCTCCTTCTTACCACCACACAGGTGGAATCACCCGCATCTTCGTCCTCATTGTCATCTGTCTGACATGTGGGTGCTGATGTTTGGTCTGCAGCACTGTGTGCCACTGACCCATCAGGGGCCGGAGATGTATGTGTGGAAGTACCAGCAGTATTCATCTGCGACTGCCTTAGCAATGCCATGATGAGGATCTGCAGGGCATGGTAGATCCCAACAACTTTTCGCTGGTGTGCATCCATGGCAGCCATTCTTTCCGCATGCATATGCTCCATGTTCTCCATTATCCTCATCATCTGTGCCAACTCTCGGCTGACATCGCTGAGGCCACTCCGAGTAGGCAGTTGTTCTCCTCTCAGAGGCATGACTCCAGCGGGGTTGGGCATGGATTGTTGGACATCATGGTGTGAACTGTGGTTGTCCGGTAATGAGTGTAAGTGGTCCCTGATGTGACTCAGACACTCACGTATGTCATCCAGTTTGGCTGCCATGTTGGCGAAGCCCACCAGCACGTGTTCAGCCACCTCCTTCTGGCAGTCTAACACCTAGCCTTGGAATGCCATGTATTCTTGGGTGAGGTGCTGGGTGCCAGCCGTGGTGGTGGTTGCTTCCTGCTGTGTGGTCTGTGCAGGGGTGAGGTCACCTCGATGCAGCTGGCCCGCAGTGCTCCTGGGGGTGGGGTGCAGAGGCTGTCCACGAGCCGTTGGAGTGTGTCGGGGCAAATGTCCAGGGGGTCCTCTTCATCATCACTGAAGAGATGTCTGGTCTGCTGTGCAGGAGGTGTTGATTGTCTCTCTGCAATGTAAAGGGGAGATGCTGGTTGAGTGTTCCATGTATGTTGACGCATTGTACGTGTTTACATACAGACTGCATGACAATGTGCATGGTGACTGTTTGGGAGTGGCTGACTATTTCATGCTGGACAGTGGACATTTTAACTACATCAGGGATGTGAGGTTGTACTCGTCCATTATCATCTCACAGTTTCCTGCTCTGCAAGATGTGATTGACCAGTTTCTACGCACATGCAGAACCAGTTGTGTCCTCTGTTCTGCAGTGAAAGTGTTGCACTTCGTACCACATTGTCGGCAATGTTGATGTGCTGTTATTGTTATGTGTGTGTGCTGCATTGTGGGTGAGTCACCCCTGCAGTTGTAATTTTGCTGCCCCTTACCCCTTAGGGGCGGTGTGCCTTAGACTTCTGTGCTCCTACAGTGCTGAGATGTTGCAGACTTGGCTGATTTGGGCTCTTGGGCATGGTTTATCCGCAGATGTGTTGTTGCCGTCAGGGGTTGTGTGTGCACGTGGATGTGTCAGGGTGTGACCTGCTCCTTTCCGGATGTGTTCCACACTCGGCCACCTCAGTGTCGTGGTGTGCAGCATCTCATGATAATTGGACTGCAGCCATGCAATTCGTCATGAAGTCTCACTTGCATTGACAGTGTGGCTCACAGACCTGCAGATTTACTGGTTTTCACACATGTGCATGGGTTGGTTGTGGGATTGGTGGGGGGACCCCTTTATGCCCATAGTGGACGTGGGCCTTCTAGCAGTTTGTGTGTGTGCTGCAGTGTGCCAAGGGGACCAGGGACATGCTCTGGAGTCATTGTGGGTGTGCAGTGTGCTCTACTTAATTGTGCATGTGTGCCATTGTGCCCATCTCCCCCGTCCCCAGTCAGTGTTGGGTACTCACCCTGGTGCTGTTGTGTCAGGTCATGTCGAGCAGGGTCAGGACCCCCAAATCCTGCCACCATCTCCCCACTGACTGTGGACACCATTTACTCCATCTCTTCCAGCTCCTGGTGTTCCACTGGACTGCTACCTCCAGTCTGCATTGCTGCCTGATGGTTGTCAGCGAGTTTCTTCTTGGTTTTGCGCTTTGCATCATTCCAGCGCCTCTTGACCTCTCCAATTGCCCTCTTCCTCACTCCGACTGCATTCACCTTGTCCAGGATGTCCTGCCATATTGCATTTTTGTTTGCCAATGGCTGGTTGGGGGTGATGAACAATTGTTGGTGGTGTTCTATCACCTCCGTGATGATGATCCTGTTTTACTGCGGGCTGAAGCTCGTCTTCCTTGTCTTCTTCTCCTTGCCCTTCCGTGATCCCGAGGTCTCAGGCGGGTCCTCCTGGGGGATTGTGGGGTTCTGTTCATCCTCTGTACTTGCTCCTGTTTCCTCCATGGTGCTACGCAGTTTGTAATATTTTGTTTGTGTTTTTCGGTGTTTTTATAGTGCATTTCCCCGCATGATGCGTGGGACTTGCAGGCCTGTCGCTGGTTATCGCTGGTTTTTGTAACGCGATTGGCCACATCGTAACTTTTTACGCGTTCGTGTTTCGCATTTTTTGGGCCTCGCGTCCGTTTTAACGCGGTCATTTGGCACGTTATCATGAGACTATCGCAGGGTGCCGCCATGCTGAGAATACAACGTTAACACAGCATTATTTTCCCGCGATAGACTGCGATATGCAAAGTTGCGTTAAGCAAATTTAGCGAGTTATCACACGTTCTTGAGAATATCCCCCTTAGTTTCATTACACATTACAAATGTATGAGGCTTTTTCCTGAGAATGGAATCAAACAGGAAAAGAGAAAATGCAGGCCTAAATTGAATTTAATTCAAGAAATACACAATATAAATTATTAGAAATACATATTTCATTCTAAAGTTTCTAAAACCTTATATTCTTTTCTTCAATTTATGTCACTTAGGAAGCATTTTAATTCCATTGCAATTAGTAAGTGTAACTATGGCACATTACTACATTTCAAAAGTACCAATGTATAACATTATTTCAAAATTTGAAGTAACCAAATCGTTTCTAGTAATTCTCATTTTTACATTTATGAAGATCATTCATTGAAAGTTTCAGGGAAATCAGAATTAGCATAAACGTGCAGCACCATTTCTTTTTCTCGGTTGGTGCGCACTTACAATGAGCAAAGATAGTATTAAAACAACTCTTCAATAATCGTTCATAAGGTTATCAGATTTACATTTAGTCCTGTTAATTCTTCACATATATCATTATTTAAAGAAGACTGGTTAATGAAGCTTCCACAACATGTGAGTCATCACTTTCAGATTTCTAATCTATGTTTAAAGAATACATTATATGGAGTTTAGCAAACACGTACCTATGTTATTCATACAAGCATTTTTGTCTAGTCTACACTCTCTTCTGCATGCTTTTATGATGAAGAAACTAAGGACCTGATTACTAGTCTGGCGGTCCATAAACTAAAAGACTCCCAGTGGTCCGTCCGCCAGATTGCGACTCTCTAATTTGTTCCGGGAATAGACCGCTGGCTGTGCCAGGGAATCGCCGTTCCCTGGTGGTTGCACGGCAGAGGGGCAATATAATATGCTGATCAGACTGGTGCAGCCTCCCTGAGCATATTATGAGCTCCTCCACTGCCAGCATTTTCATGGCAATGAGCCCACCATGAAAATGCTGCTGTGGGGAAACAAAGGGGGCCCTACTGGGCCCCTTTACCCCCTGCAATGGGGATGCATTTAGGGGGGCACATTATGTGCCCCTGTGTCTGCTTGCATCCCCAGTTCCAGCACTTCATGGACTTCACAGTCCATGCTGTGCTGGAACATTTTTGCCAAACCCACTGTGGTGCCGTTTTTCAGGGCACCACCGTAGGATCGGCAAAAGGACCGTCCGCATGCTTTAGTACAACTTGTAATCAGGCAGGCGGTCTTTGCGCGGCTTTGGTTGTGCTGTGCCCGTGCAGAGGCGGCGCAACACAGCCAAAGTCGTAATCAGGCTTTAAGTCTCTTCATGATCGATTTCTCAAGACTCTTAAACGTATAATGAGCACCAATTGTGCACGTTTGTCATTTTCTTTGAAAGGTGTCAAAATCGGTTTTATGTGTCAAGTAGAGATTCACCTGTTTATCTCCTTCATCAGTATTATAGCTAGACAAGTTTAAAACATTTTCCTACTTTGTATGTCTGCTGTACAGTGCAGCTCACATGCAAACTCGAAAAAGCAAGGAAAAATAAAAACATTTCTCCTTTTAACGCCTTCTTTAGTGCCAAAAATAAATGCGGCTGAAAACTCTGTCTACTAAACTTAGTAGATAGGTTTTAGCGTCAAAAGCATTGATGGTTGCATGGAAACACCCATGTACCACCCAGGTAACGCCCCCTTGATGCAAGGTAATGCAAAGTAGCATTTTGCGCTGCTTTGCTTTACTTTTCCGTACAAACCAATGCAAATACCAGTTTGTGTTGGTTTGTTAATTCCCAAAAAGATTAAGCGGCGGTTTGGCGTTATTAACAGTAATGCTAACCTTATGCCATACCTTTGTGAATCTTGGCCTTGGAGTCCACAGAGCACATCTGACAAGTGCAGAGTGTATAAAGACAGGACACCAACACAGAGGTTGCCAGCATGACAGCTCATTGAGCTGAACGTTCCTGCTAAAAACACGATAACTTGCAGGTCAATCCTGGGTGGACCAAATCAGCATTCAGTCCTTCCAAGATGGGTACATTGAGCACTATTACATTGGGTATTGTAAACATCCATTATGTTCAGCAGTTAGAAAAAGCGGGAGTGCATTAGGTAGTGCTATGTGAAAAACACAAGTGAGTATTATCATGATGTCATGTCTTCAAAACCCAGCTATTCTCCTACCATAGCCTAGCCGCACAAGCAATTGAATGTATAAATGAATCATTCCTATAAGGCAGGAACATATGCCCCCCTCAAGGGGTTCAAACGCGCTGGGGGACTGACAGGGAGATTAAGTGATCTATTGCCCAGAGTCACATGATGCTGAGCTGAGCTGTCACCAGGGGATCGAACCATGAACCCTATGCTCCAGAGTCAGCCGCTCTGGCCGCTGCGCCACACTTCTCCATAGTGCAAATACAAATTACCATCAGCTCTGGCGAGAAATAGGAGCGTGGAAGCAGTGCCTTCTCACAGGTCTAAATAGATCCCTGATTGCAAGAGAGCTCAAGTTGTACTGTGTCAATGTGAGAAGGTCAGCTTGCCTTGGAGTTTTCTTTGTATGTTGGTGCTTCAGTTTGGTATTTTTCCATTACCACCTTACCGCCTTGCTCATCCCAGTCCTTACTCTTTACTGTGTACCAAGCTCATGAGACAGCTACCTCCTTGCCATTTGAACTGTAAAAAGAAACCCAGGGATATGGAATGCAGTAAAGGTGGCCTCTAACTTTGCCACTTCTTGTAATAATACCGGAGCACTGAGGCAGAAGCACACTTAAACAAGCATTTGCAATGCAATAGGTCTCGCATTTAAGTGAGTTTAAGCTATTGGCATTGTAAATGACAATGCCTTTTATTTAAGTTTTAAAAACTAAAACAAAAATAAAAGGCATTGTTATTTGCAATGTCAATAGCTCAAACTCGTGTAAATGCGAGACCTATCGCATTGCAAATGCTTGTTTTCATAAATGGGCTGTTTCTGGCTTCCGCCAGCTATTTCCAAAGGTAAGCATAGCTGCCAGTGTCTCAGATTGCTTATGTGTGACATTTTCCTTTTTTCAGTGTACTTATGGGTGACATTCAATGACTATGAGAGACACTTTTTCGTGAGCAAAATCAAGCAATGAAGACCAGGGAAACATAAATATCAGAAATTACACCCATTTGAGCTACCAGAAACTCGCATTTTACTGTACCAAGTGGTAGAACATTAGAAACAAAAATCACAGAAAGCAGGTATTTTCTCCCTCTTTAGTACATACTACAAACAGAAGAAATTATGAAAGCACTTAAACAAGATTTAGAGCTGCACTTGATGATCCCTGACAGATACATAAATTAAATAAAAACACAAAAGTTATGTCATACATATGGCTTTATGTGGACATGAACAAATGTGACTAGTCAGTATATTTTTTGAATGCTTGCAATCCTACCTTGAATAGTGCGGACTCGACCGACCTGAGAGGCGGCAGCGGCTGCATTCTGCCCAGAGACGTTTTAATGCATGGGCCAAGTGGGCTCTGGCCCCGGGCCCCAGCCTTTCAGGGGGCCCCCTGGCAGTCATCTCCATTCTCCAGACTTTTGCCCTAATGACCTTGCAAATTTCTCAAACAGATTGTTTTAAATACTGTTTTCCTTTACTTTATTTTTTATGTAGCTGGTGTGTGAGAGTCTAGTACAGCCATTTTGCAGAGAAATGTTGTGTTTATGTTTCATGCAATATACATAAAAAAAAGTTTCTTTTAGATCAAACAAGGCCTAACATATAAGAAATGGGAGGGCGTCACAGAGATTATTTGCTGTAATATTGGTGAGCTGCTGGTGTGGTACAATATTTAAAACACACATAACTATCCCTGAATATTGGCTGTAAACACATTTAGGGCCTTATTTATGAGAAGTGATGTATCGCGGTGTGAAAACAGGGATGCGTCAATTCTTAGTGCGCCCTCCTTGCGACATGATGGATGCATCATAGTTACTGTATGACGCATCATGTCGCAAGGAGTTACAGATACGTCAGTATTTCTGACGTATCTGTAAGCGCAACAGTGATGCATTGCTGGGGTGTGTTTGAAAATAGATACAAATCCAGCGATGTGTCTTTTCACATGGGGCAGCCCCATGTGAAAGGGCCTGCATCAGTCTTATGCCTGCTGTGAGGCAGGGGTAAGATATTGACGCAATGGTGTCCAAGAAGCGGCGCACTGAGTTCTCATAGATTTCAATGCGCCACTTCTGCAAGGCTTCTTGCGGTGTAACACCCACCCTGCATACATTATACCTGGCGCAGGTATAATGCGGTGCAGGGGTTTACAAAGTGACGCATCTGCCTAGATGCGTTACTTTTTAAATAGTGTGCAACATGCACATTTTTTACGCTGCCGGTGCGTCACAAAAATTTTATGGCATAAAAATGAAGTAAGGCCTCACAAATAAGACTCTTAGAATTTGGACGAGTGTTCCTTTGCACTGTCAGGGACCTAATGAAATGAAATGAAATTTTGTATTTAATAAAGCGCACAGGCACTCATACTAGAGTGTCCTGGCGCGTGACAGTAGGAGGAAAACATTCATAAAAGACCCATCAGTTATTAAAAAGCCAGGTTTTTAAGTTCTTCCTGAGAGAGAGTAGGTCTGTGGTTAGTCTCAGAAACTCAGGGAGTCTTTTCCACAATTTTGCGCCTAGAAAGGCGAGGGATCTGCCTCCAGTGCAGGCATGGCATATTTTAGGCACGATGGCCAGGTTGGCATTGGAAGATCTTAGGGGTCTAGATGTTGTGTAGCGATTAGCGCGCTTATTTAGTTAGCTGGCTCCTAAGCCTTGGAAAGCTTTAAAGAAGATGGTCATCGCTATGAAGTCGATCTGTTCTTCATGCGGAGCCAGTGTAGAGACTTAAGAATAGGGGTCATACTAGATCTGGGTTTAGGTCTCAGGATGGCTCTGGCTGCCGCGTTTTGTACCACTTGTAGGTGCTGGATTATGGATTTGGGAAGACCGAGGTACAAGCTGATGACATAGTCAAGCTTTGATGTAATCAGAGCCTGCACCACAATCTTTCTACTCTCAAGCGGTAACAGTGGCAGGAATTTTGTTGGCATCCGGAGCATGCCAAAGCAAGCGCAAGTTTTTCACTTTCTCCTTTTCTGCGGGCGGGGGTGGCTGATCTTTTTGTCACCAAGAGCGTTTCTGGATTACCAAAGAAAACAACTTCAGTTTTGTCAGGATTGCACTTCAGCTGATTGATCTTAAGCCAGTTAAAAACCTTTGTGAGGAAAAACCTAATCATTGCACGTCAAAGTTGGTTCCTTTTTCACATGTAAATCTCAGCTGAGTGTCATCAGCACAGGAAACTATTTTGACGCCCTCTTCCTCTACCAGAAACTCAAGGGGGGATAGATATATATTAAAAAGGGTAGGACTGAGAATGGAGCCCTGAGAGACACCTACATTCATGGCCGGAACCGGGGATAAGAAAGGGGGAGCCAGATGTCCTGAGATCTATTTGCCAAGAAGGATGACATCCGTGTTAAGGCGGTCCCCCCCAGGCCGCTGCTAGCAAGTCTCTCCAGGAGCCTCTCATGTGGGACTGTATTGAAGGCCGCCGACAGATCAAGCAGTATCGAGCCTTGCCTCCCTGGTCCAGCTTACCCTTGAGAAATTCAGTCACTTCCAGCAAAGCGGACTCCGTACTGTAATTAGCCCTAAAACCGCATTGGGACTCAGGAAGGAGCTTCCCATCTTCAATGTGTTTTTGGAGGGCCTTGTTTACATGCTGCTCTAATACTTTGGAGAGAGCAGGAAGAAGGGAGATTGGCCTGTAGTTGGCAGGGTCCGTCAGTTTGGCGTTAGCCTTTTTTATCAGTGGAAGAATCTTAGCATTCTTCCATAATTTCAGCATGTTCCCTGAGGAGAGGGAAGCATTAAAGAGCTGGTTTACCATGGGGTTTATGGTGGGAGCTAATAGGTTCAGGATATTCGCTGGACATGGGTCGATAGGAGAGCCAGACTTAATGCTTTGGAGAAGGGTCAGTGATTCTTCAAGCTGAAACTCAGGGAAAGCTAGTAAAGATGGAGGATCCAAGAGGTGAAATTTGTTATTAGAACTAAGGTAGAAGGTCAGTTCTTCCTCTGAGATGTTAGTGAATGCTTGTTTGATCACGAGAGAGCTTTTTGTGGAAGAATTGAGCTATTTGCTTAGACCATTCCTCTGTGCATGGCCCTTCCTTTGTCCCGGCTTTCGGGGCGGTAAAGGATTTAACTATGCTAAAGATTTCCTTACTCTTATTTTGGGCATTTTCTATCTTGGTTTGAAAGAAGTTTTTCTTGGCTGCCTTCACGAGAATGTAATGAGCTTTTAAGGTGTCTTTCTACACCTTCCTGTCCTAAGGTGCATAGGATTTACGCCATTTCCGTTCCATTTTTCTACAATTGTTTTTGCTACATCTAAGGGAACCGTAAAACTATGGAGCTGGTGGGGCCCACCTCTTTGAGGAGTGGGAAACAACCGATACCGCTGCACCGATGTTGGTTCGGAGCTATGAATCTATTGAGAGGGCGTCCGAGTCGGGGCAGCCAGACAGCTCCGGTGAGGAATAACTGAGGGCGTCTGCTAACATTGGGATGGATATTTTATGGAATGTCCTGTAATTAGGGACCCTCTGCCCTGCGTTAGCCCGAGGGGCAGTGGCAGAGTTGGGAATGATGAATTTTAATAGGCGGTGGTCAGACCAGGTAATGAGAAGAAGTAAGCTTACTGATCTGTCAAAGTTGTGAAAAATGTGGTCGAGGGTATGGACCTTCTCATGGGTGGCTGAAGAAATACATGGAAACATGTTGCAGGCCTGCAGCGTCTCCAATAAGGGAAATTGTTTGAGGTTCTTTTCTATTATCCATATGTATATTGAGATCTCCCACAACAAGGCAGTTGTTGTATTTTAAGGCCAGGGAGGTGGTGGATGTATTAAGCGTAGTAATACAATTTCCAATTGCACTGGGAGGTCTGTAAATCAGAAAACCAGCCATGCTATGATGGGGGGATAAGGTTGAGCGGAAGTCTAAGGACTCTGCGCCCTCAATGTTTTCCATCGGGATGGGAGAGCAGTCTAGTTTTATATTGTAAATTATGGGGACACCGCCCCCCTTCCCACTCGGTCGTTCCCTCCTAAGGATTTTATAACCCGTAGGGATGGCGGAGGTGATAGTAGGGTTGGTGGCTTCAGACAGCCAGGTCTCAGTGAGAAATAAGAGATAAGGCTGCTCATCTAAAAGTAGGTCATAAATGTGTGGTTCATGCATTTGCATGGAGCGACAATTTAAAAGTGTGGCCTTTAAGTCCTCTGTTTTCTTATTGTTTTTACACTTATTGTTGCGTGGGAGGATCTTGGGTACACGTTTCCTTGGCTGGAGGAGACCAGTTGCACTTATTGCGTTGAAAGTCTACCTCCAAGCTCGGATCAGCCGCTGTACACTGACATAATGGTAGCCGCCTAAGGCTAAGCGGTTTTTCCCTAATGTAATATAGTGGAAGAAACTCACTGGGGGGGAACTGAGCAGCATGGCTGGTGCCGGACGCCTCCAGGATGCTGACGGGCGTCTGTGTGCATCGGGAAAATTTAGGCTAATGCCTATGATGCAAACTGGATCGCTAATGCAGCTGAGGAAGCGGAAACTGTGACGGCGGAAGTGAGGGGCCCAATAGTAGCCCCAGCCCTCCGCTCAATCGGTGTATCAGCCGCGGCGGACAAGGACTGGAGGAAAAGCGAGATGCGAATCGGAGCAGCTAAGGAGGTGTAGGCAAGCAGAATCAAGTAAAGTGCAAGTGCGCATAGGTAGGAGAAATTGTTAAAAAGCACAGAGTAATTCAGCCACATATATACAAGTTAAAAAGTATTAAAAACCTAGTAGCAGGGCAGGGAACACTAAATCCTACCGCTGTCAGCTGCGCGCATCTGTTTACATCGGGGAAAATATAGCCTAATGCCCATGATGCAAACTAGATCGCTAACGCAGCTGAGGAAGCGGAAACTGCGTGGGAAACAGGGGCTCAATTTGTATCATAAATTCAAAGCTGTTCTGCACAGGGGCCCCCAAAATATGTTTGGCCCAGGGCCCCCAAAATCCTTAAGATGTCTCTGATTCTGCCTATGGGTGCCGCAGATAGAAAAATACTGTACATACAGTATTACAGTGATAATCATGATGCCGGCGCTCATGATTCTCCGACTCTGGCAGCATTCAGAATCATGCTGGAAGCGCAAAAAGGAAAGGTCACTGTCAGTGCCAGTGGGGGTAGTGGTGCCAGTTGCCGGAATAAGAGCAACCGGGAAGGTGCCACCGAGGATAAATCACGTAGTCTACTGTCTAGCACTAAAGGAACTACAGGCCACTCGACAGGCAGGCTGTCATGGCGGGGTCTCAGCAGCTAAAGAATGCAGTCAGCGTTGCCTAACATGGACCTTCAGGGAGGTTTCTGGCACATTCCCCCAGCACGTGCACTGACAGAGTAATACATGCCACAGAAGTGCAGCGGAGTTAGTGGCACAGGCAGGTTGAGAAGCGCTCCTTTTTAAAAATAAATTCTGTTTATTGATTTTCAACCAAACAAAAAAAATCGTGAGCATCATTACAAGCAGTAATTAATACATCAGCAGTACACATGTTTCTCCAGCATGGATGACCTGAGACCAGTTCTCAGAACATAGTTGAACATCACATTTCATCATCAATACATTAGAGACTATGAGGCTGCCCCTACGATATCATGCACTCGGCTTCACCACCTGTCAGCCCTCCATATCTGCCCAGCCACGAAGGCCGACATGCAGGCAGTTTTACATTCTGCCGGCACCTGGTTCTATTGGTGCCGCCTGCAGCTATGCTGCTGTGAACATCTAGAGGCACATCCTGTAAACTCATGCGATCTGGGCCTTCTCCCCTTCACTTATTGACACCCGATGACTCAGCACAAGGCCCACAATATCAGTACGATCACCAGCATGGAGCCCGCACCACAGACCCCACCCTCGTTCTAGAGGACTGTCTATCTGAGTATGCAGTAAATGGCGAACAAGGGGGGCCACTACAGCGCTCCCATTCCTATCACGAAGTTGACTGCAGGGGCACCTCCGCACCAGGGGGATCCGTCCCATGCGGGCGCGATAGTAAGTAACATGTCAAGGGGGCCCAGATATCCCTAGGTCTGGAGGCACTCGGCAGCATTTCAGCATATGTGGCGTGCTTGTCTTGGCAAACCACCAAGTAATCCACCCAGTCCTTAAATTTGGGCGCACGCCCCCTGCCCCAGCGGCACGCCACCCGCCTCTTAGCCATGAGCAAAGCGAGAGCGACGTATTTACGATGTATCGCCTGTACTGGTTTGACATATCCTAGCAGCGCCATCACCGGCGTGGGCTCAATGCGAGTATTCGTCATTAAGGCCAAAGCGTCAAAGACTTGCCCCCAAAATTTGTGCACCCCCAGGCAGTCCCACGCCAGATGAAGAAAATCTGCTCTTGGGGCTTGGCACCTCTTGCAACAGTCCGATTCCTGCAAATGATATCTGTGCATCCTAACTGGAGTATAATATAACCTATGAAGAAATTTATAATGAAGTATACGGAGCCTGCTGCTAGCCGAAACTCTTTCAGTTTTCAGGCAACAGTATTCCCACTGCTCATCCGTCAGTGCAAAACCCAACTCCTCGCTCCATCGCGAGCGAGAGAGTGTGGCCGGCAATTCCCTCTGCGCGTGCACCATCCTATATATCAAGGAGACAAGACGTTTATTCGTCGTATTTTTTAGTATCGATTGAAGCGGGCCAGTGCCTGCGGTTCCGCCGGGAATTCCAAGATTATAGCCCGAATGCCTAATCAAAGGCGGATATATAGGAAGACATCCATCGGGGTCTGCTGCAGGCCCCGGAAGATGTGTTCAGCAGTGCGAAAGCGACCACCATGAAAGAGGTCCCCCCAAGTGTCGATACGAGTGCGCTCCCGGAAACAATGGAATATTGTTTCTTGTAGCAGGGGTACACTCGGATGATAACGGAGAGGCATCAATGGGGAGTAAAGTATGGCGGCGTTCAACATACGGCCAATACGCTGCCAAGCCCCCACTGTACACGTGAGTGTGGTCCGCGCCCGATCTCTGGACGTAATTGGGTCAAATAACACTCCTTCCAACGGGGTGGGGTGCGCAAGCCAGTGCTCAGCCGCGACTTGCAGCACATACCTTGGCTGTTTTAACCAGAACCACGCGTAGTGAGCCTGCGCGCTAAGATAATAGAGCTCAAAATCCGGTAGTCCGAACCCACCTAATAAGCACCTGCCATTGCAGTCTGGGCTGCTTCCCTCCCCCCACGAGACGCACTAACTCCGACCTGAGTGTCTTGAAAAAGAAAGCCCCGGGATAATATGGGATATTTAAAAAGAGGTAAAGCAGTTGGGGAAGTTTTGATAAGGGAAGCCCTTCCTGTCATGGAGAGGGGAAGTACTATCCAGCGAGTAATATTTTCGGAGATGTGAAACATAGTAGTTCCATAATTCAAGCGCAGGAGTTCCTCCCCATCTATTGTGATCCTAATGCCCAGATATTTCAGCTCGTCATCACACCACTCCAATGGGTAATCCAGCGGGAAGCGCGTCGTCGACGTCGTCAACGGGAAAATGCAAGACTTCCCCCAATTAATTTGAATTACCGACAGGGCCCCAAATATTATAAATTCTCGTAATATCGGATTCATATTCTGCTGCGGGTCTCGTATATAGAGGGTGATATCATCGGCGTATAGAGATATAAGAATTTGCCGCATATTACATCGTAGGGCCTTGTCATTATGGTGCTGGCGCAGCTTCGCTGCCTGCGGCTCCATCGCAATGGCGAAAAGCAGAGGGGATAACGGACACCCCTGTCTGGCGCCCCTAGTAATTTGGAAAGTCTGGGACATGTGGCCGTTAATGAGCACCTTGGCAGCCGGCGATTGATACAGTAGTCGAATCCAGGACAGGAATAGGGGCGGGAAACCCATCCGCAGTAGAACCCCAAAAATATAATCCCATTCAATGGAATCAAACGCCTTAGTGGCGTCCAAAAATACAGCAGCCAATGGCAACTCCGGCGCAACATTATTCATAATAGCAAAAAGTGTTCTCAGATTATGCGAGGTGGCCCTGCCGGGCACGAAGCCCGATTGATCTGGGAGAATCAAGTTCTCCATGAGCAAACTCAAGCGCTTGGCAATGAGTTTAGCCAAGATTTTAGCATCGCACTTAAGAAGCGAAAGCGGCCTATAGGAGTCACAGTGCCGGGGCGATTTCCCAGGTTTCAAAAGAGAGACAATAGTAGCCTCCCTCATAGATGCAGGACGATGGCCAGCCTCCAAGGATTCTTCATACACCTCACGCAAAATGGGGGCCATTAGGTCTATATAGGTTTTGTAAAACTCTATCGGGATGCCATCCGATCCCGCAGCCTTCCCGGACTGCAGGCTCATAATAGCCTCCCGGACCTCATCCAACTCAAATGGTGCACATAAGAATTCCCTCTGCCGATCACTTAACCAGGCCAGCGTTACGTCCTCTAAATAATGCTCCAAATCCAGGCTGTCTCTCCCCTGGGTGGTGTATAATTGGGTATAGTGGTGCGTAAAGGCCTTAAGAATGCGGTCAGTATCATAATAAACCACTCCGTCTGTATCCTCCAGCTCCATAACATATCCTGAGTAGCGAGTCTTCCTGATTGTCTGCGCCAAGGCCCTACCAGGGCGATCTCCTTCACCATAACAACGCGCCACCCAGTATTTACCCCTGAATCGGGTCTCCCTCTGCGCCATATCCATATATTCCGTAAGTGTCTCCCAAAACTTGAGTTGGGTATCATTACTCAGGGCCAAGGCTAGTTGTGCTTCCAAGGACTTGAGCTCCCCCTCCAGTCTATTCAGGGTATTAGTGATATCTTTGAGCACCCCTGATCCTTTTGCAATGCAAAACCCCCGGAGCGTGGCTTTAAACACCTCCCAAATGATCTCCACACTATCCACCGAGTCCTTGTTATGTACAAAGAAATCTTTAATCTCTTCTCGCAACTCTGTCTGAAAGACTGTATCTAACAAAATGGGAGCGTGCATTCGCCAAGCCCCACGGTGCATGTAGAATTCAGAGGATGCCAACGTGATCTTGACTGGGGCGTGATCCGAGTAAGTGCGAGCCAAATGCTGCACTTGAATTATCGCCGGCCCCACACCCCGGGACATCAACCAATAATCTAGCCGCGCCCAGGAAGCTGCCTGCGCTGTGTAATGCATCCCCTCCCGAGCATGTGGGTGGGTGTGTCTCCAAGCATCTATTAAGTGATAGGTGGTTATGATATCCTGGAGAACTACGCGCGCTTTGGTATAGTGGTGAGGTGTAGGATGTGATCTATCTAATCCTGGATCATACGCCACATTGAAGTCCCCACCCCAGATAATGTGACTGGAGCCAATATCGAAGATCCTAGCCCACAATGAAGTGAAAAACTCAGGTGCATCCATGTTTGGACCATAACAACAGACTAAAGTGACCGAAACCGAGCCCAACCTCCCCCAAGCCAAAAAATATCTACCCTGTGGGTCACATGTGGTGCCAGCCAGTTGAAACGGTACCCGTTTCTTAATAAGAATTGCCGTTCCCCGTGCATACGATGAATATGAGGAGAAAATTCTATACTCCGCCCATTTCTGCGCAAAGTTATTTGGTTTCTGGGGAGTGAGATGCGTCTCCTGTAGCATGGCTATGTGCACCCTGTGCCTGTCAAGATATGCCAACATGCGTCTCTTTTTCCTTGGGTCTCCCATGCCCCTAATGTTCCACGTGATGATGTTCAATATGCCAGGGTCTATATCAGTCATATTCCAAGTCCTGCATCATCAACTTGCATGCTACCCTCTGAAAGGCCCTCCATGCCATGTACGCTAGTGTAGGACATTACCTGCCGTTGCTTAGTATGCTCGCACTTCAACCCAACTGGGAACATTTTCGAATCCTCAACAAAAAGAGTCTGTGATATGAGCGTCACACAGATTACAGAACAGGCTCGCCCTCTACCCACCCCCTCCCACTGAAGCAACCCCAACCTGCCAGAAATATTCACCCAACCGCCCTCCCCTACTTCCAACATAAACAAAAACAACATCTCCACCCCTGCAATGAACCTAAAGAGAGCATTCCCCGGGGTATTCCCAAAGAGGGACATTACTGGGTGGCGGCACAGATGCCTCACACCCGTGGAGCCCGTCGCTGACAGCCAATCAGGGCCCACACAGGCAGAGGGTGCCCGATGTGTAGTGGGTATTGCTCAAAACAGGTCCCCCCCTGCAGCACAACATAAAAACTAACGGGTCTGACTATGAGTCCGACCTCTACACGAACTGTGCATAACATGACAAAAAATATCACAGCCCTTCAATAAGGTCACTGTTCTCACGAGTCCTCTTCCTCTCTCAATGGCAACGATTGCTGTGACGATTCTCTGCCTCCACCCGCGCGATTCGTGCGCTTGAGGCGCTTGAGGAAATCTTCTACCTGTTGCGGCTTGGTACAAAAATGTTGTTTCCCCTGATGAGTTATTCTGAGCCACGCTGGATACAATAACGCATAATCTATTTGTGCTTTCCGCAGCTTGCCCTTTACATCTACAAATTTGCGCCGCTCCTCTTGAACTACTGGCGTGAAGTTCGGGTAGATGGAAAATGCGTTCCCATCATACGTCAGATTCCGTTTGCTTCTTGCCACTTTCAAAGCCACATCCCGGTCTCTGTAGTTCAGTAGTCGCGCTATAATTGGCCTAGGGCTGCTGCCAGGTGGAGGCCGCGGCCCCAGAGATCGATGAGCCCGTTCTACAATTAACTGATTGGAAAAGGACTCAGCTCCAATGGCGGCCAGTAGCAGCCTCTCAACATACTCTTCCATTTTCCCTGTATTGGTTGACTCGTGAATACCTATGACGCGTATATTGTTGCGCCTACTGCGCGCTTCCAAGTCCTCATTCTTTGCGGCGATAATCTTAAGAAGCTTGTCCATTTGGGCTAACTGCGCTGTTTGGCCGGTCGTCGCGTCTTCCACGTCCGATACACGCAGTTCCACTTCTTTTGTACGGTCGTCGTGCCCCTCCAACTTATGGGCTATAGCGTCCATTCGCGTGGACATTCTGTCCACTTTGTCCACTATGGTGGCAAAGCCCTGCCTAACTTCTTGCAGTATACTCTGGACGTCGGCATCATGGGACATCGCCCCCCCTTGATCTCCAACCCTTGTGTCTGCGTTCCGATCGTCCTGGGAGGCCCTGGGGACCTTCTTTGCAGCGTCAAAATTCAATTTCGGCTGTCGAGCATCCGATTTGCCCATGGTAGTGGTAGTGCAGGGGGCAGACTATTCGTATATGCCGTACCTTTCCGGAGCGGCCCTGCAGCGCCTTCTTTTAGGACCCACACCTGCGCTAATCAGCGCCAGCAGGGACAATCCGGTACAGCAGCGGGGTCGCCGCCCCCACCACCCCCGCAGCGACAATCTCGATGGCTCAGCGTTCCACACGTACCTTTGTCACCGCTCAATGCCAGCGGGACAAATATGTCAGCCCCCCCCAAACCCCACAACTCGAGTCCTGGTAGGCCTGTGCACGCTGGTGTTAGATTGGGGGCCAACGAACAGCTCCAACATTCTACTTGGGAAGGTTACATATTCTTGCCAATGATTCTCCAGCTGCCCCTGGCCAACGGGCCCCCAATATACCCAGCGCGCCTTGGGGGGGGGGAATAGCCCCCGGTGTCCCGAGCCTCACCTCTTGTGGCCCTCAGACGTGTCCGTGCCCCGACCAGAACCCACACAGCCACAAGCTTTGAATTACAGGCAAAGTCTCAGTTACTTATCGCATGCTTGAAGCTGCCTGCGCACCCCTCCGCGTCCTCCAGGCAAATGTCCGCGAGCGCCGAGCTCGCCTCGCTTCCACCGCTGCTCAAGCTGCCACCGGGTATCAGGTCAGTGCTGAACACCGTCCTACAGTGGTAAATCTGCCCCCTCCGCTGTCCGAGTCGAGGGTGCTGCGCAATCCCCGGCAGCCCTGGGCTCCCGCCAATAATAGGCCACTCCGCCGCAGGAAGGCGCGATAGGTCCAGCAGCACTCACCAATCTTCCTGGCCCCAAGATCAGCAAGGTCCACGGCACCCCTCCGGGCTCTGCCTCCACCCTCCGTTGCCACCAGCAATGTTCGCCGCCCCCGACTAACCACACTCTCCGCGGCGCGGGCCGATGCTGTTCCCGCCGATACCACAGCAGTCGGAGGCTTCCGCGACGCGGGTCGATGTTGTCCCCGCCGATGCCACAGTAGTCCGAGGCTCCCGCCGACAGGGAAGCCACCGTGCACAGTTCTAGATCGCCGCACAGTGGTCGCCAGACGCGTTCCCCACTGCCACCCGGGCCGCACCTCCGGGCCCAGTCTCCACGTGTGCAGCAGCGGACTCCCCTAGCAGTTGGGGCCGCTTCGGGTCTCCTGCTCGCTCCGCTGTCACTCTCGGTCGGACCCGCGTGGGGCCAGTACACTCACAGTTTTCGCCCAAAATCGCCGCAATTCACCTCAAGTCGGCAGACAGTGTAGATGCAGCAAATCCCACCTCTTCCAGATAGGGGGAGACCAGATTAGCAGGATATATGGAGGATAAATGCATCGGGCCGCCGGAGCCTCACATTTGTGCGGCCATCTTGCGTGTGCGCACCCTAGCGCCCCCTGAGAAGCGCTCCTTCTTGGGCATCTGTGGGAGTGATGCTAGATCAGCACTCACCTCTGGCCCCTCAGCTCCACTGATTTAATTCCTAGGCCGTTCTTTTTGTGATGAAGCGCTAAGTGGCGATTTGGGTTGCAGCTGAGAGAGCTCCCTCAGTGGCTAAATAACTTTAAAGCGCCGGTCTGGCTGCACACGTATGTAATGTCCAACAGCACACACAGCTGAGCACAGCACCAGCAGTGACACTGTACAATCACAGTATGCATTTAAACACCTCTCGTTTTGATCAGTTATGTGGGGTTTTTTTCCCCTTAAGTAGTGGTCGTGTCACATGCCGAGCTGTGGCTTGGATATTGCACTAAACATGTGGAGGAGAAACAAAGACAGCTGTCCTAGTACTCTAACGTTGTACTGCTGTACCCGGCGGTCGCGGTTACTACCTTCATAGTTCCACTAGCTCAGTGCGAGCAGGTGGACAACAAGCCGCGCTAAAATGCGCGATGATGCATTTTAATGCGGTGATGCATATCACCACATTAAAACGTGTTATTTTAATGGTGATGCGTGGTACTTGGCAGGGCTGGGTAAGGTGCACACACAAATACATGCCAACATACCCGATCAGGGCGGGAGCCTCCAGGTGGTAGGGGCCAAGGAGGCAATCTAGCCAGACAGCGCACACCAATTGACTACAGATACAAACAAACCATGCAGCGGCATTCTACGAAGCATGTTTATGAAGGACTCAGCGCGATCACCATCCGTGCAGTGCGCGTCCTTGGAAAAGGCACCGGTCTCTGGGAAACCCTGGTGATCTGGAGTGGATGCCTGCTTGTGCCCCGGGGGCACCGTAGAGTGTACACTTGTGCCCCAGCGGCACTGTAAAGTGCACGCTACGTGAGAGCAATGTGGAAGACAGAGTTGCGCTGGAAATGCCAATGCAAGGGGAACAGCTGTGCGTGAGGACTAAGTGCGTGGTGCTGCTCGTTCCCAAGCCAATACTCCAGGGGAGCGCACGCTGAAAGAAATTTTTTAAAAAGCACGCGAGTGGTGCGCGCGCAACGGCAAAAGTGAAAGCAGCTTCAGCGTCACGTCTGGCGAGTGGTGTGCGATGTGCACGCACCATGACGAGAGAGGAAAGCCAGATGGCGCCTCTGCTCTTAATTGTGCGCTTAACCGCACGCTCTATGCCACACAAAAAGCTGTGGTCGGCTTTTTAAAGCCCACTCACTAAATGTCTCACCAGAGCAGCGCATGCGCTGGCTCAGGCGAGACCTAAAAAGGGAGGGTTGGGGGAGGGAAAAGGAAAATGCGGTGCTTAATTTGTAAAAAACATTGAGTGCCAGGACCCTCATCAAGAGCCTTCTGCAACTTGCACTACCCATTGCCCCTGCCATCTCTGCCAATGACAGCACCAACACAACTACTAAGCATCACATTCCAACATGTTTGACACCTCAGACTATGCCAGGCCCCTACAGCTATAAGAATAGCTTGGGTGGCAGGTATTCGCCATTATAAATGTATATTGAGTCAATAAACAACTGTTGTTGTGCTCATCTGTAAATCAGACAGACAGTGACACCATGTGGCAGACTGTCATAAGCACCAGTGTTAACAATTGAGTGCCGGTGCTTAGCACTGGAAAGCACCGGCTGAAATTAAGCACTGGCAAAATGTAAGTAAAATCTTTACCCTAAACGCCCGATGTGGGGTCAGTAAGAAACAGTAAAACGTACTGCACAAAGGAAAGTATGCATTACTGAATGAACAAATAAATTAATTGATTAATTTGCAGTTTTGATTCCTCATGACCTTTTTTTCAAAGCAGCACTAAATAATGTCACAGCAAGAATGCAGCTGTGTGATAGACTAAACAATGCAGTCAAAATATGTTCTTTCTTAGTATTAAAAGAAAATTGTTCAGAAGATGTGAGTTACCGACTTCTAAATGAGGCAGAAAGCAGGGGGCATTTGATTAGGCCCAGGCGAAATGTTGATTATGATGACATAATCTAGCCTAATTTCAATAATTTTATGTTAATCTTGCTACTCAAAAGTCCCATAATTATGCTATTATACTACATTGCTTACATCCGCTTCACAGTAAAGGATTACCATTTAAATATCAGTTTTCCAATTTGAGTAATTTTGCTTAATTTTTCAAAAATGTTCATGTAATTATGCAAAAGCAAATTACGCAACTCATAATTCAATTACATGGCAGTTCCAAGATGCAAGCCCTCAATCTTTGGCTCTGTGTACTGGGTTTACGGTCGCTGGGGCATATCATCAAGGGGCGACGATAATATTATCGCAGCTTTAGAGCCTGTTTTCGGGCGAAAAGCGGCGATAATATTATCGCATTATCATCAAGGGCACGCTAGCGCGTGATTCCTTGACGTATCGCCCCTTTTTCACACGCCTCGCTTCGCATCGCATCGATAATGAGATGCAAAAGAGGCGTGGCTGTGGAAACAACATGGGATAATATCGCGAAGGCAGCTTCGCGATATTATCAAGGAGGGTTAGCGATATATAAAATTGCGTTAAGTATGCCTTAACGCAGGAATTTAATGTCTGTTAAATGACTAAGACATACCTAACATGGGGGTGGATTGTGTGGTTAAGACCACAGGCCCTATCATCGAGGATATCGCCGTTGTCCACCATGGAAAACGGCGACATCCCAACTATCTCTGGAATTTTTATCGCCTCGGCGATGCACGTTGTTATTAACGCACTAACCGGGCGATAAATTCCAGAGACAGCGGGCGATCTTTATCGCCGGCCCTTGATAATATGCCACCATATACTTACAAATAACTATAGGTACCAAGACCATTATGTGCTACTGGGATGGGGCCGAACATCCCTCCATCCACACCTGAGGGGCATGGGTTTGCTTCACTCAGTGCTGACAATACAATCCTTAATAAATCAAATTCTCAGGGACAATTGTGACCTCTACGGGCTTATACCTAGAAAAAAACACAAAATGCCTTGAACTGATGGGTGAATCAATATGTATGATCATTGGTTACTACCCACTAGTGGTAATATGCTGTTTATTGAACACTGATGTACACTGTTCTCCAATTTCAACATGTCGATTTATGTTTATTAGTTTTTCTTTTTATTGTGTTATCATCTGTACTGAATGTTACCTCTTTGAAACTCTATGAGGTACTGCAAGATATTGTACTATCGATTTTTAATGCTTATCGGAAACCCTTAGATAGCAAGCTCATATTTGTAACTCCATAAATGCTACATATCTCGCAGCGCTTGAACTTACCTTATTTGTATTTATGCTTTGCTTCTGATTTTGTACTCCCTCTAACATTTTTCCTCCAAGAAAATTCAATAAAAGCATTTGAAAACAAAAAAAAAATGATTGCGCCAGAATGACAGGAGCCTTTGGCTTTAGCTTAAAAGGGACAATACTTGTGTGTTTAAATATATGTGTAGCTTATTTTCTGAAACACTTTTTTATGTCTGACTTCATGCGGCTGTGTACTTTTCTGTGTTTCAGCTGGACAGCATTGCTGGCGAGTGGGTTGGGCTCCCGCCAATGCCTTCCGCCAGATGCCTCTTTGGGCTGGCAGAGGCCGACAACCTGATATACACCGTTGGCGGCCGAGACCTACAGACGGAGGAGCCCCTCGACTCGGTGTTGTGCTACGATTCCAAGTAGGTCATACATGGCTTGATGTTTTCGTAGCCTATCAGCACAGTTAAAACAGTTGGATTGACTAACCATCTTTATTTGTTTCGTCAGTGACGTAGCATGGAAAGAAACCCAGAAGCTTCCCATCAAAATCTACGGCCATTCAGTGGTTTCGTACAATGGAATCATGTATTGTCTCGGCGGGAAAACAGACGACAAGTGAGTGCATGGCTGCGTTGGTGACACTAACATTCTGATGATCGCGACCCGATCCAAAATGTGTGCAAATGTAACCTGTAGAAACATGACATGGTTTTCCAATTAACTAGCAGGGATAGTAAATGCAGTCATACATAGCGCTAGTTTGTAAGTATGTACTGCGGCCCTGAAAAGGCGCTTCTAATTGAAGCCATGCTCACCCACATAATGTGACGCACGTTAGGACCAATAGTTCGTTGGCCCTGAGGCACCTCTAAGCGGGCTGGAGCTTCAAAGTGAGCTGCGCAAATGGTCTGAATTCGAGTTGTTTATTCTCATGAGTAATGACCAAGAAAACATGTACAATCTATCTCGTCTTTAAATCCTCTGTCCCTCTAGCCCCCCTCTAAAAAACGGAGGAATAACTTCCCTTCTCCAACACCCCCACTCCCCCCGTCGATTCTTAGCGGGTGCAAGGCTGTTTTAGAGCATTTTGTACACAGTGGATTGTGAAAATGGCGTCTATTCTGATGCTTCTCAGACACGAGTGCTGAAGGGACAGGATAGACAAGTGGCTTAGGAGAGGGTAGACTGAAAACGTGCTAGGCTTCAGAGCACAGGGCAGGGCAGTTGCCCAAGAAGGGCCCTTAATTTGGGGCATATCATGCAATATGAGAAACATCGGAACAATGAGTAACTGCAGGATAAAACAAACTGGGCATAGGGGTGAAGGTCAATAAAGGTCCATAAAGACACACGTCATATTCCAAAATTGGAGTCTGTGTAGCACCACTTATGAGCCCATTTAATCTTCTTTTCCATAGAATCTGGAAGCAGGGCTTCTCTATAGGTCAAGGATGAGAAAGACGTCAAGTTTGCGAGAAAAAATATCTTAGTGATTTGTGGAAAGTCGTTATTGAAGCCCTTCAACTTATAGCTTTTTCACAAAAAAACACAGAAAGCCTGACCAGTCAATATCCCTCCATTCCTACAAAGTATTCCATTGAGGATGCAATGAACGGGCAGCGAATCAACAGTGAGGTCTCATAGTCGGCATAAACATCATAAGTGACCTTCAATCCAGGTTCCTTCACACCTAGTAATTCTCAAATATGCTTCTCAAACTCAGTAAGCTGAATCCCTTGGATATACTTCCTCTTGGAAAGTGAATCCTGATCCTCATTGCCAGAGTCATGCCCTGGATCAGAATTTGTTCCTTCGGGAAGTGGGAAATCAGAGGAACCCTAAACATCAGACACAGCATCAGTAATCAGGCCAAGAACTTCAACATGAGCACTTGATGAACATCAGGCTTCTCCTTACTCCTTCCACCTTCCATGCTCAATGCAGGAAGAACCAGAAACAAACCACAATGCTCAACCAGCTAAATAGTGCTCTCTCCTAATCTTTGTGTGATGTGATATCTAGTACTATATACAAAAACTTCAACAGGAGGATATTGTAAATATTGCCTCTTGAAAGTGAGACAGCCATACAATAAGGCCATGGCAAGTGCATATTTCTCTTTTTTATTTACCCTTGTTCTGTTCTTAAAAGGGGAAGTTGCTGTTACTTTCCCTGCCCTGGTTATTGCAGCGGAAACGTAAAAATGTCCCATCCTACGTTAGTGAGAACACAGTTGTAAAACCTGGCAAGGCACACTGGGCCATATTATCAAGAACGGCGATAACATTATTGCCGCTTTAGCGGCAGGAAACTGCCGCTTAAGCGGCGATAAGGGGCTTGATAATATGCCCTTGAGAATTCCAATAGAAGCCCAGGTTCTAGTGTGAAGGACATCAAACCTGGGCTTCTATTGGAATTCTCTTGGGCATATTATCAAGCCCCTTATCGCCGTTCTTGATAATATGGCCCTCTGTCTCTCCACCATGCCCCAGCCAAAGTACATGAGAGGAGCGAAGCAGCACTCCTGGAAAAAAACGTGGAGCCCATGCAACAGCATGACAATAGCGGTGACATCCAAGCACCAGACTGCAAATCTGTACGAGTGCTTAATAAAGAAATAAGGACTGTAAACACATTAAATTAATACATGTCAACATACCTGCAAGCAAGAACTGGGCAATCGTCTCCGCAGTATAGTGGTGGATGGTTTATAGGTAAGAGGACAGTCTTGTGTAAGTATGGAAATGGAAGAAATACACCCCTGGTAAATAGGTAATAACTATGGAAATGGAAGAAAGACACTGCATGTAAATAGGTAAAAGTATTCCTTCCTAGATAAATTATATGGGGTACTTCTCTTATGGGACACCTATGTCAGGGCTGGGACAAGGAAGACAGACAAGTAGGTAATGGTGGTGGTGTGGTATTGCTGGTGGTGATATGTTTCCCGTGGTAGTATTGGTGGTGGTATAGGTACTGGTGTTTGTATTGATGGGTGTGGTTTTAGTCCAATTGTTGGTGGTATTGACGGGGAATGTATTCCTGGTGGTATTTATAGTGGTAGTAAGTGTGGAATTGGTGGTTATGATAATGTAGGTGGTATTGGTGGCACTTATATTGGTGGTGGTATTGCATGAATGCGATAAAGAATTTAATGTGACAAAAAATGTAATTGAAAGTACTTTAGATGAATAATAGTGCCTTGAAAATTGTATTGCAAGCACTCAGAGGTGGCAGAATGATACAGCAAATAGCCATTAGCTGTGAGAGAAATACTCCTCTGGGCGGCACCAAAGGTATATATAGGTATATTTTAAAATGTTATAGTGTTGGCAGCAAAAGGTCAGGCAAGCAGCCAAAGATGTCTGTAAACAGATCTAAAGATGGTGAGTGCATTCTATTACAAGAATACATTTTGGCAAGTGTGCATTCTCCATTCTTCTGCAGCAGTTGCTGTGAAATAAAGCCCACTCAGATCCTTCAATTACATTATGTATAGAAGGGCTGCTGCCCCAAAAGGAACCACTACAGTGCTAGTAAATGGATCATCCCATTACAGTTAGATGAAACTGCAATGTGCTCTCTTTTGCAGACAGCCTATTATTTCTTCTTTGGTCTTTCAAGCTGGTAGAGGGCAGTAGAAGGAGTAGGGGTAGTGTTAAGGATGGCGCAAGGTAATTTTTAGGGCTCAGGGTGGTGGGGCTGGGGTCGAGGTTGTTTTTGGTAGGGTGCAGGGTTTTAGGCATCAGGGCAGGGAAAATGGAAAGGGCATTTAAGGGCGGGGTAGGTTTTAGGCCTGAGGGCACGGGGTGAGGTAGGGGAATAGGATCTTAGGGCTTCGGTGGGCTGGGGGGGTCAGTGTAGTGGTAACCTTTACCACGCATAGCCCTTTACCAATCAGGCTTTTACCACAAAATTGCATGGTAAAGACATGCGGGATACAGGCATGCCTGGTAAAGGAATGTGTGGTTTAGATGCATTTGTGGTTAGGATGGCGTTATAGAAGCATGTGTGGTTCAGCCATGCGTGCCTCTGTCAAACAGCCATATGCATGTATTAATTAATTAAAGACAGATCCACAGTTTTTGCCAATGTTGGTTATTTTTTAAGATAGAACCATTTTCAGCGCATGCTGCTTCACATGTCTATGTTATTTCTTACTTATTATTGAAAGAATTTTTCAGTCACGTACATTCTTTAAGCCTTGTACTTCTCAACCCTAGCTACAGCACTTTAAACACGTTTGTGGGCCTGGCTTACACTACATAAATCTCTAACACAGCCGGCTTTAGGGCGGTGAACTTGTGGGGCTGCACTGGGCGTTGACCTGTGAGGTGGGGACTGACCTCAGGGGCGGTGCAGTGTTTATTAATAACTTATGATTTAAAAGCAACTGCTGTAGAGTTCCTTAAGTGTCCAGCTTTCAGGCCAGTGGCATAACACAGGCCCCCGCAGCCACTGCAGTGCGGGGGGGGGCAAGCTCCAGGAGGCCCCCTCTCTGGCCGGAGAGCTCCTGATTGAGTCCAGCTGGAGGGGACCCCTCCACAAACCTTGCAGGGTGTCCCCCTCAAGTTTCGTTATGCCAGTGTTTCAGGCAGCAATAAAAATGTCAAGACAACTCGTGATTAATGGTCCTACTAGAAAGAGAGAGAGAGAGATCGCAGTTTTGTCTAGTGCAGTTTTGACTCAAAGTAGTGCCTACTGCAAGTAAAGATCTGTATTTTATGTGGATAGCTGATGGATTAGTAAAGCCAGTCTTTACCAGTGCTTTACAACAAATCAAATGTATGTAAGAGAGGGACTATGGAGAGACGAGGGGCACTTTTGCCATGTGGTAGTGAGGGAAACCAAGGAGGAGGTCATGGGTGGGGGGCGCCAACAAAGATTGTCACACCAGGCGCCACCAGGGCTAAAGCCGGCCCTGAATCTATAACGTAGCTAACCAGAGACCTATATTGATAAATGTTCAACAAGAAGGCTACATTCTCTACCATGTCCTTAAATGTCATATACTGCTTAATTTGAAGAAATGGTGTGTATTTAAACTACAAATATAACCATACATATAATTAAATATCAAATGATTGCTTGCTTGTTTGATTATCCCTGAAAACCTTTCACTTAGTGACGTGTACGGTTTTGTTTTACCTCCTCTTTTCTCTGCACAGGAAAAGCACTGGCAGGGTATTTGTTTACAGCTCCAAGAAAGGAGGCTGGAAAGACCTCCCGCCCATGAGGACCGCTCGATCGATGTTTGGTGCAACCGTGCACAAAGGCAAGATCTACATCGCCGGGGGCGTTACGGAAGACGGCCTTATCGCCTCAGCGGAAGTGTACGACATCGCCAGCAACAAGTGAGTGAGATCAGAGACTTTTTAAGGCATGGGCAAAGTGGGCTCTGGCCCAGGGCCCCGGCTATTTAGGGGGCCCCAGCTTTTCAGGGGCTCCCCTGATAGAGCCTGCTCTGTTCTGCAGAGAGTCATGCTCTGATGGCTTTGAATAATTCTTAAACAGATTGTTTTAAATACCGTTTTCCTTTAATTTATTTTAAAGTGGGTGACGTGTGAGAGTCTATTACAGACATTTTGCAGAGAAAAGTTGCATTTATGTTTCATTCCTTTAGATCAAAACAGGACCGCACATATTCATATGTCACAGAGATTATTTGCAGTAATATTAGGGAGCTGCTGCTGTGTTACAATATTGAAAAAAATAATTCACTATTCCTAAATATCAGATGTAAACACATTTAGAATTTGGAGCAGTGTGCAATTGCACTGTCAGTGACCAGGTCAAAGAGGACATGAAAGAGCTGAAACTGGATCATAAATTCAAGGCTGTTCTGAACAGGGGCCTCCAAAATACGTTCGATCCTAGGCCCCCAAAATCCTTAAAACGTCCCTGAGTGAGATCTCTTTTTTTATTATCATTTGAGCGAATCTGTGTCAGCTGCACTGGATGGGTTGCAGTCACAACAACATTATATACATTTCCTTGGCAATGCATTTATCAAATGTGCTTTCTTTGTGCAAATGACCTTGACATTTTGACCGAGTGGCTTGTTTTCTGCCAGTATGCAGGAGTTGAGTTTGTAGTTAGTGTACACAAAAAAAAACTCTGCAGCAGCATCAACAATCTAGCGAGAATGAGGTACTCTTGAGGTAAAAAAAAAACATGGGTCATTTTTAGAAGGGCTTTATCTCCGCTTTTTTGGCTTAAAAAGCCAAAAAAGCGGAGATAAAATGATCGCCCTATTTACAAGAGGGTGCTAACATGCATAATCGCATGTTAGCACCTTTTTTCCCAACGCCTCCCTTTGCATCTCTAATGAGATGCAAAGTGGGTGTCACTGGGCGTACTCCGGATAGACTACCTTGCAAATATCGCTGATGTTCACATTGCGACATTTACAAGGCTGCCCCAGCATTTTAGCTAGAATGCAGGACTTACCTATCCCAAACATTGGGGTGGATTATGCTGATACGACCCTGTGGGTCGTATCAGCAAGGTTATCGCTATTTTGCAGGGAACATCGTTGGAAAACCAGCGATGTTCCCTGCAAAACGGCGATAACCTCGCTATCTCTGGAATTTTTATCGCCCTGGAGAAACACGTTGTTAATATTGCGCTACCAGGGCGATAAATTCCAGAGATAGCCTGCGATAACAAAATTATCGCTAAGCTCGGCCAGCGATAATTATCGCTGGCTGTTGATAATATGCCCCCACATTACTTACCTAGAAAAACGCTGGTAGCACTTTTAATCCAGAGACTTACATTCCTGATAGAATGTACTACTAACCTTTCAACAGTGTCTGAAACACTGACTTTGCAGATTACACTAGTGTTGAATTAGAAAACTCTCATCATGTTGATGTCGTTTTTTTCTTTTTTCGCTTTTTTTTCCGCTCGAAATCGACCCGAAAGTACTGGAGCGCTTTACATGAACAACAGTTAAATTATGCATGGCACGGGGAGAATAATGGCCATATTTATGGCCAAGACAGGCAGTGCAATGCAACAAGTTGACAAGCAAAAGGCAGGCAATTGCCGTATTTAAGTCAATATGGCGCATTCCTGCTTTTCCCTTGCCCTGGCGCCCTTTTGGCAGCCCAGCGTTAATGCAGGCAGCCTTGCAGCAAACAGACAGCCTTGCACTTTGGTGCAAGGCTGCCTCCGTTGCATGCAGGATTGTTTTTGTGCAGTAAGGAGAACCTTTCTGCACAGAACAATCCCCTGAGGCTTTTTCCTCTTTGTGTGTGCTGCAGAATGCAGCACACAAAGAAAGAGGAAAAAACAAGGAGAAAGAAAGACATTTCTCCTTGTTGCACCTATGGTGTCCACCTTAACGGAGTCCGTGAGAGACGCAAGTCGAGAACACAAGTCTTCAACTTCATTTCCCCTGATGAAGGGCAACATCTGCCCGCAATGCATTGGGATGACGGATACAATTTGATGTACTTCATCATTACAATTGCGGGTATGCTATTCATATGAAACAACTTATAATTTCTTGAAAGATGAAATTTCTGAATGAAACAAACTTCTTAAAATAAATGATTAAACCAAGGAACTTTTTACATCGGTTGTTGTTAAAAAACTGAAAAATCTAATAACCATCCAATACTCAGTATCCAGCTGTGCATTTAAGGGATGATACCCCCAGGTGGGACGGGGCGCTTTATTCTTTCATTTAGAAACACTTTGGATCAGAAAGTGCTACCTTACTGCACGCTACCTCATTGCGAGTAATTTACTCACCTCGGCCTCAGACCTGGTGAAATCAACTGAGTGTGTGGGCAAATTTCAAAGATTACATTCCCAGATCTGCCACTTCTGGTAAATCTGGGAATGCCTCAAAATCCACAGATGTTGCCTGGGAACACCCATGCAACACCCATGGAAACGCCTCCCTGGCATAGAGTAATGCAATGCCGAGATTTGCTCTGCGTTACATTACTCGAGATTTATGAAGCCACTCAGGGCCATGCAAGGTGGCCTTGCGCAACTTTATATATCTCATTATTAAGTGACGTCGCTCTTGCACCACGTTTCCTGGTGTAAGAGCGGTGCAAAGGGGCTTGTAAACATGCCCCTAAGGGATTTGTCCAGAATCACAGGATGTTGAGCCATCGCCTAACTCAAACCTGGTTCTCCAGTTCCTAAATCAGCAGCTCTGGCTGTAAGGCCACATATTCACAGCCCCCATACCAACATAGGCCCCCCTTACTCAGTTATCTTTACATTGTGAGTCACAGCTGTGGCAATGGTCTTGAAGTACTCTTATGCCTTCTGAAGTCAAATCAGTCTAACTAGGATATGGCTTTCTGCTAGCGAGCCTGTGGCAGAACCAAGCTAGCGCCAAGCCAGTGACTGCCTCACATTTTACATATGCAACATAAGCATTTAGTAACTACAAAGCTGAGCCAGGCAGTAAAGCATTAAGGATGCATAGTTTGTCTCTTCGAGATCAGACTTCTACTCGGTCTCAGTATGGCCTCTCCTAACTGACAGACTTCAATAGACTTTGGTGATTTCTTTTCCAGAACATTAAGCCAGAGCTGATCCTCGTGTGTGGCTTGAGCAAGGTCTGAGCCTTTATTGGTATATCATCCAGTGGCGCCTGGCATTTACGGGGAGGCGGGCAGGTGCACATGTAAAATAAAATGTAAATAAATAAAACATATCCTAACGCAGCATCTTCCTCTCCGGTCCTCTTCTTTCCATAGGAACTGGATGCAGCAACTCCCTTGACCAATCCTGGCACTGCTCTCATGCAGCATGAGAGCAGTACCCTGATTGGAGGGAGCAGCCTCCCTCGCCGCTCCACAGCGCTCTGGAGGTCTGCACTTGCTCTCACCCAGCTGTCTAAAGACAGCTGGGTTAGAGATGTTTAAAGTGTGTTTGTGTGGCTGGCCGTTCCAAGACAGCTGGCCAAAAAGACATGCACATTTTGAACAGTGCACACATAGACAGCCCACCCTCCTCCCTGCTGCTGTCACTCAGTATCGGCCCATCCCCCATTTGGATGCTCTGTTTGGGGGAGGGGATGAAAAATAAAATGGTAATAAATTACCATTTTATTTTTAATCTCTGGGATTTTGGGGGGATTTTAAGTGCGGTGATGCTCCTCCCCTGCTATCATCCTATATATATCCCAAACATATCTAAAACTATCAATGGGGAAAGTGGATTTATCAATGGTAGTTTTATTATTAGTAATGTACAGAAAGGTGGCTTTTATTCCTCCCCACAACTCACTCCCACCCCCACACTCTGCGCAGAAACTCTGCAGTGCTTTTCCTCATTCTCTATTATTGATAGGATTACTGCTCTTCCCGCATTAAACTTGCTGGTTTGACATCAGTCTCATCTACAGTCAGTTTTCTGAAAGAGGCATTGACCCAGGCGTGCCAGAAGTGAAGCTGAGGGCCAAAATGTTGGCGCAGCCCTGATTGTTTTCCTATCTAAGTTGCTGCTGGTAATTAAGCAAGCGGTCATGCTGGTGAAAGAGAAGAAATCAGTATTGAAATGAAATACCAGGATTTGTAAAGCGCACAGCTACCTCCGGAGAGGTGTCCCGGCGCTGGGGGGCCTCGGGAAGTTTAAGCAAGCTATTGCCCAGAGTCACATGGTGCTGGGCTAACCTGCCTCTGGGGGCCCTTGGGAATATTAAGCAAGCTATTGCCCAGAGTCACATGGTGCTGGGCTAACCTGCCTCTGGGGGCCCTCGGGAATATTAAGCAAGCTATTGCCCAGAGTCACATGGTGCTGGGCTAACCTGCCTCTGGGGGCCCTCGGGAGGATTAAGCAAGCTATTGCTCAGAGTCACATGGTTCTGGGCTAACCTGCCGCCGGTGCTGGGGATCGAACAGTGAACCGCGTGGTCCAGAGTCAGGCACCCTGGCCGCTGCAGCACACCTCTTCCACATTTGATGCCACTTAGTGGTGTTGTACCTTTGCCTGGACCACAAACTAACAGGTCTGGCCTGCTTTCTATTAGGAAAGCACGTGTTGGGTCCTACAATCTGTGCGGGTCGTAGGGCTGCCCTCCCCTTGTTACCACTCACAGCCCTACATGCAGACAGGAATGCAAAGAGCACATAGCTGTCTTTAGGCCTCTCACCAGCCACCTTGTGAAAGCTCAGAAGAGTGAAATCAGTAACACAGAAACCATAGGGATATCCGCAGGGCTTTAAGTGGGATGAAAAACCTGGGGGGGCCTCTCAAAGGGGCGTGGTCAATGTAATTAAGGGCTTGGCTTAAAGACACGTAAGCTAAAAATCTGTGTTTAGCACAAGTTTGCTGCCCCACTTGTATTTTACTCTTTCTGTCACTGCATCCAGATATATGATACAACAAGTAACATCATACCTACAAGTCACTAATATTGACTTTGTCATTGGTTGCTAGTTGCATAAGATAACTAAGCAGCAACTATGGCTTGTTGTATATAATATTGAAAAAAACTTCCACTTAAAGCCCTGGTGACACCACGACAATGTTGCTGCTCCTGAGTTTCAAAAAGAGAAGGGAAATCCAGAGTGAAAATGACTATCTTTATAGGATTTCCCTTCCTCTACAACGCTCACCACGCGCACATTGATGTGCCTGCTGTCACAGCCAGGGCACAAAACAGAGCCCGATAGAGACCCGTTTCGTGGCCCCTTAAAAAAACTGCCGGTGCTCAGACCCTGTGAGACCCGGCCCACTTAAAGCCCTGGATATCCGTCAGGATTCAGTTTGCTCCAGATCACAAAGCACGCTTGTTTATGAATGGGACCAGGTGTGGGCAGATTGGGTGAAGGTGGGGGTCGCGAATTTAGCTAAACTTTCGTTTTGTACACTGAAATGAACCTTTCAATGTACAAAAAGTGTGTTCGTTTTATACGGCCATTCTCAAAACTTTTCAAAACTTTTTGTTTTTCTGAAACACAAAGGTTTGTTTCAGAAAAACAAATAACCAATGACCCTCCCACCCTTGGAAGTTTTCGCCTGTATTGTGCGGCCCATTATTTATTTATTTTGTATCGAAGCCTGACGCGACGAACAGTACGAAAAATAAATTTTACGGCCCCCCGTAAAGAGGGCAATGCTGTAATGTCCAACCTCCCAAAAAAACCTGTATTGGCCAGGCATAGACATGATAGATAGCGCAGTACTATGTTCTGGAACAGCAATACTTTGGGTTCATTTTGAGTTGTGCAGACTGGTAATTTCACAAGTTTTCTTTGGAGTTATCACCCCGCATCATAACAAATGTCACTGGATGCAGAGTTCCACCCAACAAAATCGCCTTTGCAACTCCTCACATTGTCCATTGCTAGCAGCAGGTGGAATATGGAATTTCAGAACAAACATGCAGTAAATGGCACGTGGATTCCGGGTTTTGACTGTTAGTCCCCATTTCAGGACTCAAATAGGGGCATATTATCAAGGACGGCGTTAAAATTATCGCCGCTTTAAAAGCGGCGATAGTGGGCTTGATAATATGCCGCAGAGAAAGAGCCCGGGCCGGGTAGGCGAAGCCGGACCCGATAGGGGCCCGGGCAAAACGCCGTCCGGGGGCGGCGCCCCTCCCCCGGCCAACCCCCACAGGAATGTAAATTAAGGGCTAGGCCGACGGGTGCCAGGATTGGCCCCGAAGGCGGGAGCGAGCCCCCCCCCAATCAGGGGTCGCGCTCGTGGGCCAGGGGGGGGAATAAAAGGGGGGTCACCAGGGCAGGTCTCCACAATTCCCCCCCCGGGCTAAGGGCGAGCAAGGAAGAAATCGGCGCGGGATCACCGGAGGAACCGGCGGCGGCAGCGGTGACCGGATTTTGGCGCCGAAAAAATTCCGAGGACGCAGACGGCGGAGTACCCAGCGGAGGAGCAGCCACGCTTCAGCAGAGGTCACGAGCCTTGCTGAGTCTCCGACCAGGTATCCTCGGCGGCGGGAAGGCGGAGGGGAGGCAGGCAGCGGGAAAGGCAGCCAGCACTAAAGGACCCCCGGGGACGGCGAATATCAGGGCAAACACCTACCTCGCAGCAACTCTCGCCAGCGCGCCTCTCCCCGGGACACCAACAGCGAGCTGCCCGGCTTCACCGCAACGCGGGCAGCCTCTCTCCAGCACGCCTCGCTCCAGCACGCTTCCGCCTTAGTCAATTTCACCGGCGGAGGGGAGGGAGTTGGAGAGGGGCGCGCCCCCTTAAAGGGACAGTACACGTCCTTGGAGCAAGTTGCAGCGGCAATAAAGGAGAAACCGGGAAAGAGGATGGCAAGCAGGAAAGGGGCGACAGGAAGGAAGAGGCAGCCCCCAGCCCGCTTCAGGGAACCACAGGAGCAGCCAGCCATGAGGACAGCAGACACAAGGAAACGCAAGGAGGACGACATGGACGAGGATTTGTTGGACATGCTGGAACAGGCAAGGGCACTGGTGGCACTGAAGGGCAGGAGCTGGATGGAGCAGCAGATCAAAGAAGCCCCCTCTGGGAAAGGGAGGCGACGGAGCCAGGTGCCCTCGCCGCCACCAAAGAGAGCAAAGACAGGGGGGGCTGTAGCCAACACGGCGCCCCCCCACAAAAACAAAACACGGGCAAACAAAGAGGGAACCTCGTCGCAAGCATCCAGGAGGAAGACCCAACCACCAGCGGTGCAGGTGGACAGCTCGGACTCGGACGAGAGCAGCGAGGGCGAGGGGTTTGTGGCCAACACGGCGGCCCCGCCAGAAGGACCCACGCAGAGCACCCTGGGTAAGCATGGACTACCACGCAGCGCTCGGGTGCAGCCGGGGGGGCTAGGGCCACAAAACAGAAAGGGGCCACAAGTGGAGGCAGGTAACACGCACAGCGCGACGGGAGGGGGGCCATGGCAGACACCATCGCCCTGGCAAGCAGGCGCAGGCCTGGAGGCCTGGCCGGGGGGAGCAATGCAACCTCCACCCTGGGTACCCTGGTGGCAATGGCCAGGAAGTGGGGTGCCATTCCCAGGGAATACACCTTGGAACGCAGGGGGGCCAGCAAGGAGCCTGGCGGCGGACAAAGCGGCCAAGCAAGGGCCACAAGCAGCCGGGGGGGCGGATGAGGAGCCCACAGGGGGTAGCCAGGGAGAGGGGGCGGAGGCAGTGCAAGCACGACAGGAGCACGCTGAGGCCAGGTCAGGGGAGGGCGCAGCCACAGCCGGGGTCGGCGAGGGCAAGCCGGCAAGCGAGTATATACGCCCATCCCCAAGCGACCCTCCCACGACAACAAGGTTGCTGGGTCTGGCAAACCTCATCCCACTCACGGTGAAGGAGAGAATCTGGAGGAAGGAATTTATAGACATATTTTCCCTGCTAGAGGTAAGGCAGGCGGGCCTGGATCTAACCACACAGGACAGGAAAGATGAGGACAGGAGGGGCCCCAGGAAACCCAGGGTGGAAAGAAGCATAGAGAACTGGTTGAAAGCCTTTAGGACATTAGCGTGCGTATTTATTGAGAAATTTCCAGAGTGCGCAGCTGCACTGATCCTATACGAACAGAAGGTGCACGAGGCGCAGCAGCAGTTCCAGGGGAATGCATGGCTACAATATGACGAGGGCTTCAGGGAAAAAATGCAGGTATGGCCAACGATAGGCTGGGACTGCCAGGACATGGAGGGCTATTCCAAACACATGGTGGCGGCCAGAGAAGGAGTGGGGGTGAAGGAGGCTAATTTTCGTCCCTACGGGAGTAAGGGCAAATTTGAAGGGTATGGGAAGGACCACAAGGGAAGGGGACAAACAGCCACGAAATCCAACAAAACATGCTGGAAGTTTGACAAGGACGAGTGCAAGTGGGGGGCCGCATGCAAATTCAAGCATGAGTGCGGGTCTTGCGGGGGGAACCACCCTGCAGTACGATGCCGGCGTCACGCAGGGCAGGCAGCAGAAAAAACAAAAGCTGACCCAAAGAAATAGAAGTGAGGCGCAGGCCCCAACGGGGACGGCCGGGGGGGAAGGGGGCGGGGGACAGGCGCTCCCCACACCCATAAGAGCAGGTAGGCTATTGCAACTACTAAACAGGTACCACAAACACTCAGACAGGAAACTATTGGCGGAAGGGTTTACACAAGGTTTCCCCATCCCATATTGCGGCCCGAAGGGGGCGCGGGAGAGCACTAATTTGAAATCGGTCAAAGACGCCCCTGAGGTAGCAAAACAGAAGGTGGAAAAGGAGGTGGGGCTGGGCCGGGTGGCAGGCCCTTTCCCCACTCCGCCACTGGAGGACATGATAATATCCCCGCTGGGTATAGTCCCCAAGAAGGAGCCAGGCAAATTCCGCTTGATTCACCATCTATCATACCCAGAGGGGGAGTCGGTCAATGACTGGTTGGATCAGGGAGCATGCTCGGTGGCCTATGCCTCGGTCGACGATGCTGTGGACCTGGTTAGACAGGAAGGGGCGGGGGCCCTCATGGCCAAGTCTGATATAGAGTCTGCGTTTAGGCTACTACCGGTGCACCCAGACAGCTATCACTTGTTGGGCTTTAGACTGGATGGGGGTTACTACTACGATAAGTGCCTCCCCATGGGCTGCGCAATCTCATGTTCACATTTTGAGGCTTTTAGCAGTTTCTTAGAGTGGGAACTGGGGCAGCGGACACCAAGTGGAGGGCGGGTCCACTACCTGGACGATTTTCTGTTCGTGGGTAGGGCAGGCACAGAGGATTGCACCAACCTCCTCGCTAGTTTCAGGGCACTGACGCAGGAGCTCGGGATCCCGCTAGCCCACGAGAAAACCGAGGGCCCCACAACAAAACTGACATTCCTGGGGATAGAGCTAGACTCAGTGGCAGGGACATGCAAGCTGCCACCTGACAAGATAGCGGACATGCTCAACGATATACGTAGGTTGAGGCAGCAGAAGAAGGCGACCCTGGGAGAGCTACAGCAGCTACTGGGGAAACTGAACTTTGCCACAAGAGTAATCCCCGCAGGACGCGCCTTTGCCCGGCGGATAGCGTGGCTCACGAGGGGTCTGGCACAAAAACACCACAGGGTTCGCATTACGCAGGGAGTAAGGGACGACTTGGTCCAATGGGAGAGTTTTCTAACAGAGTTCGATGGCACCCTGATCTGGCGGGCCCCCTGGGCTCTGGCCTGTGAAGTGGAACTCTACACTGACGCAGCAGGGGGTTACGGCTTCGGGGCCCTGCTGGGGACGGCGTGGTCGGCAGGGGCTTGGCCGGAGGCATGGCGCACAGCAGGGTTAACCTCAAACATATCTCTACTAGAACTGTTTCCAATCGTAGTAGCCTTCCACATCTGGGCCCCCCAACTAGCGAATAGACAGATCACTTTGTGGTCAGACAACCACGCAGTGGTGCAGGCGATCAATACAGGAACAGCGCGTTGCCCAGCAGTGGCGGCCTTGCTGAGAAAGTTAGTGGGCTGCCAGTTGAGAGGGAACATTGCAGTAAGGGCCAGGCACATTCCGGGCGTGGAAAACTTAGTGGCGGATGCTATTTCTCGTTTCCAGTGGGACAGATTCAGGAAGCTAGCTCCGGGCGCAGACATGCAGATGACCCCGATGCCGGAGGAAGCGTGGGCATGGGTGGAAGCGGTTTGAGATGGCTGCTGGAGAATGCACTGGCCCCAAAGACCAACAGCCGGTACCGGAAATGCTGGGAAACGTTCAGGGCTAAAGCTGGCCTGCGGAAGGGGCAATTGGCCGCAAAAAGGGACATCCTGGAGTTCATCGAGTGGGCTTTCCAGGAAGGGAAATCAAAATCTTGGGCACAAGCACATTTAAGTGCAGTAGCTTACTACACGAAATTGGCAGGGCAGGCCGATCAAACAGGGGCATTTGAATGCCGCATGGCCATGAAAGGGTGGGGTAGGTTGCAGCAGGCACCGGAGGATGCAAGGCGCCCCATCCATTTCAGATTACTGCAGGCAATGCTGGGGGCCCTGGACGGGATATGCTCCTCGAGGTGTGAAGTTAAGCTGTTCCGGGCGGCATTTGCAGTAGCTTTCTTCGGGGCATATAGGGTCAGCGAGGTGGTAGCCCCCTCAGTGGTAGAGGCTGGAGCAGCATGCATACAGAGAGAAGGGGTGGTCATGCAGGAGGAGCACATGGACATACTACTAAGGAGGTCCAAGACGGACCAGACAGGCAAGGGAGCATGGACCAGACTGCGCTGCACGGACAATGAAGACCATTGCCCGGTATGTTTGCTAAAGAGGCACCTAGAGAGCGTGCAGGGGAGGACGGGGCCGCTATTTCAGCACAGAGATGGATCTTTCCTCAGCCGCTTTCAGTTTATAGCGGCAATGAGGAAGGCATTGGAAGCGTTGGGCCTCCCCGCTCGGGAATATGGGTCACACTCCTTCAGGATCGGGGCGGCAACGACGGCGGCAGGGCTGGGCATGGGGGGGGGCGCTATTAAGGGGATAGGGCGGTGGGCATCCGGCGCGTACAAGCGGTACATTCGCCCAGCAGCATTCTAAGCCCCCCCCTCCCCCCCCCCCCCCCCCACCTTTCCCCTCTCTCCTAGGCGCGGATGCTGCACGCAAGAAGGTGTGGATCGTGGGGCACTCGTACGTTACGCGGGCACAGCGGTGGGCAGCGGCTAGACGGGACTTTGGCGGTATCTGGCTGCGGGACACCGACATAGAATGGTGGGGGCGCCCCGGGATGAGATGGGGAGAGCTGTTGTCCATGGCGCAGGAGGCGCAACGGCGGGGCAGCAAGCCAGACGCAGTGGTGGTCCACTTGGGCGGGAATGACTTGGCAACAATGGGGCGAAAGGCACTCCTGGAAGACATGCGGAAGGGCCTCACAGCATTAGCAAGAATGACACGCCCCGCGGACATAATTTTTTCAGAAATCATCGTGCGGAGCACCTGGCGGGGGGCGATTGACCTGGGGGCCGTGGAAAAGTCTAGGAAAAAACTTAATATCACCATGGCAAAAGTATGTAAGGCAAATGGTTGGGGCTTCGTGCGGCATGGGTTCATAAACTTAAGATCCCCGGGGTATCACAGCGGAGACGGAGTTCACCTCACGGGAGTGGGTATGGATATGTTCCTGCTGAACATCGTGGGGGTTCTGGAACAGAGGGGTTTCCTATGACAGTCGGGGGTAGGAGTCGGCGAGGGGGGAGCTCCCTCTGATCGAAAAACCATAGGGAGCGTGGCGGAGCTAGGCAGACTAAGTTAACAAAAGAAAGGGGAGAACCCAGTAGAAGATAGATGAGAGGCTCTCGCAATGCCTTGGGGATGCCGCACGGCAGGGGCACTGAGGGAGCCAAAAGGGCGGCACGCCGCCAACAAGGATTAGAGACAATACTCTCCCCATGACCCTTGGGATGCCTCACGGCAGGGGCTCAGAGGGAGACAAAAAACAAAGGACCCAGTCACAAGAAGTTAAAGTAGATACACAAGAAAGGCCCTTGGGATGCCAGCCGGCAGGGGCCTCGGGGAGAAGGGAGGGCCCCTGTAAGGTCACAGGGCGAGCGGGACGGCACTTGCGGCCCGGACAGGTCCAAACGGAGACCCGCCCAATCGGTAGCAAGCTGAAGCCTAAACCCGGAAGCAGAAAGGGTTCCCTCCCCTCCCAGTTGATTGATAGAGCTGGGGCAAGATTAACCATGCATTATGTACATGACCATGAACAATGCATTACGATTGTATAAAGTTTTTGTGATATGAATAAACTGCGACCTTTTCAGGCACCCAACAGAAGTTGTCAGTGGTGATTTGAGGTAGCAGAGCATAACAGGTTGGAAGAGGGGGGGAAGCAGGGAGGGGAGATCCGACCCCTGGATGGGGTTTTCATAAAGAAGCCCATGTTCTATTCTCTGTGGCATATTATCAAGCCCATTATCGCCGCTTTAGCGGCAATAATTTTAACGCCGTCCTTGATAATATGCCCCTTGGTTTGTACATGGAATGGTAATGCTAGCCGGTAATAGTAACACCAAGTCCGATTTTACCGCCTCATTTTATCAGCCAACTTGTTATGGGGCTCTTACTGTTCAGGACGTAAAACAACAAGTAAGAGTTTCTCATGAAGCGGATACGTTTTACTCCTTCCTGCATCTTCCGTTTGTTTTTTATGCAATAAGTGCATGAAGAACTTTATGAATGGCTTCAGAAGATGTACGTGCTACAATAACCAAGTGAAGTTGAAAATGGGTATGGGCTCGCACTCCAATCACACCTCAGGCCGCAGGCTGCAGGCTTGCCTGGACGCATTTTAAATTAAGCTTGTGGGGGGCATTCTTGTTTGTAAATTAGACACTGCCTGAGGACTTTTAATACTTTTGTAGAACTGTATTGCGCTATTTGCACATTCTTTACCTCACTTGCTGTACTTCCTGCACCCCGCCGTGCACCCCGGTCCACAGCGGTCCATACCGTTTGAGTGGAGGGTGTAGGCGGTTCCTTTGCTCCTCTCCCGGCTGGCAAGGGGCGGAGACAGGGTGGTTAGCGCTCTATTGAGCCAACCCTATTTAAACAGCATGTCCGGTCCTCCGCGCAGTGGAAGCGTGCAGCGGGTGCGCCGTTGGCGCGCCAAAGGCAAGCCCGTCGGCGCCCGTCCGCGCTAAGTCTGCGCCAGGTGCCGGGGATGCGGATAGTTTTCCGCTGCGATCCACTGTCCGGACAAAGTACTCAAAGGAGGAACTTTTGAAACTGCGTTTGGCTAGTTTACAGCCCTGTAAGCAGGTTTTTTACCCCAAAACCCTCTCTAGAATGGGGCCCTCTTCATGTAGAAAGTGCGATTTTGGCATTATAGGGGAGGGGGTAAAGTGTTTGCTTACTATCAAAAACATAGTTACCCCTGTGGAAACTGGGAAGCCGCTGCAGGGTTTTCTTATTAACGCCAGGTCCCTGATCAAAAACAATGTTGCCTTTAAGGATTTTGTTTTACAACATAATCCTGATTGGGTTTTTATAACTGAAACCTGGGCCAATGATTATTCTGGGCCTGACCTTGTAGAGGCTATCCCTTTGGGATATTGCCTCACCAGACTGGACAGAGTAGGACGACGTGGGGGGGGTCTAGGCATTTTGTTCAGGGATACTTTTAACTGTCGCTCTGAACCACTCTCCTCTCCGTCTGACAATTTCCAGGCACTATACTTCTCTATAAATATGACCCCCACAGAAAGTTTCTCCGGTGTCCTATGTTACAGACAGCCGTGTCCTAGAGCACCCTTTAGTCAGGATTGGTGTAACCGGGTGGAGCCCTGTTTAGAAAGAGCAAATTTCACTCTTCTTGGGGACTTTAACTTTCACTTAGAGAACAATGCTACCCTCGATACACAAACCCTTCTGGAAAGCATGAACGGCTGTGGCTTCTCACAGCTTGTTAATTCTCCTTCTCACGTAGCGGGCCATACTCTAGATGGGATCTTTTCCAGTGACCATCGGATTTGGTTGGGAGAGCCCCTCCCGCTAGCCTGGTCAGACCACTTTGCAATTCCCTTTAATTTAAGGGTAGTAGTAGCTGAGAACTTCCATCCTAAAAAGGTTAGAGCGGCGGATAAACTAAATTTTAACCGGATCAGCAATGAGGACGTTGCTAACCTTTTTATAGATTTTCAGTTTCCGGAATACCTAAGTGCTAATTTAGCCGCAGACAAGCTTTCACAAAAGCTTTTAGCAGTCACGGACACTCTTGCTCCTAAACAATGTCACTATTCAGCTAGAAAAAGGCCTTCCGCACCCTGGTTCTCGGATAGACTGCGGAAGATGAGACAGGAGTGCAGAAGAAAGGAGAGATTCTGGCGTAGAGATCTTGCACCCGCAGGTAGAGAAGTGCATAAACAATGTTTGAAACCATATAGTGGCTACCTGTTTTGGGCTAATCAGGATTATTAGGAAAATCTCACGATTCCTCTCTGTTGCAGCTCGTAAACATGTTGTTGTTGCATTAATACTGTCCAGATTGGATTATTTCAACACCCTGTATCTGGGCATTAACAAAGGACAGCTGCAGGGCCTACAGATGGTGCAAAATGCTGCTGCAAGGCTGGTGATGGACCTGCCTAAACACCACACTGTCTCAGCTTCCCTTCTTTCGCTACATTGGCACCCTATGGAGCGCAGAATCATGTTTAAACTCCTTGCCTCACTCATAATGCCTATTATGGCATTGGCCCAATGGGTATTAAGACCTTATTCCAGCATTATGTCCCCTTGAGGAACCTCAGGTCTGCAAGTAAGAATCTCCTCATTGTCCCGAGGTTTAAAAGGTTGAGATGGGGTGGGAGAGCTTTTTCAACTGCCGCAGCCAGCTTATGGAACTCTCTTCCTGATGAACTCTCGGGCCAAGGATCACATACTCTTTTCCGAAAGTCTTTAAAGACCTGGTTGTTCCCTGTGGGGCTTGTTTGAGCGTTTCCTTGTCTATCTGCATATTGTTTCTGTATCCAGCGCCTTGATGCCTTTGGGCTTATTTAGCGCGCTATACGTTGTATTTCATTAATTCATTCATTCATGATTGGCAGGTGCACTCTGTGACCAGTAGAGGGCATTTGGGCCATTTCGTCAGAATGTTTTACTGAAAATATAGTCATGCCCTTAACATCCAAACACCATTTGATACCAATTTACTTAGCATGTCAATAATAAGAGGAAATCAGAAATTACATACAGCATTTTTGGAAAGCCCGTTATTTTGAAAACTAAACACTTAAGACCGCAAACATTTTATGAAGGAATCTATCTAGCAAAATGATTTACCATTCAAAAACTCAAATTTTCCTACTTACAACTCTGGAAAAATCTGTCAGTAGTGTAGATTTTCCACAGTTACAATTTTAAGGTATAGGGTGGACTTGGGTGTTCCAAGGGAGTGTGGCATAGAGGTTGGTAACTTGGGATGAGATTAATATAGGGGGATATTAATATAATATATTATATTAATTAGCGCCAACGCATACATCCTTGCACCAGAGTGGAAGGGTGTCTGTGTGCAGGGGAGGGCTGTTTATGTGCAAGAAGGACCCCCTTCCTGCACATAAACAATCCTAAAATACAATTTTCTAACTTTCATGTGTGCTGCTTCGTGCAGCATACATCAACGTTACAAAATGGCATTTTTGAAAAGGTTTGTTCATATACAGGGAGAGACACCCTCCTGTACATAAACAAACCATGGAATTTTGCTTTTTCCATGTGTGCTGCACAAGGCAGCACACATGGAAAAAGCAAAAACGAGGAGAAATAAAGCATTTCTCCTTGTTTCGCCAACTTAAGGTCAGGATTTTTCTGGTCTTCAGTTCGGCGCTGCCACCTATTATCGCCGCCCTTGATAATAGGTGGCAGAGTCAATCACAATGGGTGTTGCGGTAGAACGCCCATTGCAACTCCCACTGCACGCCCCTTTCACGCTAAATTTAGCGTGAAAGGGCCTTATTCTCAAGGCAGTATTAAGCCACCTAATGTGGCTTAAAGCCACGTTAAGTGGGTTAACGCTGTCTTGAGAATAAGGTGCTGACCCTATCGCCACGGGAACGTCAGAAAAAGTGACGTTCCCGTGGCGATAGGGGCTTGAGAATATGCCCCTTAGTGTCCCAACATAGTCTGTATTCACTAACATCCACAATTTTAGATAGGCACATACGTGCATAGCTTTGATTTTTAGAATATATGGCATGTTTTATTTTCATAACCACAAAAAGAGTATATTTGCTAAAACCTTAAGTGTAAACCCCCAACCTTTAAGGCAGGATTATCCTTAGAGGTGATACCACTCTGCCCCGTCACACTTGGCCCAATGTTCCTGCAAATGAGATTACCATGTGGAAGAACACTGAGCTAATTGTACAGAGTGCAGAGTAACCCCTGGTAAAATCACAGGCAGGTCCAGGCATCAGGCATAGCTGGATTTAGATGTGAGGACACTAGCTGGAAACTTTAATTCTCATTACCTGGTATCCTCGCACATAAATCCGAACAGCTCATAATGAGCACCTTAAAATCAGCCCCTTTTCTTGTGAATTGGCAGAATGTTAACATGGGTGAATAAGTAGAGTGAAAAATGTAAATGTTTTCCATGTGTTAAAATAAGTAATTGGTCTTAGACCTGGCATCCTTGGCTTGGTTTTCCCCCTAACGTTTTGCATTCAGTCCTTCTGTTTTGCTAACTTCTCTTTGCTGGCCTTATGACTCTGTACACTTTACCACTGCTAAACAGTTCTAAAGTGCTGGAGTTCTCTCCTTAAAATGTGTTAAAATTGGCTTATATATCCAATAGGCATATTTAATGTACTTGTTAGTCCGTAGTAAAGTGTCACTACCTGAGCCCAGGGTCTGCAAATTAAATGCTACTTGTGGGCCTGCAGCACTGGTTGTGCCACCCACTTAAATAGCACTTTTAAACATGTCTTAGGGCTGCTATTGCAGCTTGTGTGTGCAGTTTTAAACTGTCATTTTGAGCTGGCAAAATAAACCTTTTGCCAAGCCCAAACCTTCGTTTTTAATATATATAAGTCACCCCAAGGGTAGGCCAGGGCACGGTCCAGACGTCAGGGTGCACTGTATTTAAAAGGCAAGACATGTACATTTTAAGTTTTACATGTTCTGGTAGTGAAAAACTCTTACATTCGTTTCTCATTACTGCAAGGCCTTCCTCTCCCATGGGATAGCATTTGAACTACCTTATTACATTTAATAAGCTTTAATTTCCAAATGGGTAACCAGTTCATGTTTGGTGTCTTTGAAACTGTAAGGAAAAACCCTAACTTATGGTGAAGTTAGATTTTAAATCCAATGTTAAAATGGCACTTTTATAAAGTTGGCATTTTCCTGTCTTAGCCATTTGGTGCCTGCAGCTGTCTCTGGGTCACATGACTGGGTGTGATTGACAGTTGGGCTTTGTGTATTCCTTCTAGATAGCCACACACAATAGGGAGCTTGGAAGTGTATAGATGGGCCATCACTGGCAGGATGGGTGGAAGGGGCTGGGCGCAGGGCCCCTGTAGTTAGTCTGGAGCCATGGCCAGAAACGTAGGGCAACTTTGCTCTTTAAATGCATTCGTCTAGAAGATTTTTCCCACTTCAAAGGCTCCACTGAGTATAAATACTGGACCTCAGACACCAACTCTTCAGTACACCTGTGGATACACTGCAAGGAAAAAAGGACTGCTGTGCTGCTGAAAAGACTGCCACTCTTTTGGAATGCTGCTCTTTTGGACTGCTGCCCTTCTGTGCTGGCCTGCTGCCTGATGCCCTCTTGCCTGGGTAAGAAGGACTATACCTGCATCTCTTGAACCCAGGACCCCAGAGTGACTCCAGGGGATAGTTTGCTGGCCTCCTGATCTGAAGTCTCAGATACACAACAGGCTTCCAGCAACCTTGCACCTGCACTCAGACTCTGACAGCTGTGAGTCTACCCTGCCAAGTGGTGCCACCACAGTCCTGGATCTTTGGAAGTTGGCTTAAAGGGTTCTGCCAGTGTCTGTGATCAAGTGGAAATGATACATCTCCTCTGCTCCGCAGCGCAAACCTGAGCAGAACTGACGCATCGCAGGTGCTGCGTGGGTCAGACCTGTCACACATACCTGCATCGCAGGCCATCACAACCTCCGCTGCATGACACATCCTCGGTGCAGGCCCTCGCATCCGTTGTCAATGATAGCCTCGATAACAAACTCTGCATCTCAGTTCTTCTGAACCAACGTATCGCCTCGACTGTGTGATGCATCCTTGATGCCATACTTTGCATCTCAAGCCCTCATTGACGGGATCTTCGACAGGGAAGCAGGACCTTGCACCACAACCTTGTCGCATCTCAAAACCAAACCATCTTTGACGTTGATCCTCGCAATGCTTCGCAAACCAGGTTTGAAGGTACTTTGTTCAATGGGCCTAACTGGGTCCCTTTAATCGGACCACACTCCATCGTGATAGGCCTGAGCTTGTGACTTTGTCTCCGTCCTGCGTGACCAGATATCCAGAGTTGGTTCTTTGTGCTTTTTGGTGCTATTTTTACTAAGATCTTCCGATTAGCATATCTCCAGTTCTACTGATTGGATTGTTGTCATTTTGGTCTTGTTTTTATTTATTAAAGAAATGTATATTTTTCTAAGCTGGTGTGGTATCCTTTTTTGTATGGTGGTTTTACTTTACTCCTGTTTGAAGTGTTGCAGAAATACTTAACACATTGCGTCTAAGTTAAGCCTTACTGCTCTGTCCCAAGCTACTAGACGGTTGGGCACAGGTTAATTTACGTTCGGCTTGTGCCTCGCCCTGACAAGGATTGTGGTTGTTGCTTGACCAGGGCTCGCACTCCAGTCAACCAACAACCCAATTTCTTACAATTGTTGTCTTCTTTTTTTGAGTTTTTCTTTCCTTCTTAATTTGTTTTCCATGTTTTGAAAGGTGGGAGGCCATTCCTGAGTTCCCACAGGAAAGAAGCTCCATAAATCTGGTCAGCATGGGAGGTTCCCTCTATGCCATTGGTGGATTTGCGATGGTTCAGCTTGAATCTCAAGAGTACGCACCCACCGAAGTTACTGATGTCTGGAAGTAAGTGCATCTTATTATTTTCAAAATATACACACATTTATGGTTTTCTAATGTACACAATAATGCAAGACTGTTTGTAGCACATACAGCTCAGATTTAATAATTATGCTTCGTTTTCCTATCACCAGTGCCATTTTAGGAGTCGGCATTAAACTCCTGTGAGAGGCTCAGATGCATTTACAGTGGTTGGGTTTATCATTTTTACCCCTACATACCTTCACATTGTGTGCAAAATGAGTACAAACACTTAGGACCGGGATTACGACTTCTCCCGAGGTGTATTTCGGTATTTATCACACAACCTCTTCTGAGGTTTTGCCCGACAATAGGGAATACGATGCAGATCTGTAGTGCTTTCCACACCAGAATCCACATGCCCGATAATAAACAGGGAGATGTGGACTTTATCGCATGTAGTAATTATGCGGTGTAATAGTTCCATCGCCTGTGCAAACACAGGTTTGCTCAGAAGAGAATTCTCCAGCCCACTTGTATTTAGGGCCCTAGTGATAACTTTCAAACATCACATAAGGACCACAAAAACTCAAATATAACTTAAGCTATGACCTAGATGCTTGCCACAGTCTGCCAGATAGTTTTCTGGCATCTCAACTTCCTCATTTGTAGATGAGTTTTTTTTTTTAAATGTGGTAAATCCTCTCGAATAGTGTGATAGGTTCAAATACATTTTAACGAGACTCTTGAACATTTCCCATGGGAGTACCCTCTCACTGCCATTATTAGGAACTTCAAAAAAATGTATGTGACTGAGATAATTATGCAAAAGACACCTCGATCTGTCAATTCAGCCAGATTGAGCCTTACCCTCATATATTCCCATGAATGCGTGGGTCAGTGTGCATTGTCGCTAGCCTTTGCTTTGGAAAGTTTTGCCTCGCCATGTCAAACCACCCCATGTGAGTGAGTGCCTTATCACACTCTAAACGCAGTTCTCCGTCCGTCTAGTCCGTGTCAGTTTTTAAATGTGATCACAAGACATAACAAAAGGGTTAAACAACACCACTTCCTGCCTCTTCAGTATATTGTTGTTGCTGTTTCTCGTGTCATTCTACAAAGCTCCTCCTCCTGTTACTCCACAGCTGCCATCATTTGTGGTTATGCAGCTTGCATTGCCCGTTTGTGGCTGGATTCAGCACTATGCCGGTCTGCTGCATCAGACTCCACCTCAGCCTCACTCTGATCAATGTTGGCCTCAGAGCCACTGTGTCATCATACGCACATTCCACCTCTACCTTTTCTCCAGGCCCTTCTTCCATAGGCACTTTGCTTTCTAACATTGTGTGTCGGTGGGGTCTGTCGTTACCTTATTCGTTGACACACCCTACGGCTGCGTGTCCATCAACACCACAATATCATCTTTGAACCCAACCCCAGAGTGCATTTGATGTATGACATCTAGTCCCCCACTTCCAGGGCCTTTTAGACCAGTGCCGTTTTAATCACCTTAGGCTGTTTTCCATCCTTTGGAATGGTTGTCTGTATTCTGCCTTCATGGGACTTGGGCCCTCATTTACATGAGCCCTGTGCTGCTGGAGCGTCACTTTTTATGACGATCCAGTGGTGCAGGCCTTTCAGTCATATCTGTGAGGTGACTTTGCATGGCCTCATTGACATGGAGTAAGGCAAGGCAGTACAAAGCACTCTCTTGCCTTACTCTACGTCAAGGAGGCGTTCCATGGCCGTTGCAGTGGGTGTTCCCACTCAAAACTCACTGCCCCAGATTTAATACATCATGTAAACCTGGGGCAGCACCAAAAACGTACGCCTCCCCAGAGCAGGCGTAAAAAGGAGAAATGTTTACATTTCTCCTAGTTTGTTCCTCTTTCTCCATTCCCCATTCTGCAGCACACACAGAACAAGGAAAACGCCTCTTGTGCAGGAAGGTTCCCTTAACAAGGATTTTCAACCTGCATTCTTCTACCTTGAGGGTTAGTCAGAGGGAGTGACCAACACCAAATCCCAGCCATGATGGTCTTATTTCTGCAGAGAAAGACAAATATACTTAGGTTAGGTACTCCAGGAAAGAGCTACTCAATTTTGGTGTGCTAAGGCTAGGCTTAGGTCACTTTGTGAAGTGTGTTAGGCTGATATTGCCCCCCAGCTGGTGTTTCAACCAGAGTGCTGACCCTATGTCTCCGTCTACAAGGGTACGAGAGACTGGAGGAGGCTAAGCTATGAGAAATATGAATGGAAATACGAGTAAGGACGAACAGGTAGGTCACACGGTAATACGTGAAGATTCCCACTTCACTGGTCATTTAAGGGGTGCCTTAATTGATGCCCGTTCCCTGTCAAATATGCAAAAGAGATTTTTGAGTTGCTTTTTTAAGGTGGGCTCGAAGTCAGTGGCTGCTGGCAGGGAACGGGGGCAGGAGGGCGGGGCTGGCAGGGGGGTACAAAATATTTTTAAAACAAAAGGAAAAACACTTACCTCCTCCGCCTCGTCTCCCTCGTTGCTTTAGAGTCCGGAAGCACACAGACTCCCCATAGCCAATCACATTGCTGCAATGCAGCGTTGTGATTGGTGAGCGTCATAGTTCGGCACTCAGACTGGGACAGAGAGCCTGTGCATGTTCCCCACCCAGGCTGCAATGCAGCCTGGGTGGGGAATATGCAAAGTGTGCAGGACTGTTTTGCCGCCGAGACGGCCGGCCAAGCAGTTCTGCGCACTTAGGGGCAGATTTACTACTTTTTTCATGTAGCGCACTGCAGCAGGCGCAAATGCTATGCTGCGCTGTGTGAAAAGGAGAGAGGAGGAGAGCGCCCTATTTACTAAAATAAGGCACTCTCCTCCCCTCTCATTAGCACCGGCGCTGAAATCCGCTCCTGTGCGCCAAAGAGACACCTTTGTGCCATTGTGCAAGGGTGTCTCCGTGAGTCTAGCATAGGTTTTGTACTGGAAGGAACCCTTCCAGTACAAATTACAATGCATAGACTCACTTTACTCATTTTCCCACTTTGTATGTGTGCTACAAAGTGCAGCACACTTGAAAAGTCGTAAACGGAAGGACAAATTAAAGCATTTCTCCTTTCTTGCGCCTACTTGAAAAGGGTGCAGTTTTCTCACGCTAAACCCAATATACTTTACTTAGTAAATTGGGTTTAGCATGAGAAACCTTGGGTAGTTGCATGAAAACACCCATGCACCACCCTTGGTACGCCCCCATAGCGCAAAGCAGCGCTATGCGCTGCTTTGCATTACTTTTCCGTTATTTCTAGCGCTAAACAAGTTTAGCACTGGAAAGTAAAGTGGGAAAAAAAGATTTTGCACCGATTTGCGTCACTTTTGTGACGCAAACAGAGGTGCATAATCTTAGTAAATCTCCCCCTTAGTGTGCACAATCCACTCCTCCTCCCTGAGCCACCAGCCCCGCCCGCCCTAATCCAACCCTTCAGAAACATAAAATAAGATAATAATAACCACGTTATTATCATTTAATTTTTCACTGCTCTGAAAGCAGTGGGGCAACGCTCCCCCACCTCAGTGGAGGAGCCGCCCCTGCTTGAAGTTTTATTTCTGACTGAAACATGGTTTTCCAACACCCCCTCTCTTGATTTTGCTGCCCTATGTCCCAATGGATTTACTATTCCCCTCAGACGTGTGGGCAGAGGTGCAATTATAGCAAATACTCCATTATGTAACTTTCTCCAATGGAATTTTCCTCAGCAGAGGTTTTAGGGTATTCTACTGTGTCCCCAGCCTCTGTTTTCATGATCGGTGTCTTAGGTTACTGTCTGCCCACTCCGGTGGGAACTTCCTTGGATGCCTTCCTAGCTCTTCTGCTTCCTCTGTTACTGTCCCATATCAAATCATTGCGCTTGAGATTTTAACATCTGGACAGAATTTCTGCTTAGTCAACCGGCATCTAAATTTAGTAGGAGAATGACTATCTAAGAGCTGTTGCAGAGAGTTCCGAGGCCTACCCATCTAAAAGGCCATATGCTGGACCTGATGGTTGGTCCAATTGACACTGTGCACTGTGGGGAAATTATACCCCAGGTGTGATCAGATCATTACTTGGTCAGGTTCACCATTACTTTAAAGACTAACATCTCTCTTAGATTGGACAGATCTAACATAGTACAGCTGAGATGCCCCTGGGGTAGGTTATCCCTTCCAGACTTTGGCCGTAAACTCGGCACCATACACAGGGTTCCTATAACAGATTCTACTGCTGAGGATTATAATTGCCATGTCACTGATTGACAGAGCCCTAGGTGCAGTGCTGCTTTTAAAGAAGGCTAGTACTAAAAGAGACAGGTTTTTGGCTCCTTGGTGTACTTCATCCTCAATAAAGGCCATGTTTGGTTGTAAGAGATTGGAAAGAATCTGGCATCTGGACTACACCTTTTTGTCCAAATTGGAGCTTAAATGCCCTGAAGCACTATAAACAAATGCTAGTTACCTCTAAAGCTGAATGTTGCACAAAAAAAGATTCACTGGGACTTTCCACACTGAATTATATAAGCCAATCATGCTCAAACCTGGGCCTCCTAACCTCAGTCTGGTCGATATTGTTGATATTCCAACATCACAAACTGGTGGGGTCACTACGACTACAGAGGGATCACTGGCACCCTCCTTGGATCACTTTGATCCACTCTGCTTGGAGCAATTTATTGGGATTGCATGTTCTATTTCATCCGGATCGCCTTTGGATCCAATTTCACCTGTGTGGAAAGCCCTTCCTACCGAACTTATCAATCCTTTGCGTGATGTCTGCAATAGTTCTTTAGCTAATCCATTGGTTCCGCTGATTTGAAAGAGGCACTCATTATTCCCTCATTAAAGAAACCTAACACAGATCAAACTGTCCTTCCCAACTTTGGGCCGATCTCTATGCTGCTCTTTATGGTTACACTCATGTAGAAGTATGTGAACAGGTTGTTCTCTGTCTTTCTGGAACAAATTCAGATCCTGAGCCTGTACAGTCTGAGGTCAGACTGGGACACAGCACGGGAACAGCTTTGCTATCAATTCTGAATGACCTGCGTATGTCAGCTAATAGGGCTAATCCGGTGGCCTTCGTGCTACTGGATTTGTTGGCCGTCTACCACACAGTGTCACATTCCATTCTTCTGTCCACACAGTCGGAGGCCAGCATTGGTGAGTTAGCATGCCAGTGGTAAGAATCCTATTTAAAGGAAAGGTGTCATGCAGTATTCCTTCCACCTTTTATGTCAGAATTTAAAACTGTGCATGAGTGAGTCCCACAAAGGTCTACGCTAAGTCACATGCTGTTTAACATCGATATCCATCATCTGGCAAAATCTGTTATATCTTTTGGGTTTAGCTGCATGAATTATGCAGACAATACTCAATTATTAATTAGTGTGGATCAACATGGTTTTTCATCCTTCTATCTAAGTATGTATTCTATCTAATCCTTCTATCTAATCCTTCTATCTAAGTATGACTGGAGTTATCTCCTGGCTGCACTCCATTGCTTTAAAGTTTTTTTCTGACACAACCGAGGTGTTTTGGATTAACGAAAATCAACCTATGCAACCCTTTCTCTCCAATTTCATGCCTCTATCTTTCTCCGACCCTCCTGATCCAGAGACATCAGTGAATAACTTGGGTTTAAATTTTGAGTTGGATGTATCCCATGAACGTCAAATCAACTTTCTGACATCCACATGCTTCTTAAAGTCTACAAGTGCTGAAGAAAAGTTTGACACTCTTCTCAGTGGCAACCATTTAGAGTCATCTAGACTATGGCAATTCTCCTTTCCTGGATAAATGTGTTTATGGGCCTACTGGAAAAACCCCAACACATCCAAAATGTTGCTGTCAAACTAGCTCTTAGTCTATCTTGGCATGACTCTTCTGCCACATTGGTTTAATTGCGGTGGCTCCTAGTGGAGTAAAGGATTACCTTTAAATCCATCTGCCATGTACATTGAGCCTTACACCACACCGGTCCAATGAGTCTTAGATATAAACTTACCTTCTACATTCTGTGCTGCACCCTTCGCTCTACTGATGCATGTCTTCTTCTTGTACCTAGATTTTAACTGGACTCGGTCCAAAGGTTTAGTTTTTTCGGTGGCGGCAGCCAAAATGTCGAACACTCTTCTAGTAATTCAGCTTGGTCTCTTAGTGCCAGGACACCTATATAGGTAGCAACATGCTCTATAAAACCTATAAAACATAACATAACCCTACCCTCTCACGATAATCTGTGAGATTACATGTACAAATTACTTGTGTACAGGCTATACCACAGGATAGCAGCAATCCACTTTTAAACTCCTACTCGCTTTACCATACTTTTCACAGTAAATAATTTGGGCCTACTGCCTTTGTCCTAACTTTTCATAGTGAACAGATCGAACCTATGGAGTCTGACAACACTTTTCCCAGCCTGTTTAAAACCCACACAGGCTCAACGCGGCGCGGGACGCGCTCTTTGAAGACCTTACCTGTGACCTGGCAAACTTGCTGCTGCTATCGCCGTGAGGGGAACGGCCCTGCTGCTGGGGAAATCTGTGCTTGTCACTTCCCGAGGCCACACCGTGAGGGAGGAGAACTACATTACCCAGAGGCCCTGCTGCTGGGCACCCGGCTGTGAGGAGATCAGCCTGCGCCCAGCCTGTTTAAAACCCACACAGGCTCAACGCGGCGCGGGACGTGCTCTTTGAAGACCTTACCTGTGACCTGGCAAACTTGCTGCTGCTATCGCCGTGAGGGGAACGGCCCTGCTGCTGGGGAAATCTGTGCTTGTCACTTCCCGAGGCCACACCGTGAGGGAGGAGAACTACATTACCCAGAGGCCCTGCTGCTGGGCGCCCGGCTGTGAGGAGATCAGCCTGCGCCCAGCCTGTTTAAAACCCACACAGGCTCAACGCGGCGCGGGACGCGCTCTTTGAAGACCTTACCTGTGACCTGGCAAACTTGCTGCTGCTATCGCCGTGAGGGGAACGGCCCTGCTGCTGGGGAAATCTGTGCTTGTCACTTCCCGAGGCCACACCGTGAGGGAGGAGAACTACATTACCCAGAGGCCCTGCTGCTGGGCGCCCGGCTGTGAGGAGATCAGCCTGCGCCCAGCCTGTTTAAAACCCACACAGGCTCAACGCGGCGCGGGACGCGCGCGGGCGACGCCCGGGCCAAGCCCGGGCCAAGGGCGGGCCCGTCCTTGCCCGTCAGAGCCCGGAGGAGTCTGGTCTGGGCCACACCTCCGACAATTGAAAGCAGCCATCGATCGCTGCGCAGGTGAGCGCCACCCGCCCCCATTGTTATTCTATTCTATTCTGACATTGTTACTCCCCTGTAATACTGTTGTATAGCCACTTTGAAAACCATGGGGAAGCGCACTAACGCTACGGTTACGAAATCAACTACTACTTGTATTGAAAATATGTTGGAAAGGGCAGTTAGCATCGTAAGTAATGAAATTGAACTTACGGAGAGGCGGCTATCTCTCGGTCTGGGACAATCTGCTCCACTTATTGCACCACTTACCGGATTCACTGACGAGACTTGTGACCTATCTGCTAACAATTCCATAGCCCCTGCTTCAGTTTCTGAAGCGGCATGTGACATTATAACATCAGATTCACCTGTACCAAACCCAGATGCTAGAAACGTACCGACATCTACTATGGGGGCCAAACGCAAAAGGAAAGTCGGAGAGATTGCAAGCGTGAAGAGAAAACAACCTAGCCGACCCTGCTCTACACGCTCGACCCTAACCTCATGGTTTCACCCATCCACTAATCAAATATCTGAGGACATTTCTCTGGTTGATATGATCTCCCGTACGGTTGGAACACAAACAGACAATAGTCGCCCTTTTTCTACTACTGACAATGATTTTGAAAACAGAGTAATTGATACTAGTTATCTAGTAACTGTTATTACAGATCATATTAAGCCAGTTCTCGATAATTTCCTCTCCTCTTTACAAGACCGTATTAACGGCCTGCTGCTTGTTCAATTTCCTAATCCGGTACCACAGCCTCCGAACGTGGTACCTCAAGCAGTTGCCTATACATGTGACCGTGCCGATATTGGCGGGCGAAATGCTAATATTCTCTCAAATAGTAAATGTATTCCCCAGCCAAATACTGAAGTGACACCCAATCCAATTCCGGGACCTAGTAATTGCGTGACTTGTAATAAGATTCGCACCTGTCTTGATGTGAGAAATATTAGGGATGCCAATAGCCCTTTGGACCGTGTTATTGAAATTTCAGATGGTAATGTATCAAATAACAAGTCACACACCATAAATGTACCCATAAACCAAATAAATAAAACCATACAAGAGGCCGATACTAACCCAAAGCCAACAACTAATCTTGTGGGCAACAAGGAGGTGTTAAACCTGCCCCCTGAGGCATGCCCATACGTCGTAATTTTAGCAGGTGTTCCCCCCTTAAGAGAAGATCAGTTTGAGTCCTGGGAGCAACTACGCTGCAAGTGCGTGGATTGGCTTACCAAACATAAGAGATTCAGGCCCTCATTGATCGGGAACATAATTATGGTACGACGAGTAGGCTGGTTGGGGACTTCACCCAAAGATATCGATGGTGACTGCATTATCATCAATTTTCGACGACAATCAGTGGCTAAAACTATTTTGACACCCCAGATGGAACAGATGGGTCAAGATACTAATATCTGGGCCCTACCTTTAGGTTATTTCTATAAACCTGTATTTGAAGTGCCACCCCGTAATATACACGATTACACTACAACTTATAACAGATTTACCCCGTTGTCGGGCTTGGACTGTCAAGATTGACTGCGTACTCAGTCAGTGAAGGCTCCAAGAACTAACGCTACAATCCTAGTACCAACCCAAGATAGTCCCCATGCTCCCATATTGGATATATTAGACACCAGGGAAAATAATCAGACACTTAAAATCTGAAGTTGGAATATAGCTGGTTTGTCATCCAAGCTAAATTTAGTGGATTGGCAAGCATTAATTAATCAGCAGGATGTTGTTATGTTCCAGGAGACTTGGGCAACCCAGGATTTGTATATGGAGGGGTTTGAATGTTTTAATATCTTGTCCCCCATCCCCACATCAGGCAGACCTGCTGGAGGTCTGTCAATTTGGATTAATATTAAGGCAGGTGGTCGTTTCAGAATTATACCTACGAACAGCGACAAATTTCATGCAGTTCTTTATACTAGGGAGTTTCAATTTATTTGATAAATTTTTACAATGATGATTTTAAAACTGTGCCCAATATGAACTTTTCATCTCTGTTTAATTTTGTTTTACAATTACAATCCAGTACGTGCGATGACCAAATTATGGGTATATGTTTGGGCGGTGATTTTAATGTTAAGATTCACAGACATTTTTTCTGCTATCCGACTTGACACACAAGTTCCTCTGAGTCAACGAGGGGAACAACTAGTGAATCTTTTAAGTTCCCATAATTTCCGGAATGTTATGCAGATTGCCGATCCCTCCCCCCCTGACAGTAGCGCAATTCCTACCTATAGAAGCAGAGGCTCCACTTCTATTATTGACTATATATTTGTAACCGCCTCTTTAGAAAGTTATGTGTTAAAGGCAGAGGTGATACAAACTATGCAAAGCGACCATAATCCGATTAGTACTACTCTAAGCTTTTCACGTCGCCCTGCGCATGATTTTGCGCTCGGTGCACGAGATCTGGTGGCATCAAATGACAAACTCAGAGTAGTTTGGCGCAATATTGACAACAACACTTTATTTGAAAAAATGATTAAACACCACTCAAATCTGGTGGACATTTGTTTAACGCCCTGCCTTTATAATATAAAGGTAGTTAACGCCTTTTCAGGGCTATGCTCCGGCATTAAAAATATACTGTCTAAACCAATAAGGGAGCCGAATTATGAGCTTGGTTGGTTTAATGCTGAATGCTCTGCGGCTAATAGAGCATTAAGAAAGGCCCTTGTAAGCAAACCCAGAGTGGCGTCCGCTATATCATCACTCAGGGCAAACTATAAAAAAGTTATAAAACGCAGAAAGGAAGAGCTTACTAATAACAACTGGGCAAATCTTGTGCAGGCTAATGTGTTAAAAAACAGCAAGAATTTTTGGAAGGCAGTTAAGGATATGAAATCTATGGGTAATATCCCCACACCAATTGCATGTAACATTATGAGTGAATCTTGGGAAGATCATTTTAGTAAGATTTATGCTGCCCCAATTTCCAATAATCCCAAAAAAGAATACATATACACTGGTGGGATATTGATTGAACTATATGAGGTCGAAGAAGCAATAACTCAAAGCCTGGGGGGCAATGCCCCCGGACCAGACGGTCTCCCTATCGACCTTATTAAAAGTAAACCTGATTTTTGGGCGCCACTTCTTACGAATGTTTTTAACAATCTCACCAACTCATCTATCCCAGACACTTGGTCAGTTAGCACTATTGTCCCAATTTTTAAGAAAGGAGACCGATCCAACCCGAGCTGTTATAGGCCAATCTCATTGATTGATAACACCCTAAAAATCCTGGGACGGGTGTTATTTAACAGAATTAATTCATGGGCTGAGGATAACAAGGTCCTGCATCGGTCTCAATTGGGTTTTAGGAGTAGGGTCGGCACTGTTGAACAATGCCTGAATCTTCACCTGATTGTCAGTAAATACACCGTAGCTAAGAAAACACCAATGTATCTGGCATTCATGGACCTTACCTCAGCCTTTGATTTTGTAAACAGATCCCAGCTGTGGAAAACCCTTTTAATTCTCGGCCTTGACGACTCATTAGTCTCCTTTTTAGCATATATACACAGAGACCTGAAAGCCAGGGTTCGCATTGGAAGGAACGGTGAGGTCTCTAAGCCAATTGAAATTGGTAGGGGGGTCAGACAGGGCTGTGTCTTGGCCCCCCTCCTATTCATTTTATACATCAATGACCTATCTAAATCTCTACTGCCCCTAACTGAGGACGTCCCTAGCATCGACGGGAATAAAATCCCCGCGCTGCTTTATGCAGATGATGCTGTGCTAATGGGGCGTACCCCTAATGCCCTGAGAGCTTTGGTCAACGGTTTTGTGGAATTTATGGCAACATTAGATCTGTGTACTAATTTTAAGAAATCATTTTTAATGTCATGTGGGACTAAGAAGTATTTTAACCTTTCTATTGTATCTAACTCTACCAGATTGTCTAGCACCAGCACTTTTCCGTATTTGGGCCAGGTCTTTGCATCTAACGGTTTGTGGAATGATCACATTGCCCATTGCAATAGGAAATTTATTAATTCTATTAATACAATTCTCAGGCTACCCAAACCCAAAAACATAGAGGTAGTGCCTGCTATTGTCAAAATTTACAGACAACAATGCATTCCAACCGTTACGTACGGCGCAGAGGTATGGGGGAACACTGCCAGCTCACCTATCCAACGAGAAGAGAACAGGTTTTGTCGCAAAATATTGGGTGCCCCATTTTCCTCATCTACATATGCTTGTCACGGCGAGCTTCACTTATCCTATATAGAGGATTTTATTAAGGCACGCCCGACATTATTCTGGCTTAGGATTTGGAAAAATCCGGCCGCACAACTGACTAGGGAAATTATCCTGGATTGTTTAAAATGTGACAGAGGGCTGGTCATATCATGGTTGGCCGGAGTCCACAAAAGCTTAATTAGCCTGAATTTGGAACATCTTTTTAGAAACCCTTTAGCCCACAACCCCCCAAGCATTAAAACTGTGGAAAAACTACTCTATGCATCGTATAAAGAAACTAGGCTAGCAGCTGAACGTAATAAAACCTCCGTTGCTAGATATATGCGAATAGAGCATGTATCCACAGTAATGCCTACATATCTCTTAAAACCTGTTGGCTGTTGGGAACGGGGTCTATTCTTCAGGCTAAGGACCGACACCATGAAATACTTACTGTCTTTTCCAACTGGCTATTCTCTGAACCTTGATCACACCCCCTGTCCATGTACCCACAATCTGAAACAATCAATGTTACATTTCTCATTCTTTTGTTCCTTCTATTTACCGCTCACGAAAAAATTTCTGATTCCGTACTTTAAATCCCGATGCGTAACTGATTATAAAATAGCCTATGAGTTGATGCTTGCAATTGATAATGATGAATTATGTTTCCGAGTTGGATCCTTTTTAAAAATGGCTGTACGTTTTCGTAATTCTATGATTTCGGACTAATTTCTTCTATGTCCAACTGTAATAATGTTTTTTAACTGCACTTTTATGGATATGTTGTTTTTATCCGAATAAAGTTCATATTGATTGATTGATTGATTTTCCCAGTTGAGCAAATCAGGCCTAAATACTTTCTCATAGGCACATAATCAACGCAGGCCTACAGAATTAATTATAAATAAGGTAGCCATCAGAAAGTCTTTAAACTTCAAATGTGTAAAGAATTCAATTTAGGAAAGATATATACCACTTCTTATAGGCAAATAATCAACGCAGGCCTACAGAATTAATCATAAATAAGGTAGCCATCAGAAATAGTGTTTAAACTTCAAATGTGTAAAGAATTCCATTTAGGAAAGCTATATACCACTTCCAATAAGAGGCCCTAACAAGGAATACCCGTGCAAAGGTTCTGCTCCAAGGGTTTGTCACAGTGGGTAACTAACACCAAAACCCTTGGCTACTAGTGTAATCTGAGATTCGATGTTACAAAATAGCCGTTTATAGGCTTTAACGCAGCGTAAAAATAATAACCCACCAGTAAAGGGTTGCAAACGTTAAAATATGCTTCCACTAATAAATAAGTGAGACCTACTGCTTTTGTGATAGCTTTTCATAGTAAACAGATCGATGCATCTAACTTAACGTTTCTTTGGAAGATTTACACAGATAGACGCACAAGAGGTTGAACCGGAAAGTCACTTTTACACATATATTCTGGGCATGTCTCCAGGTGGAACACTTCTCGAAGGAGGTAGAGTAATTCTTGAGGAGTTTATTTGGCACACAAGTAGATAGTGTTGGGTAAAATTACTACTATTCAGTGTACCCACAGAAATACTCAAAACTACTATGCAGTCTTGGCTTAATAGTGGCAGGAAGAAATACTGCCAGAGAGTGGGGAGTGAGCGATGCACCTGATCTGGATAGCTGGACATCGACTGGTGAATGCTGGCCACAAATCAAATCTATGAGGAGTGAGGAAGCTCAAAAACAAATGGGAAAAATGGCAACCATGGCAGCAATCCAGAGGGGTGTTATGATTCAAGATGTAAAAGGGTCATTCCTGATGCTGTTGAGGTCTTTGCTAATGTTCTATTATTGGGTAAAAGTGATGGACTACAGCGAAAGTATGTGCAGCTGGGGAAAGGATCTGTAATCTGCCTCTGGTGCAACCCATTAAGTGATCATATGGCGACTATGTTACTTTTATTTTAAAGTTATTAAAAAGTTGCTTTAAAAAAAAAAAAAAACGTTTTCCTAATTAACCTATGGTCTTTATCAATGGTTTGACACCATGAAAAGAAAAGCTACTGCCAGGCATACTACCATACAATTGCAAATGTGTACAAAATAACAGTTCACAAATAAAATACAGCCCAGTCGAAAAGGACCAACAAGGATTATCACTGTGAAGATTTGCTATCACCAGGTTTTGTCATAAAGGGAAAGCAAGATTCCATGTGACAAAATGCCTGTCTACAGGCTTTAACACGTTTAATATCAAACCAGTGTTAAAGGCCTACTGGATCTTACACATGCTTTTCACAAACAAATAAGTCAGGCCTTGTACCCTTTAAATAATATTAAACATATCTGTGGCATCAGACATACATTTTCAAATGATCCAGTCAGGCATATAGTTTTGTCATTGGTTTGTGAAATATAACCTGTTTAGTCTAACTTTATTGAAGATAAGCTTTCCTACAAGGCAACAGTCATAAAAGTACACACTTATAGCTGGCAAAACAATATTCAAGTCCATCTAAGAGCCTAACAATTACATCACATTACACTTCTGCTATGCTCAGTGTTTGTCGGAGGAGGTAACCAACATCAAAACCTGTACCTACTGTGGTAATATGTGAGATTCTATGTGACAAAATACCTGTCTACAGCCTTTAAAAAAGCGTAATAACAATCCACCCTTAAAGAGCTATTGCCTATGACGTGTTTTCACTATAAAAAGTCGGGTGAGGGCATCCAGCCCAAACTAGAGTTGGCGGATATCACAGTAAATGTCCCCACTCCCAGTAACAAAGAACAAGTAAAGTCATTTCTTGGGCTTACAGAGTTTTGTTCAAAATTCATAAAGGGGTTTGCGAGTGAGGTAGAGCCCATCAGGACATTGCTGAAAAAGGGAGTTAATTTTGCGTTGTCAGACGAGCTTGATAAGGCGGTCAAGGCAGTCAAGCTAGAGATCAGCAAGATGCTTACCATGGGCCATTTTGACACTAAAATAAGACGATCCTGACCACAGATGCTAGTCTTAAGGGGTTGGGTGCTGTGCTTACCCATGTAGTAGATGGTGAAGAAAGGGTGGTTGTTTTCACCTTAAGAGCACTCAAAGAGGCGGAAGAACATTACTCGTGCATTGAGAGAAAAGCTCTAGGTATAGTTTGGACTGTCATACACTTTAAGTTCTATTTGTGGGGCATTCACTTTCTAGCAAGAACAGCTCATGTCCCTAATTCAATTTTTTTCCTGCTATCACAGCTAGAGGCTAACTCTGAGAATCAAACGATGGAGCGAAGGATTGGAGGAGTTTAATTTTCAAGTACAATATCTTCCTGGTTGCCAAATAAAGCTGCTGATTGTCACATTTTCTAGTAGGAAGCAAGAGTGATGAAATCATTAATGATTCCAGTTGTGTGAGCTGGGTATGGAGCTTGCCATTACGAGAGATGAGTGGGTAAAGAGTGTGGAGGACGACAAAGTATTTCCTGCTATCAAGGGTTGGCCTGATTACAAGGTGTTGGATCTAGTCTTAAAACCATTTTGGTCAGTGAGAAATGAACTCACGTTGTACCAAGATGGCCTGATGAGAGGGGATAGAATTATCCCTCCTAGGGACATAAGATCAAAGGTAATAAATTCAGGCCATGAGGGACGTCTTGGCATGAGTCTTACCAAAGCCCGGGTGAGTTTGAGATATTGGTGGCCGGGCATGTTGCAGCAGGTGGAGATCGTGTTCAAAGAATGCTATTTATGTGCCTCTAATGATAAGACCTGCATCACCAACTCAGTTCCCCTGTCACCTGCTGTTGTGCCTGACAAATTATAAACCAAGTTAGCTCTAGATATTATGGGCCCTTTTGAGTTGTTGTCACCTACAGAAAGGTTTGTTTTGTTGCTGGTGGACTACAGTTCAAAATTGGTATCAACCATGTGTGGGTACAGTGAACACCAGGGTAGTCTTGAAGTTTCTCAAGGAAGAATTTTTCAGTGAAGGGGTACACAAGTATCTGTTTAAAGATAATGGAGTGCAGTTTATCTCACGAGAAATGTAGGAATTCTTGACTGATTTTGCGATAACTCATCAAAGGACAGCTCTTTATGCACCACAGGCCAATGGCCTAATGGAACGAATGAAAACAGTGGAAGAGGCTGTGTGCAGAGAGCCTTGGAAACCAGAGTTCCACTCAAAGGGGTTCTTAGAGCCATGTGGTGGGCACATCGCATTGCTCCTAAATGTATAACACAAAGGCCTCCTTTTGAATCATTAACGGCAGAGTAGCCCTTTCCAAGTTAAACCCAGAGTGGTTACCAACCAACAGAGCTGTGGGTTTGGATAAGGAGGAGATGGGGGCCAGACTCACATCTTATCAGCAGAGATATAAGCTCAGATATGATGAAAAGAACTCGGTCAAAGGCAAGAAGTGGTGTGTGGGGGATCTAGTTCTGCTAAAGAAACCGAGGTGGGATAGAAAGGGTGTGACTGAGATTATGAGCTCTTTTGCTATTACTTCAATCAAGAAAAATGTGGTAAATGTACATACGGGTTGTACGTGGAGCATGTCTAGACTGGTGAGGTACTCTGGCAACAAGGCTAGTTTAAAAATTGGAAAAGGTACAGTTCTGCCAAGGACAAATATACACAGTAGCGAGGTGGTCTCACCAGACGACTCTTCCAAGAGGTGTGCTTCTGGAAAAGATCTTATGATTTTAGTCTTCCACAAGATTTAGAAAAACCAATTTGATTTAAAGATTATTTCATGAAATGATTCTTATCTTCTAGTGCCCTCTTGGTCCTATTACAACATGGTTTGTATGCTTAACGTTATTTTCATTTTTATTATTCTTATATTTAATTGTTGGCTATTTTCTGTATTGTTGGGTAAGGGGGATGTGTTGTAGCTATATTATATGTGTACTTTCCTTTAAGTACATGTAGGCAGAGCATGCCAGGAATGTTCACAGTCTCCAGGGAAGTGAAGTTCCATGTGTGTCAGTTGGAGACTGTGAGCTACACTGGCTGACATTGTTGGTGGTGTGTTATTCTTCTAAAAAATATACTGTAAAAATCTACTGGAATCCGCCCTTTAACATTAAGCTTTCCACAACAAATTATATTGAGTTTTGACAGCGATCTATGGCTTTTTGGGCCTGCAAATATACACAGGATGATAATTTCAACATATCCATAAGCATTCAAAAGAACCTGCACGTCTGGCACCATCCCCCCCATGAATGCAACACAAAAATACATAGCATGGACATCAACTTGAACAATGGTCCCCTGCCTTTCTATTCCTCGCCCCGCCCTCATACATTTGAATCTTCCCATCCATCCACGATGAGGAGAGATCAGGGTCCAGCACAACTCCTCTATAATTCACCCACTTCTGCCTCATCTTGGGATGTTTCTGCAGAAATACCCTCCCCTGGTACTGCGACCTCGAGACCCATGCAGTGATCCATCCCCTTTTTCCAGGTTGCGAGGGCAGAGGCGACTTGGCCTTCCATGTCCTGGTATATCCCACTTTGTCAGGCTTAATCCCAAAAACAAGAGTAGTGTTTTATATCTATTTACCTCAAGACCATCTGTGACATGCAGGCGCATCAATTTCGGGTCTAGGGGGATTTACCAGGATAAGACTTCACTGAGACAGGACGTCACTCAGCTCCAGAACCGGTCCAGCCCTGATCAGCTCCACACTGTATGTGGGGATGTACCTTCCGCCGTGTGGCAACGAAGGCAAGCAAGGAAGGCAATCACCCCCATACATCACAGATAGTGCCACGTGTAGTATGCCCTGTGGAGATATTTGAGTTATATTAGTTTGAGATGGGCAGATATAGCAGCCTCCCGGGGCACCCCCAGGGCCTCAGTCCAATCTTCGTTCTCTAGGGTTCCAATATTTGCCTCCCACTGGGCCGTTACAAATGAGAGACTAATATACTTTCGCTTTTTTTTGGTCGCTCAGATCACCCAATAGGAGTTTACCCTACAAGGAATTGAATTCAGGGAGAACAGGTAGATTCGTCTCCCTCGACCGGAATCAAGCATCCTAGGACCGGTTTCGGGGTTTCACCCCTCATCAGCCAGAACAGTTAATGAAATCAACATTTGGGAGAAGTTGAAGCCCCTACCATTATTTTTCTCTAAGCTCCATTTTCTGTTGATCACTTCCCTGAAATCAGGCCAGACCTCAACAGGCAGTTGTTCAAAGCGAACAGAAAACCTGTAGAGAAAGAAATGGAGGACACTGTGTGAAAAAATATAAAAATGCAACACAGAACAATCACATCTAACTATGTCTGTGCTCCCCTTCTCCACAGGTATGAAGAGGACAAAAAGGAATGGAGTGGAATGCTGAAAGAGATACGCTACGCCTCCGGGGCATCGTGCCTTTCAACACGCCTCAATCTGTTCAAACTAACAAAGTTGTAAACTCATAATGTGTGACTGTTGCTTCCAGCCCAAGCACCTCACAGTTTTATTTATTTTTATGGCCAAGATTAGAGGCTATTCCTATGAAAGACTCAAGTACAGAGCCTACTCGCATTATGGTCAGGGGCCTGGTACCAACAAAACCGTGTCCATGTCTACAGTGTGTGCAATGGCTTACCCATGAAAAATTAACACCACATGTCTTTGAAAACGCAATTGTAAATGTTCGTAAAAGTTTAAAAAATGTGTCATAAGCTCAATAGGTGTGAACAAAATAAAGCTGAATTGTATATAATACGTGAAAAGTCGAAATTGAAGGAAATAACAAGTAGAGTGGCTGACATATAGTAAGCACACTCTTGTAATGGTCCTACCCCATACCTGTTTCTCCTGCAATCTCAAAGACCCCAATCGACTTGGGTTAGGATGTAGCAAGTTTACTTCACAACAAACAATGTATTGCAGCAACAATTGCATGTTATAAGACTAGTGCATACAATGTAACATAAATCACATTGCACACATTTTCTATATACAGCCCCTTTTCAAGGAATGGCCATAACGTCTGTCTCAGCCAATATGGCATAGTAGATAAAGTCATGTTGACATATGGTAACACATCACAGCTTAATAGTCTTCAAGGACCGCAAACCACCTTTTCCCTGTCAGGGCACTCTGACACATCTTAGCCACACCCCAAATAACTTCAGGGGTACCCGAGATAGCTGTGCCTGCACTCTCCCAGATATCACTGTCATTTTGTGGCAGATTTTGGCCCTTCTATTGGGTTGTAGGCTGGGTGTTCCTTTGCGACATGCGTATTGCAGCATTGCAGGAAACAAAGAGTGTTCCTTGTGGTCATCACCCCATGTCTAAGTATGACCACTTACGGTCACTGTTCTGGCTACCTAGCCTGAGGTATATAAGCTCCCAGGGGAGATGAAGGCAAGGCCCAGCCTCCTTCATAAACATTCATCTAGCCCTTACCCTCCATGTCAAAATTAATATTGGTGCCTTTCCACTGTTTGAAGTAGAATTGCACCTATTAATTTTCTTTAAAGTCTTCTTCATGCAAATGTTCAGTTTAGATACACTGGACTTAATATTAGAGGTTAGACTGTTTTGGCTACTCAGAATTTTGACAAACATGTTAGCCGAGACATGGGAATGCAAAGGGATGTGTCATCATCACAGAGTTCGCTCAAGTTGTGACACTGGGAAAAGAACTCTACTTCTTTGGCTCGACAGCCAAAAATGTAAATATCAAACGAATGCTCTGCTTTTAGACTTGTTTATTGGACTCAGTCAAAAATCGATAATTTAAATATTTTCACTTTAGAGGTTGAAGCCTGCTAACCGTTTTCAAGTACAACGTGAATGCTGCTGGATAGTACTGAAAAATTTCAATAATGGCTTCTTTGATAACACAGAGATGGTGTTCAGGCTTTCAACTGTTTGATCACACATCTCTTCCTGGAAAAAGATTCATGCACCACAGCACACTGTGGGGCCTATTGACAAACTGTTGTGGTATGTGAAGTAGTTGTACAGTAATACTAACAAAAATTCTATTCACTGACCCATGTGTAGTAACCTCTGCCTCTCTCATCTTTTCTATGTGTAAATCTCTGCACACATAAGTACATGATTTAGGTGTAGATGTGTGTGGGGGGAAATGATAGGAATATGGAAAATCATTTAAAATGGGAGGGGTACAGTGAACTATACATAGGGGTATAGAGAGGACATGCTAACACAAACATACACCCCTAAAAGAATAAAACCATTGCTAGTCACAAACTGCTCTCCTGATGTTATGAGAGCCCTTATGGCATATGGTTTATAGTTTCTTAGTAAAAACTGTCTGTTTGTTGGACATAAACGTCAAAACTGGGCAAGACTGATTCTACAGATACCATCAGAATGAGTTGCCCTTTGTCCTGCGAGCTCACAGTACACCATCTGTACCCTAAACTTGACCAGGCAACAAATGGATTCTGCAACCCCGGAACATGACAACCCTGACTCCCCAATGAAATTGTGGTAACAGATCTAGAACCTTTTCATTTGGTTACTCATGCATACCCAGAGAGATACACAAGAAATACACAACATGCAGTTTCAATATTTATTGAAACATTGTGATTCTTGAGTAAAAGACGTGCTGTGCCGATAATCAATAGAAGGAAACAGAATAATGTTATTAACATAATGAGAATGGAAGATAAACAGTTCAACCATTTTGCTGTTACAGAAAATATATACTTGCATATGAATACTGTAACATAATGTACTCCTACCTAGTGCTCCCTAATCTAGTGTGCCTGGGGGGGTGGGAGGATATGTGAATCTACCAAATCCTCCTCTTAAGGGTGATCTAACTCCCCAGTTACCTATGGGTAAGTGGCATCAGGTAGCCCATCTTGGTGTAGAGCTAGGCCTCAGCCCGTGCATGAGTTAAACAGGAATCTTTTGGGCTGGAATTGTGACATGTGGCGACCTCTCAGTGCCAGTGAAATGCTCCTCTAGCTAAACAAGGAATTGATGCAGTTTATATAATAAACATCACCCAAGTTGCCATGCCGAAGTCTCAGCCAGGCCGCTATTGTTGATCTTATTGTGATAGCTTTCTCGCTGATTGTTCAAAAACAAACACCAACAATTTGAGCAGTGAACTTAGCCCTTGTACAGAATATTCAAAGTATAGTGATAATATGTCTACAAAGTGGAAATTTAAACAATGCTGTTTCGGAAACTATTATCCTGCACCGGCACGCAAGCAAATGTGTGTCAAATGTCATTGTGTTTATGAAAAGAAGGCAACTTAAAAATATGAGCATGTAAAATGGTGGTGTTTCTACTCGGGCCTATAATGTGACTACATAACATTTAAGGACAAAACAGGTGTAAATGTACTCCAGACCAGCCTTGGAGTAGGCCTAGCAACACAGGACCACTCCCATAGAAAATAATAGAGACAAGGACTTGAAATAACACCCTTTAGGAAATAATGCTAGAATTATTAAATTATTTCGAGTTTGAAATTATGTATATATATTTTTCGTGTTAAAAAAGTGAACAAAATTAATAAACTATTTTATTTAACAATTAATAGTTAATATATTTAATAAAAAAAGTTAAATATATTTTGAAACTTCTTTGAAAAATATAAAACAAATTAAACACAACTTTTCATCAAATGTACTTAATTTTAATGACAAAAAATGCTTTTGAAAGTGAGGTTTTCTGTTCCCAAAGTAAGATTTTATAAAAGAAATTAATATTTGAAATAATTATTTTAATAAACGTTTATTTTGTAGTGTTAATGTACTGTAACTTGTTTTAGTTCTAGGCTACAAATTAATATCCTAAATTATACTTTACATTAAAGAATTTTTATCTGAAAAAAAAGGAATACACTTTTTTAATTTTCCCAATAATTTCCCATAGAGACAGTTAAGCCACAGTGGTCAAAATCACTACCTACATGTGAAACGTTATTAGTAGTAACATTACACTCGTAAATTTAGTCTTAGATGACTCTAACCCCAGAATTGAGGGGGTGGAGATGTGCAAGTCTACACTTGGGGCAAATCTAACACCTCCGATACTGGAAATAACACAAAAGTGTAGATTTACATCAAACTGCAGAAGCAGAATTTACAAGTGAGTACATTTAAACATATGATTATACCTTTCTGAATAGGACCCACTGTAATTTGGAACCTCCTGTGGGTATTAACTAAAGGGTTCCATAAGGCAGTGCCTTCACTGCCCACCTCTCCACACTTCAGCACATGCTACACCCCTTGGTGGGGGGTTCGAGGGCTGTGGTTGGCTTTAAATAAAATGGCGACGCGCAGGAGCACAGTAGATATGCACCCATAGCTAAATTGCTATGGGAACCATTGTTAGAAAGCAAAAGTGCGCATTCCAGTCGGGGGGCGTTGTTACTTTCATGTGTGCTCAAAGTGACCAGTGTTTCTATGCTCTCCAAAAATGTTCCATGTTAGTCCTCCGAAAGCCTCCCACGCAGAAAAAAAAGGCGTGCACGTCTTCGTTGCCAGAACAATACTGGCGAAGGTCACACAAAGGTTGCAGCTGCTCATCTCTGGCAGGCGGCAGCAGTGATGAGTGATGCGGCCAGCAAAAATAGACTGGAGGTAAGTGGAGTCCAGACTGTTAAAAGTGCACTGGTGCATATTTAGCACACTGAAGGGGGAGCCACGCATTCTCATGTGGTCTTAAATTCAATGCAATGCGGGTGCTCCCCTTGCTGCTTCATGTCTTGGTATAAAACGTCTAACAGACCTTGAGAGTTTTTTAAACCTCAAGTTAAAGCATTAGAAATGGTGCTATTGCTGGCGCAGAGCAGGAGGCTCAAAGATGGAAAGGTGCAGCTAAATCACAACTGACAAGGTGACTTGTGTGCCACCTGCATCTTGGAGGGAAAACGGTGCTTTCATGGCTGGACCGTGATTTAATGTCTGTGTTATCAAACAGCTCAGTGAAAACCTAACAAAAACTTCTTGGCACTACCGGACTGGAATCTACTCACCAAGAAAGTGCATGTTTCTTCCGATAGATGATGAGAAGAACATCCTTGGTTACGAAGGTGTAGTGCCCTAATAAATGCACATCACAAATCAAGTGTACAGTTTCTAATTAACATTATTTACAAAGTCCTTCGTGCTCTGGGTAGATGGAATGCTGGTCACATGCTTGCCAATCATCAATGTAGCACAGCTCTCCTGTGTCAGCGACTGAGCATGCTAGCACAGACACCCGCGTAGGTGATACACATTGTTTGGAACAGTGTTTCTAACTTTTCACTGGCATTACATTATTTCCCTCAACTAGCCAATGATAAACCGTTTTTTACCTTACCCTGTCATCCTCGGCGTTACTACGTTAAATATGTCTTACTACTAATTAATGTCACCCTACCGGAAATGATTCCAGCATTCGCATCCTGCTGGCTGCTGTGTGGGTACCAATTCGCCCTCCTTTAGCTAAATGTATTTAAAAGCAGTTGTATTTAAATAGCGCTTTCTGCCTCATGAGGAGGCGTTGAAGTGCTTTATGAAAGGTAGCCCGCTACTCAGTAACCCAAAGTTGGTGATTAAGCAGTGATTATTAGTTATTGTTGTCTACTTGTTGGTTATTGGATTAGTCTTGTGCTCTGAGGAAACAGAAGCATTTCCTGCAAATTCTAGTGGTGGTTAAAGTTAGCATAAGTTAGGCGTGATTATTAGAGTGAGTTAATGCAAGTGGAAAAATATGATAAGTGAAAAACAGGGCAGAGGAGGTAAGATATTGTGGGACTGCAAGGAGAGGTTACATAAAAGAAGAATTTGTGATTTGCAAGAGTGGGATGAATAGAAGGCACGCAAAGATGGAGCGTAAGCATAATATCAATCAAATAGAAAGGCAGGAGAGAGATAATTCCTAGCTATGAATCAAAGTCACTTCATGCCGGGTTATTTAGGAACATAAATTTGATACTTGTATAGTGCACTACTCACCCGCAAGGGTCTCAAGGCGCTTGTACGAATACCGCTGTGGAACCCATCCTCGCTTTCTCTGTGAGGCGTCCACTCCTGGGCACCTCCAAGGTGGAGGCCAGGCATCCTTAAGGAAGCTATTGCCCAGAGTTGCAGAGTGGGACTCCATGATTGGAATAGGCACCGAGGCGAGAATTATCGGGTCGTGGAATTTTTGAGCCCAAGACCCGCCGGGGCAGGGAATTGAACCCTGGTCCCGGGCCAGACCTCTGCATCAGGGTCTGCCGCTCTAACCATTGAGCCACACTTCTCCACTATCTCCAACATGGTGGAGATAGTATATTGAGATACTAGGCAATCTCGGAACTATAAAGTGTAAAAAGAAAGGTGAAAGTTGATTACCTGTGGGCAAGTGATATATGTTTGTGTGTCTTTGATTGGTCTGTTTAGCTGTTAATGGGGCTAATACAGTATGACCCTTTTATACATAGATATTGGGCATTTATTGAGTTTGTTTGACTTTGTACTTGTGTTTAGGTTTTGCCTGCACAGCACTTGTGCTGTGCTTGCAAAATCTCTTGTAAACTAAAAAAAATGGTTACAAGTGGCTTAGGGCCCTCCCCTTACTTACCATTGGTGGGCTTTGATGTCACTGTTGTTTACTTGGTTCTTATTGGTCAGACTCCCCTCCTTGCCTCAGCTTCTCCTGGGGGTTTCGTGTGTGTGTGTGTGTGTGTGTGTGTGTGTCCCTTCTTTGGAACATGGACCAAGTACAGATTCCTGTCTGCGTCCATTGTCCTTCCACTGGCAGCAGGCACTTTTTTAAAACTTATTAATGTGCACTGTTATAGGGTGCATGTCTCTGCAATCCCTCTCCCTCCCCCACCCTCCTCATGCTGTTACTGCTCCCTCCTTCATGTTGTTTTCCGCTGCCCTCCTCCTGCTGTCTGTTGTTTGTGTCTCTCTCGCCGCCCTTCTCCCGCTGTCTGTTTGTTTTCCACCCCACCCCTGCTGTCTGTTGTTTGTATGCCTCCACCCTGCACTCCTCCCACTGACCGTTGTGTCTTCCCCCTACCATCCTCCCGACATCCGTTGTTTATGTCCCACTACCCCCTCTCCTACCACTATCCATTGTTTGTGTCAACCCATCCATAATTTATCACCACCCCCACCCTCCTGCCATTGTCTGTTCATCCTCTCTGTCATGTCACCTGCACCCCCCAAAGCCCCTGCACTGTTTTTCCACATATTGCAGAGCAGCGCGGGCTGCTGCACAATATGTATTAAAGGGGGAAAAAGTGCTACTATCAACGATGGACACATCATAGCACTTTTTTCACTGTAGGGCATGTTGCACAGTTTGTGCTACTGTGAAACATGCACACACAAAAAACATTGACAAAGCCAATAGATCTCGTATAGGCAAAACCTATTGGTTTTGCCAATGCTTGTTTATTGTGCAGTACTGAATTGTGTGGCATGTCCGTTTGTCTGGTAAGATTTGTAAGGAGTAAAGAATTTCTGGGGTTTGTATTGATCATTCCATTAAGGTTCTGTTTGAGACAGAGCTATGAGTGGTATTTTGAAGGTTGTGATTCTCTGTAATGTTTGTAGGGATTGTTTATAAAGAGATTCTGCTAATGTAGCTCTTCCTTGATCTTAGATAGTCCTGGAGTGTATCTGTCTTTCGCCGGAAAATGAACTCTCGTGGATTCTTTGGTGAGTCATATTGGGAATAACCTGGTTTTAACCATCCGTTAGGACTGTAAGGGATTCCCAGTGGCTCTGATTATTCCGGGTAGGGTATGCAATAGTTTTGAGACCTGAACGGAGGGAGTCGTGCCACCAATGGTTTTAGTCCTGTAAACAAGAATTATTTTGTTTAGCGCCAGTCTGTAATGCACGTTCCTCTGTTGGGAGCATTTTGTAATTTTTGTCTGAATGGCTATTGGTCCAGTTGTAGCTCCGTGTGATGCACAGTAGTTTGGAAGGAGTGGGAACAGTCCAGCCCGAACTGCCAAGCCAGATCCTCCCTGGACCGGAAACAAGCATCCTTGGACCGGTCACAAGTTTCAGCGCACTGTCCATCATCTCCTTGTGTTTGCTTTGTTCTTTCAGAGTAAGCACAGATATTTTTCTCTTAGCTCTTCTCCTGGCACTTATCCTCTGACTCCGCCATCAGTACTTCTATGACAAGTGGACCATTGTTTTGGCCTGAGTCCTACTTAATTGAGAGACTAGGCTTATAATGTTGCTCTTCATCACTACCTTGTAGGCCTCCCAAATGGCGACAGGTAAATGAATTGAACTTTGTCTGGAAGGAGTTGGTGATTTTACCTGATGTTTCCCCTGACCCCTGCTTGAGGCACCTGGATGAGTACTTGCCTGTGCGGCCCCTTACATCTGTATCTCAAGGGGAGAGGGGTCTGACAAGCCCCGAACATACATGCGGGCTCCTACGCTTATGACTAACTCTGCCATTTGGAAAAAAATACCCTCAAAGTTCACACAGACCCAAGGATTGGGTAAACGTTGCAAGTGCAAGAGGACCTGGAGGGGTCTGCAATAGTTGGCCACTGTTCTGCTTGGGTTTTCGGATCAGGTGGAACCCGCTCAACGGAGCCTTTCTAACCCAAACCAGAACGTTACCCCCTCCCTAGGGTCTTTTTACACCTAAATAACCACATATATATGTACCACCTAGGGACAGGGAATTCCTATTATATATATATATATATATATATATATATATATATATATATATATATCAAGACCTCACAGTCTCGCGATCTCAAACAGACCCAGGACTTCCTACCCAGACGGCAGCCTCAGCCTCGCGGTCTCAGACAGACCCAGGACTTCCTACCCAGACGGCAGCCTTAGCCTCGCGGTCTCAGACAGACCCAGGACTTCCTACCCAGACGGCAGTCTCAGCCTCGCGGTCTCAGACAGACCCAGGACTTCCTACCCAGACGGCAGCCTCAGCCTCGCGGTCTCAGACAGACCCAGGACTTTCTACCCAGACGGCAGCCTCAGCCTCGCGGTCTCAGACAGACCCAGGACTTCCTACCCAGACGGCAGCCTCAGCCTCGCGGTCTCAGACAGACCCAGGACTTCCTACCCAGACGGCAGCCTCAGCCTCGCGGTCTCAGACAGACCCAGGACTTCCTACCCAGACGGCAGCCTCAGCCTCGCGGTCTCAGACAGACCCAGGACTTCCTACCCAGACGGCAGCCTCAGCCTCGCGGTCTCAGACAGACCCAGGACTTCCTACCCAGACGGCAGCCTCAGCCTCGCGGTCTCAGACAGACCCAGGACTTCCTACCCAGACGGCAGCCTTAGCACGAGCTCATCCTATTATTACCAGAATACACGACAGGGGAATCAGGGTTACCATGTATCAGATCACACAAAGACTATTAGTTGAGCACAACCTGTTCTTTGGTTCGAGGGGCTCTTTTCTCCCTCTTTCAGTTACCACTTACCTGATCAGGATTAACATCTGTTCATGTCAAGTTGAATCTGACTAGAAGAATAGGCTATCCTCCTATACAAGGATACACGACACATGCTGACTCACAACAAGCTAAATACTTTATTTAATTGCTACATGCACACTCACAGAATACATCATATATACAACCTGCAAGGAAAGTAAAAGGTTAAATTATACACTTCAATAAAAAGGGGTCGACATCACCTTAGTCGTATGTAGCCTGTGCTCAATGGTCATCTAGGTTCCCTTCTCGTCTGTGCCTCGGCTTCGCCTGGAAGTCACACCTCCGCAGTCGCGGATCTACTCCCTTCTCCCTCTCCGAGTCACTGGAACCTCTTCCTCATCGGCTACTCTCTCCTCTTTAGGTTCAAGTTCATCATCTGTCTTCCCTGAAATAGGTAGTAGCTTTTCTGCTAACGGCCAGGTGCCGCCTATGGACTAGAAGCAAGTGCAAGTATCTGCCTCAGACTTTCACTAATATAGAGGTGCATTTTCTCATGGAAAATTCCAGCCCGTAACCTGCCGCCCACCAAATTCTTGTACCTCCCCGTACCAAGGACACGTTCCCAGCCGGCCGGCCTGATGTAGTGTCTTCGGCATGAAGAAAAATACAATCCTTCGATAAGGGCCGGCCTGAACCGGTTCTCTCCAAGCGAACAACACCTCATAACTAAAACATCACCCTCGACCTAGAAACTTTCCAAGCTGCCGGAGCGGAAAGAAAGATGGAGTCTCTCCCGTTTAAGGCCTACCAGGCCTGGATTCAGCACGGCTCCATGAAATACCCTCACTATAGGGCAGGTTATCCTTAATACTAACGAATCTATCCCCTAGGCTATGTATGTAAGCCCTGATCTATGGGGAGGAGCACAGGATCGTGTCAAAGTGTCCAATAAATAGGCTCTATTCACTACTCTAGTCCTTAGACTTGGATGGAAAGAGACTGAAGTCATATTAATCGCTCTACAACACAAGAAGGCCGGGAAAATCGAGCAGTACATTTCACCCTTGACTTCAGTCTATTATACATCCATTAAACAGAACTAACATCGGTGGAAGAATAATATGAAACAAAACTAACTGATCTATGTCTAGTACCGAGTGTACAGAAGTGAAGCAGTGAAGGGATACACTGAATAAAGCAACAGATAGAAATCAAAACAGCGATAGCAATCAAAATGCCACCTAATGTGTGGCGTAACATATGCACGTCCGGTAACCAATTAAAGAGCCAGTCAAACCAGCCCTGATCAATGTGTTTTCTAACTTCATCCGTTAAGTCATGCAACTTATCTAGGTGTGCACGAATGGATTGTGTATGATCAGATAAGTTAAAACAGCAGAGACCTTCAAAGTCTGAGCAACCATGTCCATGTTTAAGCAAAAGATAATCAATGGCTGCTCTATTTTGCAAAATGGCCCTACGTTCACCCTGGGCGTCCAATAGCAAGTCAGACAAGACTGTAGAAGTATGATTAATAGATTTCACCATCCAGCAAGCCATTTTCCCAATAGATTTGGCATTATAAACCGCCAAAGCAGGAACACCAATAATTGAAACAGCTAGGCTAAGATATTCAGACTTGGAATATAAATGCAAAGATGAGTCACAATCCTCCTGTAACATCATAGTATCTCGAAGCACACGAGAGTTGGCATTTGGATGTGATGAGAACATCAGCAAACTCAGTCTGGTAATGGCACACGGGCCTCCGGAAATGTTTGCAGGGACATATGGCCAGGAAGTGTTACCACATGAGAAAAGCCATCCGGCAGGTAGCAACATCGCACGATAGTGACTGGGAGTAACTACCAAACTATTGCAAGTCATATTGTTCTGGACTGAGACACATGTGGTCGGTGTCCTCTGAAAACACAAAGTCCGTTCGTGAGTTGTGAATGAAGTGGCACCTCTTAACTTGAGGTGTAGGCATTCAGAAATTGCATTAGGATTACATGTAAGAAAGAAGCATAGGTCACCTAGTGTGATATTATACGTAATTATTTGGGACTGGATGGGGAGTTGCTCATTCGGCAGTTCAGTGCACAAAGGACAATATACATGGGTAGCAAAATCACCCAGGATAATATTCGGACGAGCCTTCGAAACGTTAAAGATACTAATTAAAGTCTCCAGTGAGGCGGGGACAGCAACTAGACAAGTCGCTAGAATGTCATGCACAGATCTCATCGGTGTCAAGCAGAAGTGAGGGGCATCAGTCACTCTCTTGGCCAGTAATGTCCAAAAGTTCGATGACGAATCCCACGCATTGAAGGAACGCAACACTCGGGTTCTCAGTTCATCCCGGGTTGACGGGATCCCTTCTCTCTCTCCGAACCAATCCAAAAGGAGTCCAGTTCCGACACATCCTGCAGCAACAATCCAAAGAATGATCTGAAAAAGAACCAAATACAGGCATTAATCATTCTCGTAAATAACATTTATCAGCTGGGACAGCTTCCCAGCTATCTTTCCCTGGCCTCATAACCAAAATGGTATTGTCCTGACCGGTGGCAATAACCTCTGCTTGTTCAGGGGGATTCTTAGGCGATTGCACCCAAACCCTGGCCCCAGGGTTATCCGTAGAGCCAAAGCCTTTCTGGCCACGTACAGTTAGCAAAGTTGGGGCAGTGCCTTTCAATATCTCGCCACTGAAAACAGGCATAATGAGTAATTGAGCCACTCGGTCAGTGCGGTGTATCAGTAAGTCAATCTCACTGCTATTTAGCAGAAGTACCTTAATCTCTCCCTGATAGTCACTGTCGATGACACCTCCAGGTACCTGGATGCCTTTTACAGCCAGCCCCGATCTAGGGGCGATCAATCCAAAATTCCCAGGTGGTATATGAATACCAACACCAGTAGCAATGATGACCCGATTCTTACTCTCCAGAACGGTGTCATCCATGGCGTGCAAGTCTAAACCTGCCGACCCTGGGGTAGCTCTGCATGGAGTCAGAGCTCCGGGAGTAATTTCCCAATACATCACAGTTTCACTGATTACATTAGGCATAGTCTCAACATTTGGGGGAAACAAACGCATAAGTGGAGATTCAGCATTTAAAAAAGGACGATTATTCAGAATCAATAGTGCTTGTGGTAAAAAGTCTCGCCAGTTTTTATACTTGTCATCTGTTAACTTTCGTAATTGGTCCTTTAACAGGCCATTCAATCTCTCCACCAGGCCCGAGGCCTGCGGGTCGTAGGGTATATGAAATATCCATTCAATATTATTTTCCACACAGAATTCTTGTACCAATCTTCCACGAAAATGGGATGCATTATCAGATTGAATTTGGAATGGCACACCATAATACATCATAATTAATTCTAATGTTTTTATGGTATTCAATTGCGTAGCTTGCTGACATGGAAGAGCTACCAGCAAGCCACTATATGTATCGACAATTGTGCAAACATATTGACAATTCCTACTCATGGGAAGGGGTCCGATGTAATCAATCTGCCAAATTTGAGCGGGCAGTTTCCCGCGATGTAAATGGCCTCTAATAATTTGGGGTACCTTACGCTGTCTGATATGTTGACAGACGGGACAATGTAAAATAACATTTTTGATTAGATCCAGGGGAATATAAATTCCTCTATCAGCAGCCCACCTGCTAGTGGCCTTCTCTCCAAAGTGTCCTGCCTTCTGGTGTGCCCATTTCGCCAATCCCGCAATATCAGGATCTTGTCTGTCCACCACTGCCTCAGCAATTTTAGATTTTTCATCTGCAATGTTATGAAAAAATTTGTCAAGGGAGTCTATTGGAGTGTGAGCATCCACATGGAAGATTGTAACAGTACTCTGTGGGAGCATCTCCCAAATCTCTTGCCATAACTCTTTTCCCCACAATTCTTTGGAATGTAACTTCCAATTATGGGAATGCCAAGTTGGCAACCAAACAGCCAGTCCATTGGCAGTTGACCAAGAATCGGTAAAAATATGACACGTACCAGGTAATTCTTGTTTCAAAACTTGGTAAACAGCGTAAAGCTCAGCAAATTGGCTACTCTTCCCTTCACCAGTTGTGCTCAACAGTTTCTGTGTGACCGGATTATAAGACACCGCCTTCCAGTGCCGTGTCGTCCCAATAAACTTTGCCGACCCATCTGTGAACCAAACATGGTTTCTGTCCTCAGCGGACAAATCATCAAAAGGTCTACCCCACTTAACAGGAGACTCCTGTTCTAAAGGTACGGAACACTCACTCTCAGTCGACGGTGCTTGCGCCACTTGCTCATGTAAAGACGCAACTCCTTTCGGGCCCACACGTGCCCTGTCTTGTATGTACCATTTCCATTTAATCACGCTCGCCTCTTGAGCATGCCCAATTCGATGAGTTTTCGGTGAACTCAGAACCCACTGCATAATAGGAATTTCAGGACGCAAGAATATATCATGTCCCAAAGTCAATTGCTCGGTATCCACCAAAGCCCAATAACAAGCAAGTAGCTGTTTCTCAAAGGGTGTATAACGCTCACCAGCATCAGGTAGCTTTTTGGTCCAAAAACCTAACGGTACCTTACTCCTGCCTTGTTTCTGCCACAAACTCCAATTTGCATAAGGGCCTTGCACAGACACATTCAAATCCACATCACCATCACGTACAGGCCATAGATCCATAGCATGTTGAATTGCCTCTTTCGCCAGACTAAATGCATCTTGCTGTTGCTTATCCCATTCAAATGCATTCTTTTTACGTGTAATTCGGTACAAAGGGGCCAATATTTGACTCAAATGAGGAATATGCTGGCGCCAAAAACCAAATAAGCCAATGAAGCTCTGGGCTTCCTTCCTATTCCTCGGAACCGAAAAATCAAGAATCTTCTGTTTAACTTGAGGGATCACCTCGCGGAGTCCCTCATGCCAATTAATACCTAAAAATTTTACAGCTTGGGACGGACCTTGTAATTTATCCGGATTGATCTCCCAACCTTTCTCACGCAGACACTCAATGACTCTATCTAATTGTGTCTGAACATCCTCTTGTGTTTCGCCTTGGATCAAAACATCATCAATATAATGACATATCTGAATTTTGGGATGAACTGGTACCTCAGCCAAATGTTCTGCCACCAGCCGGTGACAAATCGTAGGACTATGCACATAGCCCTGAGGAAGACTTCTAAACGTCATCTGACGCCCGTTCCACGTAAAACTGAACTGTTCCTGACACTCAGGGGCAATTGGAATAGAAAAGAAAGCATTAGCAATATCGATGGACGCATACCATGTACCTGGATGTGTTTGGATTCTTTCAATCAGGGTAATAACATCCGGTACTGCAACAGTCAAAGAGGGCGTGTGTTTGTTCAATTCTCGATAATCAACAGTCATGCGCCAAGAATTATCACTCTTACGCACCGGCCAAACAGGATTATTCCAAGCAGAAGTAACTGGAGTTATAACACCTGCATCAACCAACTCCTGAATGGTGGTACTAATCTCTTCATGACCACCCGGAATACGATACTGCTTCTGACAAACCACTTTGGTCGCCTGGGGAACTTGTATGGGGGGCATCCTTAAACGACCAACCCGTATAGGTCTGGACGAGATATAATGCGTCGTCCCAAATTGGTAACACCCATCATCAAGATGCAACGTCATTCCCTTCAAAATATCAATTCCAATTATGAATTCTAAGAGTGGCACCACTAATACAGAATATTCCTTTCTAGGGATTCTACCTATTCTCATTTCAAGCAAAGTTTGAACTGCAGGGGTTTCTTTTCCTCCTAATCCGGTAATAGTAAAAGGCTGCCCTGTAAACTTCTTTGATTTTCCATGAATAAGAGTGGCTGTCAAGACTTCCAGAACCATAGCCAGCATTAGATCAGTGCCAGCAAAAACTCAACGGTCATTAAAGCAGGGCTCCAAATATCCATGTAGGCGAAGGCAGCATAGAGTCACCACGTTGTTCCTGCGGCGCTGTGTACAGAACCTGAAGAAGCGAGTATCCCAACATGGCCGCCGAAGGGGATTACAAACAGCGAGGAGTGAGCGCTCTAGTCTTCGAGAGCGCGCGAGCAGCTGTGGAGATGAAGCGCACAGCCGCTCTGGAATCTGCGCACTTCAACTGACCTCTTCACCGGAGTCACAGCGCGGCTCTGAGTGAAGTTCTTGTTCTAGGGGATTCCTGTCAGCGCTTCTGTTTTGGTTGTTCTTATCGCATGCGCAACGTGGGATTCTGGCAAGTGACTTTAATTGAAGAATTCGTAGTATGTATTTAGTTGGTGCCACTTCACGAAATTCTGGTTAGTTATCTCTGGTATCAGAATTGGGGTCAGTACTCCTTCACAGTTCAGTCAGTTCAATAGGACAATATTAGTTTACTCATAGCTAGGTTTTAAGTCATTTAGTGTCTACTTCAAAGTTCATTCCTTGAGTCGGGACTTACTCCATTACAATTCCTCAAGAGTGTTGTCAGACCATTCTCCATTATTCCTTCGCTTGACTCTTGTGAGGATAAACAGAACATTGCCTGTCATCAATCACCTCCTGGGGCTTGTACAGATTATACTGAGGGTAAGAGACTTCGTCTGTTATTTTCCAATTAATTCACAGCAATTGTCCAGAGTGTTTCTTGAGTTCTTTTTCAGAGGTAGTGGGCATAGGAATCAGTGTCGACTCCAGTGTTACTTGAAGCTTTTGACAGATTGAAGTGCCAACCTTTCACTCGAGTCGACATGGCTGAGGGATTTGATATGAACTCCTTGGCGGGAATCCTAGAAGGGTTACAGGCCCAACTTACACGTTCCACAGAAGAGAATAGAGTCCTGAGGGATGAGGTAAAAAGGTCCCAACAAGAGACTCGTCACGTTCAACAGAAATTAGAGGAACTCTTAGCGGGAACAACTCCTTTACCTAGCTTCAACTCCTCTCAGAACTCTGGTGCAGAAGTGGCCACGCAAGTAATTCATTCAGTGGCACCTATTGTCCCCTTAGCCAACCCAGAACGCTTTAGCGGGGACCCCCATAAGGCCCAGATTTTCCTGACCCAATGTTCTCTACATTTCTTGTGCAGATCAGTAGTGTTCAAAGAGGATCAAGCCAAGGTCGCATTCATGTTGTCTTACTTGAGCGGCGACGCCGCAGCCTGGTCTATGCCGTTGGTCTCTCGAAACGACGCAGCTTTGTACGATTTCAATCGTTTCAAGAAAGAATTTCTACGAATATTCGACAGAAGAACGGCCAATCAAGCCACCGACAACGAACTCCTAGACCTTAAGCAAGGCAATCGAGAATTGGTAGCATATATAGCTCAGTTCAACAAACTAATCGTCGAGACAGATTGGCCCGACAGTAAACGTGCGGCGATATTCTATCGTGGTCTCAAAGATGAAATAAAAGATGCATTGGCGCAGATCCCGAAACGTCCTCAGGAAATCTCAGAACTTATTGATTTAGTTCTTCAAATCGAGCATCGTTTGTTTGAAAGAAGGTCAGAAAAGAAGCGAGACTATAAGTCGTTTGTGCCACGCCTAGACCGTATGAGACCCGAACCCTCAAAACCTGATACGGGTACCGGAGAGGAACCAATGCAAATAGGTTCCATCAGGGGCCCTCTCTCTCAAGAAGAAAAAGATAAAAGGCGAGCAAATCAGTTGTGTTTGTATTGTGGTACCTCGGGACATTTTGTGAGGGAGTGTCCGAAGAGAAACAAGAGTAACCAGGGGTTAAAAGATCGATCCCACCAGTAACAGGAGTTGCCCTGGTGGGATGTTCCGAACAGTCAACTCATGAACCTCAGCAACTGATTAACACATTGCAGTCAGCGGCCCCCCATCTTACAGTATTTTTTACAGTCAAATTCGGAACCCAGAATTTGGAAGAAGTCTCAGTCATGATTGATTCAGGGGCCACTGGGAACTTCTGTGACCTGAAATATGCGCAAGAAATGGGCATAAAGGCGATCAAGAAGAAGAATCTCGAAGTCGTAAAGGCAGTCGACGGCTCCAATTTGACTTCAGGACCCATAGTAGAAGAAACAGAGACCTTAGAATTGGAAGGGTTGCAGGGTCATCGAGAATTTATTAGATTTAACCTCATAGACGCACCCCAGTTCCAGCTGATTTTAGGGTTACCATGGTTGACCACGCATAACCCGATTATTGATTGGGAGAGGAGAACGGTCAAGATGAACTCGGAATTTTGTCAGAGGAAGTGTTTTACTAAGAACTCAGAAGAGTGCGAGGGATCGCCGGCTACGGAGTTGGCCAAGTTGTCGCTCCACATCTGCACTGTTAGCGCAGTGGAAATACCAAAAGAATACCAAGATTTGGCGAGTGTGTTCGACAAAAGGAATGCTGAGAAATTACCACCACACAGAAGCTATGATTGCAAGATCGAATTGGAAGCCGGTGCCAACCTGCCCTGCAGTCGAGTTTACGCACTCACTGAAAAGGAGAACATCTACCTCAAAGAGTATTTGGAAGAGTTTACCAGGATGGGATTCATAAGGCCATCACAGTCTCCAGTTTCGTCTCCGCTTTTCTTCCGGCCAAAGAAGGATGGAACTCTCCGCGCGTGTATCGATTACAGAGCCTTGAACCAAGTTACAGTGAAAAATCGGTACCCATTGCCACTAATCAATCAACTATTGGATCAAGTCAAAGGAGCAAAGATTTACACCAAGCTTGACCTGCGTGGAGCTTACCATTTGGTGAGAGTGGCCGAGGGTGATGAATGGAAAACAGCCTTTCGGACCAAGTATGGGTTGTTTGAGTATCAAGTGATGCCTTATGGGTTGAGCAATGCCCCAGCAGCATTTCAAAACTTCGTTAATGATGTTCTGAGAGAATTCTTGGACCGAGTGGCTGTCGTCTATATTGATGACATATTGATTTTTTCCGACAACATGGAAGATCATGTCAAGCATGTGCGAGCTATACTCCAGAAGCTTTTGGATAACCACTTGTACGTGAAATTGGAGAAGTGTTCTTTTCATGCCGAGAAGGTGGAGTTCTTGGGATTCATGTTGTCCGCAGCTGGGGTCGAGATGGATAATTCAAAGGTCCGTGCCATTCAGGAGTGGTCATCGCCAGGAAGTGTGAAGGAAATCCAAAGTTTTATTGGTTTTGCCAATTTTTACCGGAGGTTCATTCCTAATTTCTCGTCTAAGGTCACTCCCATCACTCACCTGCTAAAGAAGGGACAAAAATTTGTGTGGACTGCAACTGCAGAACAAGCCTTCCAGGACTTGAAGACGGCCTTCATTAGCGCCCCCATTCTAATGCACCCTGATCCGGAACAAGCCTTTTTCGTTGAAACTGATGCCTCAGACTTCGCAACCGGAGGAGTTTTGTCACAGAGGAACAAAACGACGGGACAACTGCATCCGGTGGCCTACCGGTCCAGGAAGCTGTCGGACACGGAGCGCAATTACTCCATCGCCGACAAGGAATTACTGGCTGTTCGAGAAACATTCCAAGATTGGCGACACTACTTACTGGGGGCCAAGCATACTGTCACTGTGTTTACAGACCATCGCAACCTCCAATTCCTAAAGTCTGCTAAAACACTTTCGCCACGTCAATTGAGATGGTCCTTGTACTTCTCAGAATTTGACTTCGTGATCACGTACAAACCAGGTGCGAAAAACGGGAAGGCCGATGCTCTTTCGCGCATGAATCCAACAGCCGAAGAGAAACCTTCAGTCGAAGAACCCATAGTTCCATTGAAACAAATAATCGGAGCCATGCAAATGAAAGAATTCGATGAACAAATTCAGCAAGTCTGCTCAGAAGAGGATCTTCGTAAGTGGGCCGAGGCAGATGGTAAAAGAAACCTTGTCGAAGGACTCCCATATCATGAAGGCAAGCTATATCTTCCAACCAGAAAACTCCAAGAAGAGGCTTTGAGAGGTTGTCACGATGATCGGATGGCAGGCCACAAAGGGGTCAAGAAGACCGAAGAACTGGTCCGGCGACACTTTTGGTGGCCAGATCTGGCAGCCCAAGTAAGACAATATGTTTCGACCTGTGAAATCTGCATCAAAGGGAAGCCCAGTCGTCAGGCCCCGCAAGGGTTATTGCAACCCTTACCTAACGCACCCTACCCCTGGCACACCGTGACATTAGATTTAATAGTGGATCTGCCCTCTAGTCAAGGTAACACAGTGATTTTGGTGGTGGTGGACTCATTTTCCAAAATGGGACATTTCATTCCTTTCAAGACTGTACCCACAGCTTCGCAATTAGTACAGACATTCAACCAACACATCATTCGGGCACACGGAATTCCACAAGTAATCATTTCAGATAGGGGGTCACAGTTCATGTCGAAATTTTGGAAGACCTTTATGCACAACTTAGGCATAGACGCACGTTATTCAACTAGTTATCACCCCGAGACAGACGGTCAGACCGAGAGGTTGAACCAGGAGCTAGAACAATATTTACGCCTCTATCTGTTAGAGCAGGATGTTGAATGGTCCGAATTACTGTGGACTGCAGAATTCGCATACAATAACGCAACTCATGATTCCACAGGGTTCACTCCATTTTACTTGAACACAGGCAGACATCCAGCTATCACACTGGGGAAACAGATTGGGGAGGTCCCTGCCGTGGCTAGAGTAATGGAAGAGCTACAGAGCTCTTACAAAAGAACTTTGAGCAATTTAATCAAGGCCAAACAATCCTATAAAAAGCAGGCAGACAAAAAGAGAAGACAAGGCCCACAGTTTAAAAAAGGTGACCAGGTGTGGCTATCCACAAGACATTTGAGATTAAAGGGGAATCGGAAGTTTCAGCCTAGATTCATAGGGCCATTTAAAATTCAGAAGATCATAAATCCTGTAGTGGCGAAGTTACAATTACCAAAGTCATTGAAAATTCATCCGACCTTCCATGTTTCCCTTCTGAAGAAAAGTCCAGACAAGGTCAGGTTAAAAAACTCTCCACCCGCCATAGTGGTAGAATCGAGCAAAGAATACGAAGTCAGCAGAATCTTAGATTCCAAGGTGGCGAGAAACAAACTGTATTACTTGATAGAGTGGAAGGGGTACGGACCTGAGGAGAGGTCGTGGGAACCAGCAGTCCATGTAAATGCCCCACGACTAGTTGAAGCCTTTCATCAGGCACACCCCAACAAGCCCGCTGTGGAAGGACCATTCTTGAAAGGGGGTACTGTCAAGACTTCCAGAACCATAGCCAGCATTAGATCAGTGCCAGCAAAAACTCAACGGTCATTAAAGCAGGGCTCCAAATATCCATGTAGGCGAAGGCAGCATAGAGTCACCACGTTGTTCCTGCGGCGCTGTGTACAGAACCTGAAGAAGCGAGTATCCCAACATGGCCGCCGAAGGGGATTACAAACAGCGAGGAGTGAGCGCTCTAGTCTTCGAGAGCGCGCGAGCAGCTGTGGAGATGAAGCGCACAGCCGCTCTGGAATCTGCGCACTTCAACTGACCTCTTCACCGGAGTCACAGCGCGGCTCTGAGTGAAGTTCTTGTTCTAGGGGATTCCTGTCAGCGCTTCTGTTTTGGTTGTTCTTATCGCATGCGCAACGTGGGATTCTGGCAAGTGACTTTAATTGAAGAATTCGTAGTATGTATTTAGTTGGTGCCACTTCACGAAATTCTGGTTAGTTATCTCTGGTATCAGAATTGGGGTCAGTACTCCTTCACAGTTCAGTCAGTTCAATAGGACAATATTAGTTTACTCATAGCTAGGTTTTAAGTCATTTAGTGTCTACTTCAAAGTTCATTCCTTGAGTCGGGACTTACTCCATTACAATTCCTCAAGAGTGTTGTCAGACCATTCTCCATTATTCCTTCGCTTGACTCTTGTGAGGATAAACAGAACATTGCCTGTCATCAATCACCTCCTGGGGCTTGTACAGATTATACTGAGGGTAAGAGACTTCGTCTGTTATTTTCCAATTAATTCACAGCAATTGTCCAGAGTGTTTCTTGAGTTCTTTTTCAGAGGTAGTGGGCATAGGAATCAGTGTCGACTCCAGTGTTACTTGAAGCTTTTGACAGTGGCCTCCGCTCCTGTATCAACTAATGCTCGGGCCCTTTGGATATTACGATGTCTCCAATAAATATCAATATCTACATAGGGTCTATTATCTCTATGAGCCCATCTGTGTACCGGAGCTTGGCCTATTTCCGAGTCATTCTTACTGCATTCTGTGTACCAGGACAAATCAGGATAAAGACTCTCACGTTTCTTAGGTATCGGTACCTCCTGTTCATATCCATTCCCCGTACGGAACGGATTCAAGTCTTCAGTATTATACCGTGGGTTACGATCAACCAAGCTGTGACGATTCTCTCTCCTCCTCAACTCAGGAGATTGATCCCTATCATCTCTACGCCTGCTGTAAGCATGATCATTTCTCCCCCTTTCCTTTTCCCCCTCTCTCTCCCTGTCCCGCTCTCGATGGGGGGACTGATCACGTACAGGACACCGATCATCACGACGACCAGAACGCCCACGGCGATCGTCATCACCGCTACCATCAGAACAACCACGATCACACTCAGTCGTTCGAACACGCCGGGCACCCTCCTTCCGATCCAAGCCCCGTTTGCGAAACAACTCCCACAAATGAGCAGTAGTCTCACCATCAATGTCCTCCCGACGTACACCATCAGCCAAAAGACCAGTAAAGATATCACGTCTAGTAAATTTATATTCACCAGGAGTACGAGTGTCAGACCGGGGCTGACGTTCAGGTTTAAACCAGTCACCCAACTCACCGAGTTGGCGCACCGATTCCAACACCGTAGATAGCACATTACCAGTCTGGTTAATCAACAAAGTCATCATGACCTGCTTGTAGGCGACAGGAGAAGAGCGAATGATACGATTCCGCACAGAAGAAGTCAACATCCCATCAAGCAACCTGTCAGCAGTGCCCAGAAAAATAGCCGTTTTCATCACTTCCTCCTTAAGACGTTGCGCAGCATCACGCAAGGTATACCACGGCTTGTCATTGACAGGCCAGTCAGATTCAGTAGGATACTTCAAATTACAACCCTCAGTTGCCAATTGGAGCAAAGAAATTTGACCACCACCATTATAGTTACGAAAATGATCTTGCACAGTAGAATCCAAACTCAAAGAACAAAATTTCAAACAGTCGCCAGTATCCAGCATAATACCGGCAGCGCCCAGTTCATAAAGGCGCACCATCCATGTGAGCAAGGCCTCACCAGTCTGCTGCCGAAAGCGCTGCAAAATATCACTAATTTCTTGTTGAGTAAAATCTTCTAAACAGTCTAAAGAAACACCCTGCGGAGCATTAGGAGATTGCTGCAACTTCCGACGAAAAACCGGATGCGCAGAGACCACGGGACGAGCATCACAAGGAGCCCGAGCAGTACTAGTAGAGGGACAATCAGTGTAAGAAGCATCGATCCCGCCCGAAGAACGAGCATAATCACGGGGTGCACCATCAGAGGTGCGAGAAGCAGACTTACATTCATGACGGGAACGAGAAAACTCGTGCGCAACAGACTCCTCACCCGAGGAACAAGAGGTACTCGAGTCCCAGATATTACCATCCCATTCATCAGGATTCCAATCTAGTCCAGCTTTCGCCACGACCAGACGCACCTTACGCGTCGAGACTCGACCACGCCTGTTCTAGTACTTATAACGAGCAATTCGCACAGCCGCCATTTCGGCAACCGTTTGGTAAGTGTCAAGTTTGTCAGAAAGCAACTTATTTTGACATCGCAGTAGAGTATTAGAATTCTGAATCTCAACAAAGTGTGCCTCCACATCCTTAAGAGAGATCTGTAATTTCAACAATCTCTCATGCAGAATCCGATACGCAGACAGAATAACCCAACCTCTGCGCCCTAAAGCGGGAACCTCCTCACCCTTCAATACAGGTGCCGTCTGCAAACAAGTAATCACGTCAGCCGGTTCCGCCGACTCCAAAGAAGAGTTCCAATTTTCACTCAGACCAGTAGAGTCAGCCCACTCACGGGCTAAGGCTCCATAAGGCGTTGAATCCCATCCGGGAATATCAACGGACAATTTAAGAGTAGATTTAGATTTCTTAGAAAACATCGCGAAAAAAGAAAGAAAAAGAAACGCAGAGAAAAGAAAGGAAGAGAGAAAGAGAGAGAGGAAAAAAAAAACTATACACGCAAATATATAAAAAAGAATGCAAAGAAAACCACGCACACACCGAAAGCAAACATAAGACAAACAAAACGCACACAGGTTTCGTAAACAGTTCGTGACGCCAAATGTTCTGCTTGGGTTTTCGGATCAGGTGGAACCCGCTCAACGGAGCCTTTCTAACCCAAACCAGAACGTTACCCCCTCCCTAGGGTCTTTTTACACCTAAATAACCACATATATATGTACCACCTAGGGACAGGGAATTCCTATTATATATATATATATATATATATATATATATATATATATATATATATCAAGACCTCACAGTCTCGCGATCTCAAACAGACCCAGGACTTCCTACCCAGACGGCAGCCTCAGCCTCGCGGTCTCAGACAGACCCAGGACTTCCTACCCAGACGGCAGCCTTAGCCTCGCGGTCTCAGACAGACCCAGGACTTCCTACCCAGACGGCAGTCTCAGCCTCGCGGTCTCAGACAGACCCAGGACTTCCTACCCAGACGGCAGCCTCAGCCTCGCGGTCTCAGACAGACCCAGGACTTTCTACCCAGACGGCAGCCTCAGCCTCGCGGTCTCAGACAGACCCAGGACTTCCTACCCAGACGGCAGCCTCAGCCTCGCGGTCTCAGACAGACCCAGGACTTCCTACCCAGACGGCAGCCTCAGCCTCGCGGTCTCAGACAGACCCAGGACTTCCTACCCAGACGGCAGCCTCAGCCTCGCGGTCTCAGACAGACCCAGGACTTCCTACCCAGACGGCAGCCTCAGCCTCGCGGTCTCAGACAGACCCAGGACTTCCTACCCAGACGGCAGCCTTAGCACGAGCTCATCCTATTATTACCAGAATACACGACAGGGGAATCAGGGTTACCATGTATCAGATCACACAAAGACTATTAGTTGAGCACAACCTGTTCTTTGGTTCGAGGGGCTCTTTTCTCCCTCTTTCAGTTACCACTTACCTGATCAGGATTAACATCTGTTCATGTCAAGTTGAATCTGACTAGAAGAATAGGCTATCCTCCTATACAAGGATACACGACACATGCTGACTCACAACAAGCTAAATACTTTATTTAATTGCTACATGCACACTCACAGAATACATCATATATACAACCTGCAAGGAAAGTAAAAGGTTAAATTATACACTTCAATAAAAAGGGGTCGACATCACCTTAGTCGTATGTAGCCTGTGCTCAATGGTCATCTAGGTTCCCTTCTCGTCTGTGCCTCGGCTTCGCCTGGAAGTCACACCTCCGCAGTCGCGGATCTACTCCCTTCTCCCTCTCCGAGTCACTGGAACCTCTTCCTCATCGGCTACTCTCTCCTCTTTAGGTTCAAGTTCATCATCTGTCTTCCCTGAAATAGGTAGTAGCTTTTCTGCTAACGGCCAGGTGCCGCCTATGGACTAGAAGCAAGTGCAAGTATCTGCCTCAGACTTTCACTAATATAGAGGTGCATTTTCTCATGGAAAATTCCAGCCCGTAACCTGCCGCCCACCAAATTCTTGTACCTCCCCGTACCAAGGACACGTTCCCAGCCGGCCGGCCTGATGTAGTGTCTTCGGCATGAAGAAAAATACAATCCTTCGATAAGGGCCGGCCTGAACCGGTTCTCTCCAAGCGAACAACACCTCATAACTAAAACATCACCCTCGACCTAGAAACTTTCCAAGCTGCCGGAGCGGAAAGAAAGATGGAGTCTCTCCCGTTTAAGGCCTACCAGGCCTGGATTCAGCACGGCTCCATGAAATACCCTCACTATAGGGCAGGTTATCCTTAATACTAACGAATCTATCCCCTAGGCTATGTATGTAAGCCCTGATCTATGGGGAGGAGCACAGGATCGTGTCAAAGTGTCCAATAAATAGGCTCTATTCACTACTCTAGTCCTTAGACTTGGATGGAAAGAGACTGAAGTCATATTAATCGCTCTACAACACAAGAAGGCCGGGAAAATCGAGCAGTACAGCCACACAAGTGTCTTTATTGGCAACCTTTAGCCCACTGAAATCCCCCCCGCAATACTGAGGTTCTGTGAGGTCACCAATAAGCTGAACCCTAACAACCTTTTGATATTGTGGTGGTACAGACACTTCAAAAGGTAATGGGATTCTGTATCTTGCCCCTCTCACCATGACATATTGACCTGGATGATCTGTCCATAAATGGGGCACTTGAAAAGAAAACAGTTGCCTAATCGGTATTGTTACTCCCTTTGAGCTTCTGCTTAATCCTGACACGTAAAGCTATATCTGCAGAAGCATTACAATCGTTGCACAGCAAATGCATCTCCTGTAGCAGGAGTAGGTCAGTTCCATGTTGCTTGGCCGTCTGCAAAATTATGCTCTATTTTTTCTCAGACCGTTTTTATTTATTTTCAAGGAAACAAACAAAACAGAAAATAAAGAGTGCAACAACAATACAAATCAGCCACATACACCAAGCATCCCGGAGACTAATTGGCAATACATTAAACTACTTAATATACATTGGTGATTACATAAAGGGTATAACAGATGTTATTACAATGAACATGAGGTGCTAGTTACCTCTGGCAAGTGACAGACCAAATCCAAAACCAGTGAATTTCTTCGGCATGGATTGAAGGCAAACCTAGTCCTCTGGCTGGACAATGAGAGAAGGGAAGAGGAGAGGGGATAGGCCTAGGGGGAGAGAGGGGTACGGCTACGCTGGGCAGAGATGGGATGAGTTTAAAGTGAGATCAGTAAGTGAGATGTTACCCCAAAGTGATTCAGATATAGGTTGAATATTATCTCCCGTGACACGAATGGAGACGTGCAGGGGGACTCATGGAGGTTTATTTTTCTGGAAGTATTCATCAAAGGCATCCCATAGTTGTCGGGGAGACGACTGACCATGAAATTTAGAGTATAGGATGTTATCAGCGCCTCTAACTGAACATAGTAGGTTCCACCATTTGTCAAAGGTTGTAGGTATAAGAGGACTTCTAAACAAAAAGAACAGTTTTGGTACCTAAGGAGAGGAGGAGATCTGCCAGTAAGGCAGTAGAGGGGTCAAATTACTATGCGCGTGGGTTTACCTGGAGATATTAGTAATCCAGATTAGTAAGTATTGGATTTTGATTCATAGTGGGGCTGTCATCCTACATGCAAAATACATGTGAGGAAGGTCCCCAGGGGCCTCCTCACAGCTCCAGGATGTGTCAGAGTCACTTAGTCCCAGTTTGTGTAGTCTGGAGGGGGTTCAGTACGTTTTGTGAATGGACCAGAATCTGGGCGGTGGGAGTGATTTAGGCCTCAGAAGGGGAGATCCAGATCCTTCACCAAGTCGTTTCATCGAAGGGGTGGGTACCCATAACCTCCGAGTGTGGTTACCATTTCCTGCAAAATGATTTCAGGGCTTGTCTGTTATGTGTGTCCAGTAGTTTATATAATTGGGAAGCAGTGTGCCCTCTTCTTCAAAGAGTTGATAAAAGAGCAGGCAGATCTGGTGTGTGCAGGGAGGGCTTCAATTAATTTAGTGCGGTTTTGAGCCTCTAGAAATTTGTAGAATTCAATGTTAAGAAGGTCGAAATTCTTTTGCAGGGTAGAAAACGGCACCGGGTTATTGAGTAGACCTAGGTAAAGGATGGTGTGTATACCCCTCTGAGCCCAAGATTCCCAGAAAAGGGTTTACCCATCTAATTTAATGGAGCGATTATATCACAGTGATGGGTTGAGCCTTGTGTGCAGTGGTCCAAGCGTTTAAGAGGAAAAGTGGCATTATAGTGTCCTTTATAATTTGATGTGAATGAGCAAGGAAGAGTTTCGAGAAGTTATACATTGTGAGGGTGGAGCTGAGGGAAAGTGAGGTAGTGAGGCCGGTCTCAATACTAAGCCAAGGAGGTGGGTTAGGTTCCTAAGAATTGAACCACCATTCACTCTGTGCAATCAGGTAAGCTTTTTGGCATTTAGGGAAATCCGGGATATGTATACCCCCAGAAGTTTTGTTCTGTTTTAGGGCTATCATGGAGATCCTTGTTTTTTTCCCTTTCCATATAAATTTGGATAGGGTGACATCCACTTATTTGAAGAAGTTGGGGGATAAGAGCACAGGCAACATACTTAATATGAAATTGATCAGTGGGGCTATCATCATTTTCCCTATTCCAACACGCTCCTACCAGGTGATGTTTTTGGGTGACCATGTGGTAAGAAGTTCTTTAATTTTATTCAGTGTTTTTTTGTTGTTCGGTGCAATGGAGTGTTTAAGATGTAGAGAGAACCATACGCCCAAGTATTTCATTGCCGTTGGTTGCCACTTTCAGCCTATCTTGTCAATCACATTAGCTGTGCAGTGTACATTTAAGCAAAATACCTCAGTTTTGTCTATATTTAATGATTAGCCCACGACCTGTGAGCACCTACTTATTTCTTCCATAATAATTGGTATGGCTATTAGGACATCTTCAGTAAACCATAGCATGTCATCTGCGTAAGCGGCAACTACTTATCTACCAGAGGCAATTTGGACCCCAGGGATTCTTAAGTTGTCCCTAAAGGTGGCAATGAGAGGGTCAATGACCTGTAGGAGGAGCATGGAGGAGGGAGAGGGCACCCCTGATGTGTACCCTGCAAGAGGTTGAAGGGTTGGGAGAGCTGGCCGTTCACACTCACCCTCATTGTCGGGCCGAGTGGAGGGCCATGGTCATGCAGATAAAGTCCTCACCCAGGTCACATTTATGTAAGATGGCATGAAGAAAGGACCAGGAGACCTTATCAAAGGCCTTTTCCATATCAAGGGCTAGTGCTGCAGTTAAGGAAAGGAAAAGTTTAGCTCTTTCTAGGGCATGGCAGAAGGTCCTGATATCATCTTCTGCAAGCCTGCCCTTAAGGAAAACTGTTTGTATGTTAAGGATGAGTTTTTGAATGACCAATTCTAATCGTTGGGCCGCAATTTTTGCATAGATCTTGCATTCGATGTTAATTAGTGAAATCGGCCTGTAATTTTTGACTTCCAAGTGGTCTTTTCCATCCTTAGGTATCACTACAATGATGGCTTCGGTGGCTGAGCCTGTGATACGACCCTGTGAGGCATATTCGGTGAACACTGCATGAAGGGGGTCGGACATTGTGTCAGTATAAGTTTTGTAGAATTTTGCTGAGTAGTCATCAGGGCCGGGAACCTTCTCCGTTTTTAGGGAACGTATAGCCCAGGAGATTTCCTCAACTGTTATAGGTTTATTAATCTCTATCTGATCATGCTGGACTATTTTTGTGAAGATAGTCAGTGATTTTAGATAAGGGGGGGGCGGGGGGGGGAGTGTGTTTGAGTTGTATAGCTTCGAGTAGAACTTTCTGAAGGAGTCAAGTATGTACGGGGTTGAGGTGATATTCGCCCTGTTTGGGTTTCTTATGGCCGAAATGAGGGAGCTCTTTTTTGCATATTTTAGGTAATTTGCAAGCAATTTGCCTGCTTTGATTACGTCAATACATTTTTTGGCTCTATTGCTTCAAATGTTATTATATTCGTACTCTTCCGTGCGCAGTTTGGAAAGGAGTGACAAGCCCTTAGAATGTCTAAGCTGAGAGCAAGCTGAGCTTTTGGATAGGGCCCTCTAGGTCTTTAAGGTGAGTCGAGATGGTCTTATTTTTAGAGGAAGCCATATTTATTAGTATGTCCCTCAGTGTGGCTTTAAGTGCGTCCCAAGGCGGTGTGCGTGAGGTATAATTCGGAGCATTTTCTTTGAGGAAGTTCGTAATGGATGTCTCTATATGGGCTTTATTTCCGTGATCATCCGGAAGGTCATCATTCAAACGCCAGTGACTGGGTGGAGTCATGGGATCATTAAGGTTTAGTTTAATTGATATACATGCGTTATCAGAGATAACAATGGATTCGATTTTCAGGGAGTGGGCGTTCTGTAATAAGGACTTGCTTATTATGATATAGTCCATACGTGTGAAGGAATAGTGTGGAGAAGAATAAAAGATGTAGTCTTTATCTGTTGGACTGTAGAGGTGCCAGATATCTAACAAGTTATTGTTTTTACAGCAGATTTTCATTTGTTTATGTGCTCTGTTTCCAATGAATTTGTGGGCAGATACCCTGTCAACATTGCTGTCCATGGGAAGATTGAAGTCCCCTCCCAAAATAACTTCTAGGTTGTCCGGGAGATCCGAGATCTGTTTGTCTAGGTTCCTTTAGAAATTTGAGGCATTATCATTAGGTGCATAGATGTTTACAATGAAAAACTCTACATCTCTTTATTCATTTTAGAGATGAGCCACCTACCCGCTTGATTGTGGGGATGTGCTACAATGGATAAACCCGATTTTTTCAAGAGTACTGTGACTACTCCATTTTCTTTGTTTGAGGCTGGAGATATGCCCACTTCGGAGATCCAGCATCTATAGAATTTAGCGTCTTGAGTGGATTTTTGGTGGGTCTCTTGTAGCATAACGATGATGCCCTCCAGTTTATGACAGTAATCCACCATTATTCTTCGTTTGACAGGTTGGTTAAGCCCTTTAGTGATTAGTGAATTAATGTTCATAAGCTGTGCCATCAAGATATGTCAAGGTCTCTTTGGATGTCAGGTGGCGGTTTAGGGGAGTCAAAGATTCTAAGGACGGACAAGTTCCATGCAATCAGCAATGGGAAGGAGATAGGTCTGGTAGTGCGGATACGGATCGGTCTAGTCCATGTGAGGCAATATAGATGCCCGTACTGCCCAGGTAGCCAGGGGAATGGGAGAAGGTGCAGATGGGAAGAGGGAAAAGCAAAGAAGATAAAAGCCAGGGGAGCACAAAACACATTTGAGACTGCAACCAAAATAACAAAACCACAAAACCACCCACTAACCCTACCCTGGAAATCGTGCAGAGCAATCTGCCCCACCCATGTCCTATGTGGGGTATCTAAGGCCATGGGCTGGCAGGTCTCCAAGACTGGCCAGGTAGCTACCCAGTCCTGCTGACGCATATGGTGTTATTTTACAAAGGTGAGGGGGCAATGGGAGGTTGCTGTGAGGAAGGGACGTCAGGGGTAGTAATAGGAGATAGGGAATTGATTGAGTCCCGATTCTGTGCAAGGGGGAGCTGTTGCAGTACAATATTCAGGTATCTGCGTATATGGTGGACTTGTTTTGAGGGTGGTTATGGGTAGTTGTGAATGACTAGTTCCAGATTCTATGCAAGTGTGGGATATCGCAGAATAATATTTAGGGATATGCATATGTGCTATATTTGTTTTGAGGGTGGCTATAAAAGGGATTCGTACCCAGTGGGAGACATGTAAAAGGGCCAATGTGGAAGGTTGTTAGACTGCCCATAATTTTGGACTATTACTAGTGTATTGGTTAGACAAACACATATGCATATATTTGAACATACAGTGTCAGGCAGATATGTATGGTACACCAACAGTAGAGAAAAGGATCTTATCTCTTAAGCAAAAGAGTGAGTGCTTCGGGCAGAGATACAATTGTGGTATAGTTATGTGTAAACTCTGAACCTCTAATCACCGGTATGTCCCGGGTGAGTACATTAAGAAACATCAACCAAAGGCAAACATGTAACATGAGCAAAATAACGACTGCATGGGGCAGCGTGTATAATAGCGTTTTCCTAAAAGACAGCAAGGTGTGTATTGCTCTTACGTTGCAGCTTTTAGGTAGCGTAGTTAAGGAGCATTACCTAAGCTCAGTATGTCCATATTGGGACCAGTCCCTGTACTTTATGACTATGTAGGTAATACCAAGCCATATAGCTGTGTGTAGTTTATAACCTTATGCAGAATCATGGCCCCAATGAAGAGGAAAGTTCCCATGAGCACAGTGAAGTGAGAGCCATTACTGCAGGCTAAAAACAAGCAGTAGCTCACGAACATTAGCGGCCAACCACTGGACACAGTTTTCTTATGCTGTTGGTTCTATTTAACACTGATTGGCCCTGTGAAAAGACAGCATCTCTAACCCATATGTCCTGTATTAGCTGAGTACCTGTATGCAGGGGCCGGGTAAGTTTTGCAAGACAATATGCCCCTATCGCATTGTATAATTGTGAGGTGACAGGTCACCATCAGAGGTGACGATATCTTGAACAGTAGAACGTTGGAACAATTATCTTAGGCTGGAGCAGCTGTAGGGAGAAACACCTTAAGAACATACAGCAATGTAACCATATAAATGAGGTATACCAGAAATATGAGAAGCCCAATATCTCAAGTATAATAATAAATGATATTCGCTCATCTTACTTATCCGCTGAAGCGGTACAGGATAGTCTATCAGCCCAGAGATATCATCACTCAGAACCACCATTAACAACAGTGTGGTCCCTTTGTTCTTTGTCCTTGTTGGTCAAGCTTTGTTGGGCAAGTCGCTGGTAATATACATCAAATACACATAGCTGATGGTATGCAGGAGTTCAAGAAGTTCTGAAGTTCATTAGGTGTGCAAAAAAAGTAGAGATTTCCCGTGGACAACAATCCGAAACCTCGATGGGCCTGCAAATGCATATTGAATGTTGACTGACAGAGGGCCAGGAAGCGTTTTCTTGTTGGGACCGTGTCTTTGGAGTAGTCTTGCGTAATGCTGATTAAGGCGCCATTTCGGATTACCTGTTTACTATGTAGAGATCACCCTATTTAACTTATCGTGTAGCCAAAGTCATTCCACGTGATGCATTTAAAGGATTCTGGGTTCATTGTGAGGGAATTGTCAATTTCCATGAGAGTTTGTGAGAGTCAGTGATTGAGAGAGGTGCCTAAGGTCTGGTGCTGAACTGACATAACAAAAGCCAAATAACAGAAATGCCAACTCACTTCCCACATTTCAAACTGTAAAGCATCTGTTGTCACGTTGCAAGAGGTGTGGCCGCCCCTAGTAAGAAGTAAGGCCAACAGTGATGCTCCCCTTAGGTCTCCCTTATTAACTACCATTAATAAAATATTTAATTACTATTAAAACTTCTAAACCAAAGCTGAGAAGTTCGGAAAGCTTCAATTCAGAGACTGAGTGTCTGATGAGCATGAGTTTCATTCAAAAACATTGAGCCATAATTTACGCAGTCATAAGGTGTGGGAGTTCTGGTTGGCTCTTCTCGCCCTCATGTTGTATACATTGCAGCATGGGCAGTAGATTCCCTGTGCAGTAGAGAGAGACACTGACCTTACTCCTACCTAACAGCAGGGGGTCTCTTGCGCCTGATAGTGGCTGGTATCCCTCAGCGGCTGCTTGGTGGCAGCTCCAGATTTCAGGCTACCCTGGAGTACGCCAGAGGCTGATAGGAGTGGAGCCATTTTCCTGCATCCCCTCCACTGTTCCATTAACCCTTGGGCCCTGGCAGATAGGCATACTTCCATCTGTTGCTATGGGCTTTACTGGTAACCCTGGTGCCTAGTCCCCACCGCAGGCACCCTCAGGTGTTTCTAAGAATGAGGATTGGGTCTGAAATAGAATCCTGAGCTTTCTGGGATAGAGTAATACCTCCAACATATTTACCCCCTGAAATGTCATCTTGTCTTCTTCAAATGATTTCCATTGCTGTTGTACCTGTTAAGTGTTGTCTGGCAAGTTCATTAGGTGGTGGTTTGCATACACGACTGATTGAATTAATTCACCACCTTAAGTATTTCATCTAATTCCTTGTAGCAGAGGAACAGAGCAATTAGAAATCATGGCCTGGCTCACCATAGTGATTTAAAAGTGAGCGTCCAGTAAACCATTTCAATTAGGAAGCACCACAACGGTTATTCAATGAAAATGAGGTTTCTGAGCCATTGCTCTAGGATTCACTCAGGGGCAAGTACCCTGCACGCCCACAGGAAGACCCAAAAAGCTCAAATTGTTTTAACTAGCTTTTCCCCTTGGCATCTTGAATGCCATCTTCCAATGTCTTAGAGGAAGCCAGTAGTCAAGTCACAGTAGCCTGAGACAACCACACTGAGTCCTCTAACTCCTATATTCACACTTCCGCCTCTGGGATTCTGTCTCCCACGTTCAATAACATCTGCCGTAGAAGACATATATCCAGGCCAACTTCACCAATTTTGATGCCTGAAGAATGACAGCCATCAAGGACATAGTGGGCTCTTAATCATCTGCAGTGCTGCTCTGCTTCACCGAGTGTCATGTGGACGCGTGGATGGGGGCCCGATTGCGCTAATTTGTCTATTACCTTCTTTTTGGGGCTCCCGCTGTTTTTGTTTTTCACCATGGTGTACTGTTGCTGATGAGTGACCAACTGTACAGTAAATATGAATGAAAGAAAGAAAGATTCACTGTGCGTCACACATTGACGATTAGGTCAGGCCAGTAGCTCAACAACACAGAAGGATAACATTTAATCTCCAGAAAGCAGTTGAAGAGGAACTACAAGAACTCCTCAAAACAGACATCATTGAGAGGATGCATGGACCAAAAAGCTCATGTTGTTTTTCCTAGCTTTTCCCCTTGGTATCTTGAATGCCATCTTCCAATGTCTTAGAGGAAGCGAGTAGTCAAGTCACAGTAGCCTGAAACACCCGCACGCAGTCTTCTAGCTCCTATATTCACCCTTCCGCCTCTGGGATTCTGTCTCCTGCATTCAATAAATTCTGTCGTAGAAGACAGAATCCAGGTGTTTCTATTAGTAATAGTACCCAAGTGCAACAACAGAACAAGTTTTTTTTGTGTGAATAAGAATACTCAATACCACAATCCAACAAAAGCAACACCCATGACCACATTTGTAAGACATGATCACACTCCTAAATGGAGCTCGCATATTCTCAAAACTGGACGTTAGCAAAGGATATCATCAGCTAGATGTACATGGGGATTCAAAATACATCATAAAATTCACCATCCATCCAGGTCTATTCCGATACAAACAGCAGTTTCGGAGTGTTGTCAGGAGTTGAGAACTTTCAAAAGTTCATCCATCATGTAATCTGTCCAGTAATGAATGCAGTGAATTGCAGGAGTGACACTTCAAAAAAGTCTACCTGAAGCTAAATCCAGCCAAGTTTGAGTTTTACAAGCCCAACTGCAGTTCTATTAACAGATTTTCTCCATGCATGGTATGAAGCCTTATCTAGACACAATCAAGGCTTTAAAGGAGACACAAGCCCCAAGGACGTATGCAATGTTATATTATTCTTAGGATGGGGAGTTACTGTGCTTGTTACATCAAAGACTATGTGACAAACAGCAATGCCCTGCAGGAACAAACAAGGAAAAGCCACAAGTTTAACTGGACTTCGGAATGCAAATAGGCATTTAAAAAAATTAAAAGGAGAATCAACAGCACCACCAACATGGCGTACTTTGACCCACAGTGGATGCAGGTCCAGTAGGCTCAGGGGCAATCCTGCCCCAAATGGACAAAATGAAGAGAGGCGCATAGTGTCATAAGACAGTCGCAGCCTGTCAGACATTGAACATTCTTACTCCCAAGTAGAGAAGGAAAGCCTAGCCATAGTCTGGGTGTGTAAACATTACCATATTTTGTCTTTGTAAAGCAGTCTGACATAATAATAGATCACCAAGCACGTATGATGATCTTTGGAAATCCCCGAGCTAAAATGCCAGCAAGAATAGAGTTCTGGAGAATCCATCTTTAAGAATACTCCTATTCCATCTAACACAGATCTATAAAAGATCATGATCCTGTGGATTACGTCTTGCCACTCCCTCCAAAGGAAGATGAACATGTTGTCCCCCACAAAAGAATACCCAAACCTTTTGATGACCCATACAGTACCACCGTTGCTGTCACTAAACATTACTGAAGAAGCCACTCAAATGGACACATAGCTGAGAGATGAGAAGACTGATCCAACAAGGGCAATAGAGACACCTGGTAGATAAAATCTGGCCTTCCGACAAGTGCATGAAAAACTAACCATGACCCTAGAGGAATGATCCTAAGAGATACCAGGATAGTTTTTTCTCATTCACAAATCATAGATCTCGCCCATAAAAGAAAGAGTGATAGTGGAAATGAAGAGAGCACTGCAAGATCGGTTGTGGTTCACATGTTGCAAGTGCAAGTGGACCTGGAGGGGTCTGCAGTAGCTGGCCACACTAGGGTGAAACTGGTCCTATGTTGCTTGTGTTCCGATCAGAGAGGACCTGGCTTGGATCAGCTAGGAGAAGAGACACTCAAGGAATGCTACCTTTGTCAAAGAACATGTGAGAAGACAAAATCACCACCATACCAAATGTCAGCTCCACCTGAAGCTGACTGGCACACCATCGCAACATATTTCTTTGGACCTCTAGCATTAGGAAAATACATTCTGGTTGTGATGGATGAATACTCCAGATTTCCTATCACAAAACAGATGTCAATGATCAGCACAAAACTGGTGATTCTGAAGCTGGATAAAATATTTGCAGAATGTGGCATTCCAGAAACGGTCAAGACCGACAATGGACCCCCATTCAATGGACAAAACTTTGCTGAATTTGTGGCACATTTAGACTTCGAACACTGGAAGATTGTGCACCTTTGGCCGCAAGCAAATGGCATGGTGGAGCGGTTCATAAGAACTCTCAAGAAGGCTGCATAACAAGCTAAACAAGATCATGTACAGTTACCACAAACTCTCAACCCAAATCTCATAGCAGTATTGCAGACCATAAACAGGAACTTTCTATACAATTAAGAGGAGGCAAGAAAGTGGTGGAGTGGTCTGCGGAGGAAGGATTAAGCACAACTTGAGGATATAAGCTCCTCATGTGTAGGCCTCGTAGACTAGCAAGTAGATATTAAACAAAGAAGCATTTATAACCAGGCAGCTCATTGTGCCTTATTTAGTAGGCAGCCGCCCAGGACTATCTGGGCTGAGGGATACACTACACATTGTTGGCTGTCACTCCACAACCAAATCTCTTGGTAATTGTTGTACCGTTCTGTCTCCTAGAGAAATCGCCAGGCCCCTCCAGGGGGCGACAGCACAGAATGTGATGGTCCCACCTAGGTGAGGAGCTCCTATGCCTAGGACCACATCGCAGGGGAGCGCTGAGACCTGTGAGCTGGGAAAGCTGTCAGATGCAATCCTGGATGTGGCTTGGCCAAACCCTGTGCATGTGGTAGACCTGCCCTTTTCAGATTCCATTCACAATGTTGGCGCGTTGGTTGATCACAGGTTTCCCCTGAGGGGATAGCTGCACATTTTCCCTTGGGGTGGCACGAGCAATTGTATCATTTCAGAGCTCACAGCAAGGTGTTTGGCAGTGGACTCCAAATGGTGCCCCCAAAGGCAAGCTGAAGATCCTATTGGGGCGGTCAAGGAACCTCTGAAGTTAAGCCGAGCCATTCGCTGCCCACAGCAGCAAGACAGTGCCCCAATAGTAACTGGATTCACCCCGATGACTTGATGGCCAACAGCTGCATGACTTTCAGAGGGGAGCCACAGTCCCTGGCGGGCCCCTTCTCCAAATCAGTCTCAGCTCGTTCTCCCTCAGATCCCTGCAGCATGAGGAGGGCATGGCCACACCACCAAGGAGCAGTTCAGTCGTGGTTGCCCTTGGCAGTCTTTGTTTGTCCAGGCCAGCAAGGCCTTCAAACTATGCCCCACGACTGTGCAGACCTCAGCCGTAAGCAGGCCAGTGTGCCCACATGGGGTCCCAGGGTCAAGGCATCAAGCTGTTCGCAGTAAGTCACTTGAAGGCTGAACCAGCAATCATTTTGTGCCCCAAGAGGCATCTCACGTTCATCTTGGTGCCGACGAGTTTTGCGTATGTGCCCTTGAGGTCATCTTTTCAGTGCCTTGAGTGGCAGGAGGCAGCATGCACAGCCGGGTAGGGGAAATACACAGGTTTCCGCAATCTTGTTGGAGCGGGTGGGGAAGTCACCTCAGTTCTCTCAACTCTCCCAGTGGCGCATCTCAGGCCGCTGCTATTTTGAAGAGTTGGTTTCTCTCCAAGGCCTGTGTCAATCTCTCTGGATATCTGGATGCATTCAGCCCTGGAGAACACCATGGATGTCATCGGCCTCTCAAGCCAATGGAGGGGGGGGGGGGGGAGGGTAATCTTATTGCTACCACAGACGTCACCATCTTTGTGGTCTCAGTTCACATCTGGCTTTGGGGCCCACCCACATCATGTGAAAGCTCCAGGGGGATCATCACCTCCAAAATGCATTCAGCAACAGATTGAACCATGCAGCAGGATATGTCTGACGACTGCAGCGGGTGTTCAGTCTGAACGCGCTAGGTTTGTGCTAGGATGGAGCTGGAAGTTTGGATGCAGTGAGATTCTCTAGAGTGTTTTGCCCTCTTGCTCGTCTTGCCTCTGTCCCAATCTGTATGTTCTTGAAACAGTGAGGTTAAAACTGTGAAGTTTGACTCTAGTCACCATGAGTGTGACAACATGGAATGGGTTCCAACGCCTACTACCCTGTTAACTTTGCAAATGGAGTTCTGCACCTGGTTTTGTCTCCTAGGTTTCCCAGTGGTGCAAACTACTTGATCGGTCCATTAGTAATCATAATCCAAAGTGAAGGCGAGACAGTTTACAAATCACAGGCAGTTCTGTTAAGTGCAGCATTTTCCTAAGCTCATACCTAGGCTCCGAGTCCATCTTGGTGTTCGGTGACTCCAAGAAAATCTCATAAGGATCACTGCAGGAATGCCCGAGTATAGAGAAGCAGCTGGTAGGACAGAAGGCATATGTAGAAGATGATTTTAACTTAATAATAATGTGTGCTTGTTGATATGTAACATTATGAACACTTGTGCACAAAAAACGAACAATGCTGCACTTAACAGAACTGTACTTTGCCTGTGATATGTAAACTAAGCCCAAACTAAGGCCCCAAGTCAATCTTGTTTACTAGGTAGCCATGATGTTTTTTTCTTTTCTCATGATGACACATCATGCAGTGACAATGTGCACCGATGTTCTGTAATGACATGCTATTCTTTAAGCCTTTTCACTACATTGGAGGCTTTCCCTGCTTATGATACATTAGGTTTGCTAATTTCTGGGACTTCCATCGTTTGTGCAACAAGATTTTTAATGCCACATTCGAAGACATTAGGTTAGCATAGGGCACAACAGTATTGAGTTGTGGCTAGTGCGATAATGGTGACATTATGTGACATTGTATAAATCTGTAGTGTGATATGTCAACTCACTACCACATTTACGCACCTTATGCAGACTTGGCGATTTCCTTTGCACTCTACAGTAAATTAGTCTCTGGAATGAGTGCGCATGTTTGGAGATCAGCCAGTCAAAGATTTTGACTCCGTCTCTCTAGAGAATGAACCCAGGTCGGTTCGTCTCTTGCTTTGGACTTTGACTATTTCTACTCTGAATCGCGACTTCATGTCATGCTCTTTGCTGCATTTGATTAAGCTTTATGCTAATTCCCTATGTATTCTGATTGACTATTCTTTTTGCCTTCTGTAATGCTCTTTGAATCATTCTTAATAAACCTTCATGGTTTACATTTTACTCCTGGCTACAGAGAGCTCATTGTATGAAATGCTATTTAGGTCCTTTGCAGTGTGGGGGTTTGTAGGGACACATTGCCTCATCCAGTCTTTGAACCTGCATAAGCGCTTTATCTCAAACTATCAAAGATACAGTCTACACATATAAGCTGCCTTCACATGCGGAACAGGCTGTTTTTGAGCACAGATGGTACATTGGTTAATATTGCGTTGAGATGAGGAAAGCTGCAACTTGCTGTAAAGAAGGGCTGAACAGGGAAAAAGTGGTGTTGGATGCTAAGGGTCTTCTGTTCTTGGTCCTTAGACCAGACACTTCTGTGAAGAAAAGTGCACCATTAGATATAAAGAAAGACCTGCTTTAGAAGATCATGGTGGCGTCTCTTAGCCACCCGGGGAGACTGAAGGTGGAGCACTGCGAGAAGGAATATGTATATTCTCCCTTTGAAATAGCCAAAGCGTTTCTTGATAGCGAGAAGTAACTTTTGAATGTTTTCAGTTTTTGAACAGCATTTTGTACGAAAACGACATATTGGACTTCTTTCCACAACAGATGGTCTCAAAGTATACAGATCTATCGAAATATCAGATATCCCCGGGACATCAGTTAGACTTAAACAGTGTGTGTCCCAAGTTGCAAGCCTTAGTGCATAGGCATTGTACAATGTGATGATCTCATCATGTCCCAACACCTCCAATGTTGGATCCAGTTTCCCCATATTTTTTTGTTGTCTCTTGGGACAGCCTCTGTTTTTACAAATCGGGATTCCAGAGCCATACAATGATCCATTGCCCGCACACAGCTCTCCACGTCGGGTGGTTTGACATTGCACCATTTCCTCGTGATGTCTCTGTCAGCAATAATGAAGTGAACATGTAAGAAGGTCATCATTTGTGGGAGATATCCCTCAGAGAATTTGCATGATAGAGAAGAAGAGCCCAAAGGCGGGGCTGAAGACGATGTTGTCCTCAAAAATAGATGAGGAAATAGGATTTGAAACAGCGTTTCAAAATACAGTCAATTGAGCACCGACTCAAAAAGGAATCGAAATCAGTAATTTAAAAAACCCATAAATGTTTAATAAAATATTAAGTTGCAAGGCACAAGACAAAAATATTATAAGTCCAAATAAAGCACTCATATAAATCAATGACCATGAAGGCTCTAAGCCTTAAAATAGATGCAGCAACAAGCAAACTCTGAAATAACAGACTAAGTGCAGAGTGTACAGCAAATCGAGAAAAAAAACGGGCAGCATACCTAGTAGTTCGGGAAGTGATCTGTAAGAATTTGGCTCATCCCCAAAGTTGAAACCTTCAATAATGTATTTGACAATGGAGAGCAAAGAAAATCACATATTTATCATGGGGTGAAGAAATGTAACAATAGATTGTCAAATCATAACAGCATTATAAAGCGTCATATACCACCATCATTACATATTCTACAGTAAGATTGTGGGCTTGTTGGTCTTCTGTTATCTCATTTTCCTTTCAATACCTATATTCATCCATGGATGTCATTGACTCAAAACATAGGTGTAGGAAAGTGGGTTTCTGTTCCAGTAACCCCCCCACACACACTTTTTGCCAGACTACTGATGCACTTTCTCTTGGTGTGCCCTGGGTCCCTGCCAATCAGGTTCCAAGGGCCTGTGTTCTTTCCCCGAAAACAAACCCAATTGGCATCTCTGTCCACATGTCAGCCCCTGGTAAATGGTACCACAGGTACCCAGGGCACTGTGACCAGAGACGGCCTCTAAGGGCTGCAGCACTTATTGTGCCACCCTCAGAGGCCCTGTACCCTAACACTCACACACTGCCTTGGCAGCCCGAGTGCCTTGGTGCAGAACAAAGTGAAGAGTCGACATGGCACACATCCCTGTGTGCCATGCCCACAAACCACTGCCCTGGCATACATCAGTCACCCCTCTAGCTGGGTCTCCTATGCCAGTGGTGAGGGTACAGGTGCATAAGCCCTGTACCCCTACAGTGCCCAAGTCCATTCCTGGGCACTGTAAGTGCAGTGCTGGCATTACGAGTATATGGTGCTGGGAGTTTGTCATTACGAACTCCACAGCACCATAATGGCTACACTGAAGACTGGGAAGTTTGGTATCAAACTACTCAGCACATTAAACCCACACTGTTGCCAGTGTGGGATTTAAAGTAAAATGCACAACAGAGGGCATCTTAGAGATGCACCCTGAAATTCGATCAACTACTAGTGACCTGACTGAATGGCTGCTTAGGCTGCCACCACCAGACATGTTTCTGGACCCCTGGGTCGAGAGCTCACTGCTCTCGGGGGGCCTGAAACAATGCACATCTTGGGACGAGGTGCCAAGCCTCCTCCCCCAGGATGGGAAGGGTTCACGAAGGAGAGACTACAAAGGCCTGCTGCCTTTGTGAGCCTCTCCAGACCATTTGCTGCTTTCAGCAACTGGTCCCCACTGGTTCTACCCCCCACTTTGGGCGGGAGAACTGGCAGGAAAAACAAGTGAGGAAAAGAGGTGTGCTTACCTCTGCCAACTCCACCCCTCAGGTGGGGGAGGCGAGGTGAAGAACAATCTCGAGTCCCCGCCATCTTGAGGATGGCGGGACTCAGCCAACCAGTGACAGGCTCCTGCCCACCTCCCACTGGAGAGTGGCAGAATAGAGGGCACCCTGCACCTTCCTTCCTCAGATTAGAAACCACAAGAAAAGAAGATAAGAAGGACCGAAGAGCCGTGCAGAGCTAACAAGAGGACGACACCCACTGACTTGGCCCCAGCCCTACAGGCCTGTCTCCCCTCGAACCTGCTTCCGCGAAATCCTGGCGTGCCCTGCAGTCAGCAACCTCACAAACCCCAGAGGACCTGCCTGCCTTCACTTCAAGGACTATCTCCCCAGAACACCGGACGTGTTTAAACTGCAGCTTCTGGTGCCAGCCAGAGACTGCGAATCCAGCAGACTCTGCACCCGCTGACCCCGGCCAGAGCTCGAGTGAACCAACACCACGAGGAGGTCCCCCAGCGATCCTGACCCGATATCCGGCGACCCCTGACCTGCCTCAAGCCTCCAGATGACGCCTGCAGCCTCAATCCAGAGGACCCCCCCTACCGCTACCAGGGCCGGTAAGAAAATCCGATGTCAAAAGGCACCCCTGCACCCGACGCCCCACAGCCTTGTGTGCCCAAACCAATGGTGCCTAACCAACCCACAACATCCCAACTTACCCCTCGAAGTGGGGGTCGCACCCAGAAGATCCTCGTCCCGAGCCTGCAGTGTTTCTTTGTCACGGAGGTTCTCCATTAAAAACAACAGGGCACCCGACCTCAAAACAGTACCCTGCACGCGGCTGCCCTAGTGCCGCTGAGGGTGCACCTTTGGTGCTATTTTGGTCCCCAACTTGCCCTGAGCTAAACCCTAGGAGCTTTGCTCCCACAGCCATGTGACCTGCTAGTCAGCAGCCACCAACCGGAAGCCCCCTATCCTCCATAGGATAACATTGGGCCTCAACACTCTGCACCCGGCCGCCCTAGTGCCGCTGAGGGTGCAATCTCAGTGCATCACTGACCTTGGGGGACCCCGGAGTCTAACCCCAGAACCTTAACTCCCACAGTCGTTTACTTACCTGCAAACTGTTAACCTGTTTTTCTTCCATAGAATAACATTGACAATATTCTTTGAAAAAACGACTAAGTGTGGAGTTTTGAAATCTGAAAATATTCTTTAAAAATCACACAAATAACAAAAACGCATTTTCTCAACTGTTTTCAGGAAATGTCCCAGTGCTGAATCTAGGCATCCAGCACAGAGTTAGAAAAAGTAACTTACCTGTCATTTGTTGAAAAAGTCCATTCATTCCAATGTACTATACCTGCTAAGTGTTGCAATCTGCTACATTATCTGTAAACCAAAATCAGTATAATTTCTACTGCATTTTTTAACTGTATTACAAACAAAGTATCATATTACTGCAAAGTATTTATATGCTTACCTGTGCCAGGCTTGCTTGGTTCTAGAAAAATAAAACAACAGTATATATGTTTTTATACAACAATAATTTGCCTAGAGTTCAGTTCCTGAGTGTGTGAATTCATTTGCTGACCAAGCTACCACTTTAAAGAGTATGGTTCTATCTAACTTTAACCTCTGCCTACCTTTGGGGACTCTTGGACTCTATACACACTGTACCTCACTTTGGTGCAGTATATATAGAGCCAGTTTCTTACAATAGGTCTAACTCGCCATTCATATGTCAATGACATCCAGATCATGGTTTCCATGAATGGGTGCCCTGATCAATCTATCGTAGTGACTAACTGGAAGATATTAAATCATGCAGTTTCAAAAACTGGCTGCAGATCAACAAAGGCAAAACTGAGATTATCCTGTTCAGAAGGGACATTGGATTGGTACAGGAAGGAACATGTGCTGCACAGAGTTGGTTGATTTTATATTTGCACATCAAATTACACCTCGTTCCAATGTGAAAAATCCTGGTGTGCATATTCAAGAAATCCTTTTATGGACGGTCAAACCAGCTTCACCTCTAAAACCTGCATTAACCATAAAGTACTAGACTGTTAATGCAATCTAATATAGAGCTACTAGGTCCTGTCTCCTTGTGAATTATCACAATGGGGCTCAGGAAGCAGAGTTTTTTTTCATCATTTAGCAATCCAAGCATTGAATTAATTACCCGACTCACTCAGGCAGCAATTGTCACTTTTGCGCTTCTCAATCATCCTTAAACCATTACTCTTCCAGTATTCTTATTTTGTCGTAACATGCACTAGTGACCCACAAGGGTCAGATAGTAGTTTGCAACGTAGGTATTGTCATTGACCTCATAATTTTATACGCATCAGAAACATACTATCATGCCCTAAATGGACATCAACCACGGTCTAAAGCCCTAAAGGGCAGTACCCTAGGCCTTTACCCTTAATGAGAAGGCAACCTCAATAGGTTTATAGGCCTTGAAGGGTAGCAAACTCGTCACACATTCCTGATAGGCCAGACAAGTGGGCATACACCGTTTTGGAAGTTCCAAAACAGAAGTATTCTCAACATAGGGTCTCAATCTCATTGTCCAATTTTATTTGAGGGGAGAAGAGGGAGTATTATGGTCATATAAGCCTGGTGCATAGAAACCAGGCCACATATGCTTTAAGGCAGCTACCTGGACACAAGTGTACATCTGACTGATTTGCAAGAAAGACCTAGAGGGACATGTCAGAAATACCTACATTGTGCAACTGCCCAGATGCATACTCCTTTTGATACACCAGGTGAATGGCAGAGAAGGGTACCCAATACAGGACAGTCTAGTTTGCATGCAGTGCTGCAACACCGCACAGTTTGGTCTGTGTCAGGTAAGGCAAATTCAGTATGCATCTCTGTTGGTGCAGCCATTGGACACCGTTGCCTAAACAAATACGCAAAATAAAGTAGCACCAATAGAACCATCAAACCCCCCAAAAATGAGCTAAAGGATTAAGCAGGCCATGATATACCAGTAAGTAATTTGGAAAGGATTATATTGTTTGTGAGTCGTGCATGCAATCATGTCTACAGAGTTTAATCCTATCCTAAGATGATCTTCTGTAGAAGTCGATGCCTGTGTCGTTCCTCGTGTGATCTTGCGGGTGTGGTGTCAATAGTAATGCATGTGTGCAGCAATCTTAACGAAGCACTCCAACATCACAGTTACACTGAGAACAAAAGTTTCCACTCCATACTCTTTTTTTAATTGATTTTAAATTTGACAAAGCATCTGGAGTTGACAGCCAAATCATTCTTTGCAGATGCTTTGTCAAAGTCACTTTCGGAAAAGGTTGGTTACTGGCTTGATGGCTGTTCTGAATGCGTCCAGGCTGAACGGGTTTCACGTTTCTTTCACTACAACCACAGCCTCGTGGATCTGAACTTTCAAATGCAGCAAGAACATAAAAAGTGACTGATTTTAAGCATGTTAGTTTCTCCAATAGGGTTGGAAAAAGGCTCCTGCAGAGCTCAGGACTGTGGGCTTTGACATGTAAGGTCGTAACACTCAGGCGTCTGTAAAAAGCTTTTGACAGATACTGTGATCATCCCTTACTCTTCTGCAGGAGTTCGTCCCAATGTGTCGCTATCGGTCACTTACGCAGTCCACTTTTTTCCTACCCATGGAAAGCACTACTTTCTGCTTCTGTCCAACGTTCTAGCGTTTGTTTTTCCACATGGCGGACATGGGAAGTAATGTGGGTTTCCATCTCATTGTTCTGGCACGCTTTGCCAGTATGAGGAGGGCTAGATCTGTAAGCTTTGTTGTAATCATGGCTTTCTTGGGTCCAGAGTAGGCCCCAAGTAGGCAGGCCTCTATATGTTACTATTTCAGTCTAGCTGTCACAGTTGAAATCATGGTCAACACATCTCCCAAAAAAGGGTGTCGAGAAGCACGCACCCATATCATATGCAAAATGTTGGCAGATGAGTGACAGCCATCCTATGCTCTCATATAAATCTGGCAACGTTTTTAAGGAGTAGGGTAGGTGTAGGATTTTAAACTAGATGAAATTGAAAATTGCGTTTTTGAAGACCTTCTGGAGAAATACCAAAGTGCTCTGCCATTCATTACCATTATAGGGGTGTTCCTTGTGTAGCTGTATGCTTGTCCCAGTATGGGTGTTGTCATGTTGCTGGATTTATAGCTTTCTTTGTTCACAGAGCAAATACATGTTCATGTAGGATTTTTTAAGGGTGCATAAACAATACTAACCAGTAACAAAATATCTAGTATGCAATTTTTAGCTGTGTATGTATAAAAAATTGGGTAACTGATTGACTGGGGCGTGAGCCTTATAAAGTAGCAACCACAATCCTGGTCATGGTAGGGCACAAGCAAACCCCATGTTAATCTGTGCTTAACCCCGGGTAGTTTGACACAGAGCAGTCAGGCTTAATTTAAGGGCGATGTGTAAGGTATTTGTGCAAGACTTCAAACAGTAAAACAGTGAAAACATCACACAAAAAGATCCCACACTAAATTGGGCTATAAAGCAAAATGTAATAAGTAAAACAAGACCAAAATGACAAAAATCCAGTCAGTAAAACCAGAATTATGAATTGTCAAATAGCACCAGTGCCAACCGCTGCCATCTGGTCGTGCTGGACCAGGATAAAGTCAAATGTTCAGGCTGACCGCGATTGACCACAGGTCAGATACAGACCCAGATTAGTCCAGCCGAAGGTTTACCGTCTCAAGTTCTGTGCCAAGAGTCCTGTTCGCATTGGAAAGGGTTGCGCGGAGCAAGTAGGGTGTTGCGGGAGTGTTGGGATGGCAGGAAGAGCAGGCCAGGTGTCACGGATGGGCAGGCTGGTGCAGATGGGCAGGCTTGTCATTCGCGTTGGCGGTCCCCCGCAAGCGGACGACGCTGCAGTGCGAAGAGACTAGCTGCTGTTAACATGCACTGATTTTCAGTGCTAGCAGCGGCCCGTTCGCTGTCACAATGAGCCCAAAAAACTTGACTTAAGAGCCCGTGAGCCACACCAAGGGTTCAGGCCCTGAGACGCACCACTTAGAGAACAGAACTCGCAGCAGCTGGGTCCAGGAGCTGGTTGGGGAGCCTTTTATGTCCCTGAGGCTCTGATCAGGAGGCCAGCAGACTAGACTGTGGAGTCACTCTGAGGTGCTGGGTTCAAGATGATGTTGCACGTCCAGTTCTTCTTCCCCAGGCAAGAGGGCAGCAGGTTCGCATAGCAGGGCAGCAATTCCTTTAGAGCAGCAGTCCAGCAGAGTGGCAGTCCTTGTAGAAGCACAGCAGCCCTTCTTCTTGGCAAAGTATCCATAGGTCCACACGTGTACTGAAGAGTTGGTATCTGATGTCCAGTATATATAAACACAGTTGTGCCTTTGAAGTGGTAAGAGGCTTCCTGAGGCATGACTTTGGAGTGCACAGATGCCCTGCCTTCCTGGCCCTGGCTCCAGATTAACTACAGGAGATATGCAGCAGTTTGTGTGGAACCTGGACACAACCTTTTCAAGTGTAAGAGGGGCTGGGCCAAACTCCTGCTATCCATCCTGCCAGTCATGGCCCATCCACTCCCACCTAAGGTTCCCCATTTTGTGTGGCTGTCTAGAAGGAATACACAAAACCCAACTGTCAACTACACCCAGTCATGTGACCCAGAGACGGCCTGCAGTTACCAAATGGCTAAGGCAAGAAAATGCCAACTTTCTAAAAGTTACTGAAAATTGAAAAATATTGCCTGAATAAATTCAAATAATCATAGTAATTTGAGTGTGTGATCTTTAAGATGAACGGTTGATTGAATGATTATTAGTTCTGGCATTTGTTTTGTTGATAATGCAGTAAACATGGCCTAGCCTTAATGATTAAGGCCGAACCCTTGAAAGGTTTAACAACAAAAAAAACTTTCTAAAAGTGGCATTTACAAATTTGCAATTTAAAATCAGACTTCACCATAAATTGTGAATCAGGAGGCACCAAACATGAACTGCTTTTCTCTTGCCATTTGTAAATGACACATATAAAATGTAATAAGGCAATTCCAATGTTATTCTATGGGAAAGATGAGTCTTGCAGTAGTGAAAAACGAATTTAAGAGTTTTTCACCACCAGAGCATGTAAAACATGAAAATCTGGTCCTGCTTTTTAAATGAATTACACCCAGCCCTCTGGGCTTTACAGGGCCTACTCTAGGGGTGACCTATTTAAAAGGTTTGGCCTGGCAAAAGGTTTACTGCCAGGTCGAAATGGCACTTTAAACTTTTCATACAGGCTCTGCAATGGCAGGCCTGTGACATGCTTAAAGTGCTACTTAACTTGGTGGCACAACCAGTCCTGCAGGCCTGCTAGTAGCATTTAATTTATAGACCCTAAGCACGTGTAGTGCCACTGTACTAGGGGCTTATAAGTAATTTAAATAGGCCAATTGGGTAAAACCAATTTTGCTATGTTCAGGGAAAGAGCACAAGCACTTTAGCACTGGTTAGCAGTGGCAAAGTGTGCAGAGTCCTAAGGCCCGCAAAAACAGGTCTGAAGGAAAAAAGTTAGGGGAAAACTACGCAATGGATGCCAGGTCTAACTATGCCTTTCAAGTTCACCGCTTAAAACATACAGCTGCTCTCCTGACTCCTTTTCATATTAATCTTTGGGGGTACAGCTTTGCTAACAGTCTTTTCATTAAAGGGGCTTTTTTCCTGCTTCCATACTGTTGCAGCCCTGGGTGCAGCCCTGGGTGTGGCTTTATTATAGCATTTTCCTTCTACGACACCCAGTGGCAAGGCACACACAAAGTTGCATATGAATAACCAAATGCATCCGTTAACAAAAAGCAAGACTTATTGGCTTTGCTAAAGTTTGTTTCAAGATGTAGTTTCCTCCAATGCCCTCTAAATCATTTCATTTGCAAGTGTGCCATGTCTAAAATATAATATCATTAAAGAAACTAGGATAGCTTCAAAGCTAATTTACGTCCATAAATCATGGATATGCCACACAGTAGCTGTCCCACCACAGTTCAGTCCCCTCCTATAGCCACTCCTGTAAGGAAGTATCTTACATTTTGGATATTAATGGTTCAACTGGTCTGGTTTCTCTTTCACCTTACATTCAGCAGCCACCAAGGCCAGTCTGTCATCTAAATGTCTGACACATTGCTAACAACTTAAAAATAACTCCCATGATTAGGCACTAGTTAATTAAATACGGATTTTCTGGACTACTGTTAGATTATTAGGGTACTCAGTCATAGGGATATGGTGGAATCTTGACAAGGCATTCTATAAAGAGTAAAAGTAATTCAGCCTTCTGCTAAACTGTTTTAAGGCATTAATAAACTAATAAATAAGTTTCACATGAAGCAGGATATATCTCAAACAATGTATCACTCTTGGGCTCTCTGTAATATTCACCTATTTCTAAATAACCAAACACACAACTCCAAAAATATATATTTTTTATTTGTGATAAAAAAAGGTGAGAATTACAATATTCTATTATTTAAAAAATGTATCTTTATGAGGCAGTTTCATCTGCAAATATATTCTTCCTGAGATACTCCATCCAGGCTTCTTTTGTTGAAAGGGCCATTGAATTCCATTCAAAAAGAGGAATCTGCAATAGAGCAAAGTGCCTTTAGAAGAATTTTACAGAATAACAGGTTAGAAAACATTTACTTTCGAACTATATCGCATATTGTGCAAACCACATAATATGAAAGTCGCTATAAATATGTTCATAATTTTCGTCCTGATAAAAAAAAAAAAAACATCATGTTAAAAGTAGTTCATCCTCAGTATGTGTGCATTGTTTGCTGGCTGTTGGTTTTGCCAACAGCAAACAAAGAAAACAGGCTGCCGAAGAATGCTGAAGCCAAGGCATATTCTAGTGATCTCTGCCTCCTGCATTGCCTCCCAGTTCATACACATGGTGTGTGGATCAGTTACCGGAGCATGCAGATGCAGGAACCACTAAGCAGCAGAAAAGGAAGGATGCACAGAATACCCAACATTCAGTGATCCAACAACAAGATTTGCAGGAGAACAAAGACATCACTAAGCCACAATGACTCTCCAGGTAGATTGGACGAGAAGTCAAGGCCTAAATCATTGGATGGAGTGTAGGGTCAATCTAGGTACAGTACAACGTAATTATCACAGTTGCAATAAAGATATAGATCCTATATAATATCTACAAAGTCCTAATGTTCGAAGATTTTGGGACACCTGAAATGGAAAGACACAGCATAATGCAAAAAGCATAAGCGAGCCCTGGCAGCCTAAGAGGAACTGTTTGCATGCTATTTGTCTCACTTACATTTTTTTTTTTTTTATTAAGTACCTAGTATGATTCTTTGGTATTATTTTTTTTTTTGATAATCAAATTTATTGTTTTACAACACGGAGAACAAAATCAGCAAAAGCACGGAAGACAGAAGATCAATTACATTCTTGAAAGTATAGCATCCCACGGTTTCATACCCCATAAGACATATACATGCAAAATTAAGGAAGCAAATCAATCCGAACCCTCCACAGTACCCAACCACATCCCCCACACCCTTCGGTATTTTTTGGGACACCCTCTCGCCACGTTAAGGGCTTTCTCCTGGGTCGCGCACCAATCCACCCCCCTTCGCCACCTCCCAAGGTCAGGCGGGTCAGGACATTTCCATGCCGCCGCTATGTCACGCTTGGCCACAATCATAGCTGTATTAAAAAATATCTTGTCATTTCTGGACCCGTCCAGACCGTCCATGATCCCCAATAGTAAATGACGTGGATCATGGGGAACTCCCCATCCCAGGACCTGCGTGAGCTCCTCCTCAATGGCCCCCCAAAATCGCTCCAGGCAAGGACAGGACCAAACAACATTGAAAAAATCAACTGGGGCATGATTACATCTCGTACATGACGCGTCCGGGCGCAAGCCCGCTCGGTGAAGGCGCAGGGGAGTGAGGTAAGCAGCATGTAAGTAGTAGAGTTGGATCAGATTAAGTTTGGCAGAGGCGGTGACTGTCCTGGGTGCCATGAGGGCGTCACGCCAGTCCACCTCGTCGAGGGGGCCTACCATTCTACCCATTGGTCCCTCAATTTATCCAGGGAGGTGGTGGTGTTGTTGACTAAGGAGCGATATATACGGGAGATGCTCCGCTTGCCTAGATCTCCCAGCATTGTCTGTGCCTCAGTAGGGCTATACTCGGGGAGCCTTGTGTCATCCGTGATGTGCGTTTGGAGGGCGTGTCGCAGATGCAAATACTTATAGAATTGGGATGAATGTAGGGAATAACGGGTTCGAAGCTCCTGGAAGGAAAGCATATGGCCTTTAGCCCAAACATCCCCTAGCTGTGACATGCCAATGAGGTCCCAAAATGTAAACCCCTGCAGCCCACTATCCTCCCGTGGCCAAGCCCCATGTCAGAGGGGTGTACATTGGGTCAACCTACGCGTCCAGCCGGTGTGGGGCAACGAGGCCCGCCAGGCCAGTAACACAGAGCGTGTCACATCAGGTAGTTGGGATGGAATGGGCCCCCCCGTAAATCATAGCTTGGATTTTGGGTAGTCCCAGCTCACTCAGCTCGAGGCGGTAGGCCGGGTCAGACCAGCCCCCATTCATCCAGTCGTGGACCACCAGGAGACGCGCAGTCAAGAAGTAAAGATATAAGTGCGTCATCTCCATTCCCCCGAAGGAGGGGATCCGGCATGCAGACAGAGCCAGGCGCGCCCTTCCCCCTTTCCAGAGAAACTTGGTAGCTAGACTGTCCAGTTCCCGGAACCAGGTCCTGGGAAAACAGAAGGGGGTATTTTGAAGGACGTAAAGAAATCTGTGGAGGATCATCATTTTAAACAGAGCAACCCTCCTCAGGGGGTTTTGGGGCAGCGTGTTCCATTTATGGAGATCCTCTTTGGCCTTTTTAACCAATGGGGCGACATTGAGGGATCAGCCCAATTCGGGAAGAAGGGTGATCCATATCCCCAAGTATTTAAAGGATTGTCGCCGAAGCGGTATGGTGGATTGCCAATCGTAGCAATCCGTAGAGAGGTACAGTGGGACCAAAACTGATTTCCCGGAGTTCAGCCGAAGACCAGAGGCCTGCCCGAAGGACTGTAAGATCTGGAGGCAGTATGGCCCGAGGAGGCTGGTTCAGCCAGAAAAATCAAGATGTCATCCGCATATAATGCGATCTTGTCCGTTTCCATTTTGGGCCACTCCCAGCCACGAATTCGATCTTCAGCCCGCACTAGGGAAGCCAAGGGCTCCATCGCAAGGGCAAATAGCATGGGTGAGAGGGGACAGCCCTGTCTAGTGCCCCTGCTAATGGGAAAGGCCTTCGACAGTGCCCCGTTGACCAACACACGCGCTCTCAGGTGGGCGTACAGGACCTGAACCAGGGCCCTAAATTGAGGCTCAAACCCCGTCTTGGCCAGCACGTCCTGCAGATATGTCCAGTCCACAGAGTCGAATGCCTTTTCAAAATCTTTGGACAGGAGAGCTAAATATGGGGTAAGTAATTGCCGGTGAGCTAGAGCCAGTTGCAGCCTTCGGAGGCAATGACGGGTTCCACGTTGAGGCATGAAGCCACCTTGGTCAGGGTGGACCAGCAGGGTTAAGTAGGGCTTCAATCGCTGAGCCAGAATGGCGGCATACAGCTGAACTTCGGTGTTGAGGAGGGAGATGGGACAGTAGTTTGCGCATTGACGGGAGGAAGGCTGGGATTTCGGGAGGACCACAATGGTGGCGATATCCGTCTCTGGCGGAAAGGAACCTCTCTCCACAGATTCCTGAAATAGGTCAGCCAGACGGCGTCGCATAATACTCTTGAGGAAGGACATCTGGGCCCAGGGTCTTGCCCGATGAGGTGAGGGAGATCGCTTCATCGATTTCTTTCCGAGAAATGGGGCGTTCCAGATCTTTTTGGGCGGTCATCTCCAGCCGAGGGAGACGTGCCTTACCTCATTCAAGGAGATCAGGGAGCGATAGGTCAGGGGTATGCGCTGTGTATAAACGCCGATAGTAGGTGGTGAAGGTGACGGCCATCGCCACAGGGGCGTGGTGCACCGTTCCAGCCTCGTCTACCACCTCTGGGATAATGCGGTTCGCCCTGGGGTATGTGGCTAGCCTGTGCAGGGTCGTACCGTTTTTGTCTCACCAGCCATAAATTCTCGCTACCGACGACCTCCATAGGAGCTTAGCAGCATCCAGGGATAATTGTCTAATTTCTTCCAGAAGGTGAGCAAGCTGTCGGGCCTGGGCTTCGTCATCAGACAGAGACAGTAGTTGTTCCAAGCGAAGCGCCTGCGCTTCCCTCGAGGTGATTTCACACCATTGTGCCTGCCTCTGGTGCTTGAGCTGCCCCTTCGTGACACCCCGAAGGGTCACCTTTCCTACCTCCCATAGGGTACCCGGGGAGGCTCCTGAGCCTTCGTTATTAAGGAAGTAGTGCTTGAGTTCTGTCCCCACCACCTTTTTGAACTCTTTGTCTTGGAGGAACCATGCGTTCATTCTCCATGTTTGGCGGGCTTAAGTGGGGAGAGCCCCCGTGCTAAGGAGTACTGGAGAGTGGTCAGAAATACCCCTAGGCAGGATACGGACGTCTATAATCTCAGAGCATTCAGATGCGGGGACAAAGATCGCATCTATGTGCGCCTGTGTATGGTGGGCCGCAGAGGTGTGTGTGAATTGAGTGGTGTGGGGGTGCCATGTGTGCCACGCATCGCAGAGGCCCAGAGACTCGGACCAGTTTTTTAGCTGTTTCGCGTGCGCCGTTCGGGAGTACCTGTTGTGTCAAGGGCCGGGGAGGAAACTGCATTAAAATCGCCTCCAACAACCATGTTGCCCAGAGGCATAGTGTTCATCAAGGCAGCGGTATGTTCAAATGTGGGCGTGAGCATCGAGGGTGGGCATATACAGACATGCGATTGAGGGGGGGAACCAGCCAGTGAGCCACAAACTGTCACAAATGACCCTTGAGGATCGTGGGTCACCTGGAAGAGGACAAAGGGCAGAGCGTCTCAAGAGGATAGCCACCCCACGGGAGCCCCTCGAGAAACCGGAGTGCCATACTCTATCGTATCCATAGCGAGCCAGGAAGGGGCAACAATTACCTAGGAGGTGTGTTTCTTGAAGCATGAGGATATCTATGTGGAGGCGTAGCGTATAGCGCAGAACCGCTGTGCGCTTATGTCGGTCCAGGAGACCATTAACGTTCCACGACAACACGTGGAGAGACGGCCCTAGGTGTAGTACTAGCAGTCATGACAGATGGTACCTGGTCTGGGAAGTGCAATCTGACAGGGGTGCGTGAACGCGCATGGGAGCCTGCAAATGTATGGGCAGTCGCTTGCAGTAAGGACATATCCATCCATTGTAAAGGAAGCATGTGCCATTCTTCGGTCGCTGAAACAAAAGGCAAGAAAAACAATAACATAGGGATAAAACCTTTCCCAAACCTACGCCTCATCCCCACCCTACACTTCGAGAACAGAAGTATCTGTCGACCCCCCATGTTAACAATACCAAACTACAACGCTCGTATTGGTTACGTGGAGGACTCCTCCAGAAGGACGGATAAGCAATGGATCGGCATTAGAACCAAGTAAATGAGCTTAGAAGTCTACCAATGTAAAAAAAAACAGAGGGAGTGACCCGTCCCAGTGGTCAATGGACAGCATACAGAGTCCAACAGGCACTCAGAGAGTAGGAGTGTGAGAAAGATCAGAGTTCGGTCTGGGTGATTCCACCCAGGTTGGCGATGAGGAGGGTCTGGGTAAGTCCTCGGTAGAACGGTGCCTGGTGCGAGGCGGAGAGCCCGACTGGCTGGAAGAGTCTGGAGTTCCATGGGCAGCCACGCTCGAGGATATGGGTACAGTTGCCTGCGATTGGCGTCCCCTACGAGATTGCGTGCGGCACCGGCGTCCCGGTGACCGTGGCCCCTTGGGCTGGGAGCCTGTGGGTCCCGGAGAGGGGTCACGCCTCAGGCGGATGGGATGCTCCTCCGTCAGCCATGTCCACGCTGCCTGGGGTGAATCAAAGAACTGTGTTTTGTTCTGGAAAATAACTTGCAGGCGTGCAGGGAACTGGAGCTGGTATTGTAGGCCAAGGGCCCGCAGCTTCTGTTTAACATCCGTATAGGAGCGCCAGAGTTCTTGCAGCTCCATAGTGTAGTCCAGGAATATCATAATGGTATGGTTTTGAAATTTGAGGGGACCTGTAACACGCGCCACTCGCAAGATGGTGTCCCGGTCCTTGAAGTTAAGAACTTTCAGGATGATGGGGCGAGGCGGGGCACCTGGGGGCGGCCTGGGTGGAAGGGACCTGTGAGCTCTTTCCACCACAAACAATGATGACAGGGTGCCTTCAGGCATCCAAGATGTGAACCAGGCCTCGACGAAGGTGGCCACCTGGCCCGTCTCAACTCCCTCGGGAAACCCCACCAGACGGAGGTTGTTACGACGAGCGCGGTTCTCAGCATCTTCGGCCCGCCGATGAAGCTCCTTGGTATGAGTGCGGAGATGGGTCACCTGTACTTTCAACTGTGAGATGTCGTCCTCTGCAGTGGATTTACGAGACTCAGCCTCAGTCAGCTTCGCAGTGGCGTTACGGAGGTCCTGCAGGAGGAGCGACACGTCCACCTTGATCTCTCCAATCTTCCCCTCAATGGACGCTTGCGAGGCACTAATGGCCTGAACGATGATGTTGAGTCATTGAGGCAGGGGAAGATTGGCACAGTCAACCATCGAAAGTGTTATCAACCATCATCATCACGTTCGTGAACACCTGTGGGGCACTGGTAAGGCCCAGAGACCTGCAAACTGAAAATGCTCCTGGGCCATTGTGCACTGCAGATAGTGCCTCTGGGCCTGCAGGATGGCAAAGCAGGAATATGCGTCCTGCCATCAAGTCTCCAAGATCAAGGCCAGACAAAACCTGGGCCAGTACAAGCATATTGTATTTGTCCTTCCGCAGGAAGGCGTTTAGAGGACAGAGATCTAACAACCGGATGAAGGCCTCCATCCTTCTTCAGCACAAGGAAATAGCGGGAATAACACGGAGTTCCTACTTCTTCCAAGGCCAGATCCCTCTGTACGGTGCCTTTGACCCAAATGATCTGCAGTTCCTACACAAATCTGATAAGTGCGCCTCCATCATCCGCGCGGATGGGATTGGAAGGTGCTGCGGGTAGTATTAAATGGGAAGGTGTAGCCGCGTGGGACAATCTGGAGGAGCCATGTGTCTAAACTGAAGTTCTCGCCACCATTGGAGGAAACGTCAGATCCTACTTTCTACAGGGTGGGTGTGTGTCGAAAAGGACACCCTAAAGTGTTATATTATGGCTGCGGTCAGTAGAGGCATGGGGGACCCGGCTACATGTTGTCTCTGATGCCCTGAACATCTCTGGGTGCCATAGCCTTGCCTACAAAATGTCTGAGAAGGTTGTTGTGCCAGTTGCATGGTCTGGTGATGGCGAAATTGGAAACCCCAGACACATTCATGTAAGCGACAAAACTGTTGGGAAAATTGCCTGGTAGAGGCAGACAGTCCCAGGAAATGTGCTGTGGCAACGGTGTTCCAGGGCCGAGCCCACTTTCTCACGGAATGCCTCTCACTGGTATGCCATTAAAAAAGCCTAGCCATCCTCTGAGAAGCCTGAAGACCTCAACCAGCTGTGCCCATTTCCCGAAACAAGCAATCTATTATGTCCAGGCTAGACTCACTAACACATTTTGCCGTGTTGTTGCTGTTCGTTACGGATTAAGCTAAAGATGCCCATTGGTCCCACAGAACATGATGCAAGGCTGGCGGAAGAGAACATACACTTGCCAAAAGTCTCCATGCCTTTAGATTCACAGTCAGGAGGAATCATAGGAAAGGCACTGGGGTTTAGTCGGCTGATGGACACTTGTACCACTGGATTTTCCAGTGTTGAGTCAGTAAGTCAGGATTACCGGGTGCTTGTCTGTGGCAACACAATACCTGCTTATTGACTGGGAGCCCAGAAACTGGTTTTGCCCGAGTGGGTATCTGAAAGAGCTTTGTTAAATGGCAGGAGAGGTTAACTAGGTGCCTGACCGGGCTGGGGAACTTCCGTCAGAACATCCGTCTACTTCCACAGAAGAGAGCTGCAGATCAAGGACCACACAGCTGGTCACATGACCATAGCAAACGAAGCACTCTCCTCTGTGACAGGACGAAGGGGAGACACTAATCCAGTGTCTGGGGAGGTGTTGTGACCACTAGCATCCTGTAATTCTGCATACCAACTGTCCTCAATCTTCTGTGGGACAAATTCATCCCCTTCATTATAGTGGCATTTGTCAGAATCAGAGCCTAAGAACTGGGGTAAGGTATGAGCTCTGTCACGTGGTAAAGGCAATGTATCAACGTCAGAAGGGTTAGCTATAGGCTCTGCTCCAGTTAGATGGGGTAGATTTAGTCGGAAAGCACTATAGGTGGTTGATCCTCTTCAGTCAGCGAGAATGTTACAGGAACCAGCTGCAGGGAGTGGTGCCAGAACCAAAGTCGGCACCAAAGCCGGTGTAGAGCTTGAAGCAGGTTCAAAAGGTACAGTGGGCACCAAGGGTGAACCTGCTGGTGAGACAATGACTAGAGGTCTCTCCAGATCCTTGGGGCCGGAAGGCATGCCAGAGGGAACCAGGTTGTGCCAAATATGTAAAGCATGGCATCCCTAAAGTCCTCAATTTGCTCCTGGAAAATCGGGCTCCATCGGGACCAAATTCTGAATTGGTGCCTCAGGAGTTTGGGAGAGAGACCTAGTGGCAGACTGATGCCCTCCCACCCTCTTTGGAGTTCGAGAGTGGCAGGAAAGGGCCAAATCATGCTAGGACTGTTTTTTCTTTGACTTACCTGAACACTTGAAATGCTACAGGATCTACAAGAATGACTGCGTGAGCTGGATGAGACCTTCCTTTCAACTTTGGCTAATCACAGCATAAAGACTTCTGATGAGAGTTTCGCCTCATGGTCCTGTATGGCATTTTTACTAATCTGTCCAGTCATCCCAGGCCTTAGAGTCATGTTCTGATCCCAGGCACGACAGGCATACCACGGGGGAGTCTGTCACAGACATTTATTTGCAACAGTCCCTAAGAGGTTTAAACCCTGCAATTTTGGGAGACGATCAATTTCCCCTGCACACTGGTAAAAAAGATCAAATTTGTTGAAAAGGACTCAAAAGAGAGTAGAACTGCAGATAGGTTTCTGAAGGTGCGGAAAGAAAGGAAATGACATCAGTGCACCAGGGTGGTGCTTATATGCAGCCCCACTCGTCACTTCCAGAGTGGCATAACGTCAGTGAGGAGCCGCACAACACCACCTACTGGTGCAAAGGAGTACTAGATTTATGTTTCCAGATCCAATCTGACACCTGGGGGACTATTCATAAGTTGAGTTATACATATTGAGAGTTTTTAAGTGCTGTTAATGTGAGGATTCGTAAGGGTATCTGAAGTTTTTCCTTGTGTTCTACCATGATGGCAATCTAGTTTTTCTTTCTGGACGGTCCGGGAGGGATGCCTTAGCTATTTTTGCCATCACTTATCTCAGACTATATAATGGTGGCAGTAGTGCATCGATGCCAAAACCAAGTCTGTTTGCACCCATCTGTGCACAGTGGCCAGAAACCCTGCCTGTTGTATAGCTGACCCTGAAACAAAGACTGGGCAATAAAGCACGATGGAAAATAAGTGGAATCGTGACATGTTATTGTTGTGCCTCTTATGTCGTTTGCACACCACTGTGCTCAGCCGGACTCTAAAACTGTTCAGAAATGTATTGTAAATGGTACATATAGTCCTGATTCTCCTATATCACTAAAACAATCATGAAACAAGTAGTAAGTCTTCAAGAGCCATAATAAGCAATGTGTGGTCTACAGTTGCTCACGGTCCTCAACTTAACTCAACCTGTGGCGGTTGACATCAAATCTGAAACACTATTAATGACTTTAAGAGGTGAGCATAAACCTCTTTTTTTGTTGTTGTTGTCCTATCGCCCACCTCAAACCTTTTTTACAGTCATAATTTACTGGACAGGATCAGCACATTTGCTCTACAAAACAATATGCCAACAGTATTGGGGAATTTTAATTTATGGCCGAATGGCTGGAATTGCTATCGGAAGGCAATACTGGCCATTTTAATATCAAGCATGGAAACGATTAATCTGCACTTAATTCATTCTCTTCCCAGTCATAAAACAGGTTACTTGCTTCGGCCTATCTTTTTTTCTATATGGAAACATTACTCTAGGGGTCTCTATTGAATCAGAATGGAGTGACCAGATGGTTCTTCCGATTATAATTCTTTTAGATGGTAATGTTGTTAGAAAATAACTCCCTATGTTATTAGAGATGGAAACTGTCAAATATTCACCTCATTTGTTGATCTGTGCATAAATTTTTAAGGATCCCCAAACACTGGTAAATGATCCTGGTTGGTTAGTAGCACACTTTAATGGTCACTTAACTTCATTGCTTGATTCTAAGCTGCCTATGACAGAAAAATCCTTGAAGAGACCTAGTACATAAACAACTGGTTTACAAGGGAATAAGCCAATTTCAAACATCGCTCAAAACAACTAAAATTACAATCTAGATGCAAAAATGAATTTTTCTTTTGAATTAAAATTGTATAAGAACCTGATAAAAGACAAAGGAGATGTTACTTACCCTGCAAGCATCTGTGCATAGCATGTAATCCTATAGATTCACCTGCTCTAGTGTTGGGGTCAGGCGTTTGAAATGTTTTTTCAATGAAACTTGCAAGTCATAAGATGTGTTGCGACTCCTTGTTTGGTCTGCAGTGCGCATGGGCACCGACTCCATGTTAGATTGTTTTTTTGCACAGCGGATAAGAATGTATCTGGAGTGTTGAGTAAGCCTTGTATGGTGCACTATGTGTACTGAGCAGTGTTGACTGAGTAATAAAAGGAGAGATCTGCAATCACAAGCTCTGGGGAGAAGGGTGGGCACATAAAATCTTCAGGTCTGTATGCTGTGAGCAGATGCTTACAGGGTAATTGACATTTTCGATTCCTAGCATGTGAGGGTGTACATACACATGCTTTGCATAGACCTTAAAGTGTTCCCTACATAAGCAAAGGCTAGCGGGTAGATAATGTAGATGTCTGGATTGAAGCCCTTTAAACTTTCTCGCCAATCATAGCCTTCTAGCAGGCTTCGAAGTTCACACAGTAGTTAGTGCTTGCTAAAAGCGTATAATGTTGACCAGGTGGCCTCTTGTAAGATGAGTGCTTGCAGCTCGCTTATGGCCACTAGGAAGGCTACTTCTAGGACAAGAACTGCAAGAAGAAAGAGTAGATAGTTTCAAAGTGTGGCCACATCAACACTGCAGCTGCCCAGCGACCCTAAGCTTGTGACCACTGCCTCGCACATATGAAACCTGGCGTATGGAATGATGGAAATTCATGAGGCCATCATCCAGAGAAACCCCTTCACACATATCGCCATGAGCTAATAACTGGGCTGCAAAAGAGGCATCAGATGCTGGAATGACAACACTCTGTGGTGTTGGGGGAAGGCATTTCCTGTAACTGAATTCAACACAAATTACAGGTAGGGTTTATCTGTTGAGGTCGAAGATTGGATTTGGTGGCATTTATGGTAAATCCCAACCTGTGGAGCAGGGAAAATGATGCTTGAGGGCACTAGGCTTTGCTGGTTGTTGCCGCTCTTGATCAGCCAATCATTGCGATAGGGGAAGACGCCAGGGCCACCATTCACAAATGTGCGCCCACCACTGCTAAACACCTTGTGACCACCCCTGGACCCGTGGTTATCCCAAAAGGAAGTATTATGAATTGATAGTGATGTTCACTTACCACAAGGTGAAGGTACAGGCGGTGGAACAAATGGATAGGTATGGGAAAGAAGGAGTGCTTGAGGTAGAGTGGCGTCATGTAGTCGCCTTGTTGGAGCAGAGGGTTGATGTTCTGCAGGGTTGTCATATAGAAATGTTCAAACAGGATGTATTTGTTTACAGGCCTAAGGTTCAGGATGGGCCTGAGGGAGTCACCCTTTATGGGAACAAGGAAGTGACTTTTTATTTCCTGAAATGATCAGCTGCTGTGTATTTAGAACCAGGTATTGAGGCAACAGTGAGCTTGGACATACTCAACTGAACACCCTCCTCCACGGAGTTCACAGCACCTGGAGACCTTCACGGGTGATTAGGCATGCTTTACAAACCCTGTCTGATCTTCATCAAAAAGAGTTTCAGGTAGCTCAAAAACACACTTGAGTGTTACCTGTAAACATATGTGAAACTCAGTCTAGCAGCAAGAACTTCCAAAGCTCTAATGCAGATAGTGATGGCGCTTGTACGAAAAACTTAATGATTATAGTAGGCTGTAAGCATGAGATAGGCATTGCCATGGTTGGATCTACTGGAGAGATATTCTGTGAAATGACCCTAGGGAAAGGCATTCCAACATCTAAGTACTGTGACGTCTCTGTGGTACTAGGAGGAGGGTAATCTAATGAAACAAACCACAGGCCGACAGCATCAATGGGCTCTTACAGGGCATCTACACACTCTCTTAATAGAGACTACTCAAATAAATGAGTCTTTAGAAAATACAGAAAAATGCATGTATCTGGTACAAATTCTCTAGCAAGGTATTCCACAGAGACCTGACATGACTCAGAAGCATCTAATTGTAGAAAAGAAGACAAAACTTATTTCTGCTGATTTCTGCTCCTTCCTAAACACAGACGTTGACTTAGATTTACAACACAAAGCACCAAAGAAAGAAAACTTTTGAAAAATGACTGGATTACTCACCTGAACCACGCGATAACCAAGAATTTCAAGATGTCTTTTTTTCATGAGGCATTCTCCTTTCAGGTGACTAGAGTTCTTGCAGAATGATTTTGAATCAAGAAACTCCAAAGCAATTCTATTTGAAGAAGAAAAAAAGCAGTAACACATTTACATCATGCCGCTATGTTATAAAGAAATCACATTTCCAATAACTTAATTGCACGTTAACTGCACTTTATTTGACAACACGCACTGGCGAACAAAATAGGTCTGGATTTAATGCGCTGACAGAAGGAGAAAGTGTTAGAAAATTCAAGGCAGACAAGGTTAAGTAACGAATTATGTGGGCAAAGTCATGCAAGATCGGGACGGCCATCTGGGGGTCAAATGTCTTGACAAGTCAAAATAGAAAAGCAGCAGATCAGCAATGACAGGATCAGCTGTAATGCAAGTGCTGAGAAAAGAGACAACAATAATTACTCAACAGACTCATACCGAAATAGAATGCAAGTATGACGAACACTTCAATGCGACAAAACAAAGTGATGTATTGAGTATTCTTTTGACGCGCTCTTTGCTCCAGCACTACCTACCAGCCGTGAGGGGAACGGCATTTCAGCGGGCTTTCTGGCTGTCACTTTGCCCACGAACTACGCTGCCGTGAGGGGAACGGCCATTACGAACTACATTCCCCAGCATCCCCTGCTTCGGCGCACGCGGATGAAGACGCCTGGCAGCGCCGGTACTCCTTAAAGGCCGCCAGGTGCCCCCGCAGCGCAGGACGCGCTCTTTGCTCCAGCACTACCTACCAGCCGTGAGGGGAACGGCATTTCAGCGGGCTTTCTGGCTGTCACTTTGCCCACGAACTACGCCGCCGTGAGGGGAACGGCCATCACGAACTTCATTCCCCAGCATCCCCTGCTTCGGCGCACACGGATGACGACGCCTGGCAGCGCCGGTACTCCTTAAAGGCCGCCAGGTGCCCCCGCAGCGCGGGACGCGCTCTTTGATCCAGCACTACCTACCAGCCGTGAGGGGAATGGCATTTCAGCGGGCTTTCTGGCTGTCACTTTGCCCACGAACTACGCCGCCGTGAGGGGAATGGCCCTCACAAACTACATTCCCCAGCATCCCCTGCTTCGGCGCACGCGGATGACGACGCCTGGCAGCGCCGGTACTCCTTAAAGGCGGGTTGGTGCTCTATTAGGACGAGACGGATTAACGGAAGTAATCTGTGCTCTTTAGCATCATTCGTCGCAAGGTAGAGGTAAATTAACATTACCCCTAGAGACATGGTACCGGACTGCAGCTGGTCCTTTTGTCATTTACAACCTACCAACGAGTATGGTCTGTAATTCATTTATTTTGATTACACAAGCAGAGTGATATATTGAGAGGTCCTGATGAATGCCGCGAACAATTAAGTCATCTGGCTGAAACATGTCGACCACCAATAACTAGGATATTTTGTCAATCCTAGATCACCTCATTTTAACTCTAGCTGATGGGAACTATTATTAAATTTGACTTTGTTACCCTGTAGCTAGTTTTATTTACCTACACACTGTTTAATTTCACACTCTGCCCCTTACTCCCCCTGTCACCTTGGATATCCCCATTAAAACACCTCACGCTCCTCTCTTGTCCCTTTTTTGAGAGTTGTAGCCCACACTGTATACCTTGCGGTTACAGTGTGCAAGAGGGGACCCAATGATGAAGCATGTCACCCTCGGGTGAGTGAGGGTTCTCGTCTTTAAAAGAAAAGATTTCCTTTGCCTCCCTTCCTTTTACACACACTTATTTTTCTTCCTTAGGACATTAGCATTTCATCACTTTTAGTGAGATACACTCCTTAAAGGCCGCCAGGTGCCCCCGCAGCGCGGGACGCGCTCTTTGCTCCAGCACTACCTACCAGCCGTGAGGGGAACGGCATTTCAGCGGGCTTTCTGGCTGTCACTTTGCCCACGAACTACGCCGCCGTGAGGGGAACAGCCATTACGAACTACATTCCCCAGCATCCCCTGCTTTGGCGCACGCGGATGACGACGCCTGGCAGCGCCGATACTCCTTAAAGGCCGCCAGGTGCCCCCGCAGCGCGGGACGCGCTCTTTGCTCCAGCACTACCTACCAGCCGTGAGGGGAACGGCATTTCAGCGGGCTTTCTGGCTGTCACTTTGCCCACGAACTACGCCGCCGTGAGGGGAACGGCCATCACGAACTACATTCCCCAGCATCCCCTGCTTCGGCGCACGCGGATGACGACGCCTGGCAGCGCCGGTACTCCTTAAAGGCTGCCAGGTGCCCCCGCAGCACGGGACGCGTGCGGGCAGCGCCCGGGCGAAGCCCGGGCCAAGGGCGGGCCCGTCACAGGCCGAAGGAGGCCGGGCTGGGCCATACCTCCTTACTGGTGACATTGGGTTAGTTTGGTGCTTGTCTTCCTTGATGTTTAGTAATCTGATTGTCTTTTATTTTATATGTAGTATTCAGTCATAAGCTTTGCATAGAGTGTTGTATGTTTTATATCTCGTTGTTTAGCCACTAGTGAACTCCCATAAGTGGAGTTTTAATCTTCCTTACTCCTTTTATCACTACTGCTGTCCCAATTATGGGGAAACATTGTAAACCCTCTACTGGCCGCCCAATGACTAGGCAACTTGCTAATTCAAATCCTCCGCTCCCGAGCCTCACAGCTATAGACAAAATGCTCCAGAAAACAATTGGGGTGGTTGCCACAGCCATCGAAAACACTGAAAGGCGGCTGTCTATCACTCCCGCTATCTCTTTGGCACCCCCTTTGGATGATGGTTCGGCTGATTTTTCAAATCAGGTAGATGCAGAAGCATTGTCTTCCATGTTGCCTTCTTTTAATCACCTACCATGTGCCCAGACTATACCAGTAGAGCCTGAGCAAGTGGAAGTTGGTCCACTCTCATCCTCCCTGGTATCCATAGTGGCGCTTAAAAAGCGGGTAAAGACAAAGAAAAAAAAACAGAAAGTGAAAAAATGGGTAATAATTCTGCCCCTTCTGTAGCTAGGCCTGTCTACTCAGATATAGTACATCATCCACCTATCTCAAGCCCGCCGGTCTGGGTTACCGATCTATTAATAGACCTTCAGTCTCATATAGACCAGTCCTTAAATGTTTTTTTTAAAAACTCGGTCGTCTAAGATTGTCAGATTGGTATCCTTGATTAATACCAAAGGAATTGGGGAAAAACAGCCAAATCCTACATTGCATGATCCCGGGAGCTTGGAGGGGGCTGGAACACAACCTATGATTAGTAAATCCACCTTGCAGGTTCCCACTTCCTCCTCCTCTCAACCTACTCTACCTGTTTTAGCTCAGTTGCCCTCGGTGTTGCCAGTTCTTCCTTCTCCTTTTGGTGGTCCCTCTATCCCCTCTAACAACTCCAGAGCTCCTATTGATCCAGTAGCTTGTGATCAACTGTCCAGTAATAAGGACTATTCTATACGGAGCCTGGGTGTGGGTAGGCCACCATCTAACTCGGGTGGGAACTTAGGCACATTGGGCCCGGTTAACTCCTCTCTTTATCCACAGCTCCCCCCCCCCCCCCCCCCCCGAGGCTTCACCCTATGTGGCCGTGCTTACAGGAGTTCCTCCACTATCAAGTGATAAGGGGGAAACATATTACGAATTAAAAAATAAAGTCATTCACTGGTTATCTAAAAACAGACCATTGAATGGTGTAGGCCGGGGGGAGATCCTTTTTGTTCGCAGGGTTTGCTGGCTGGGGACCAGACCCAAGGACATTGGTGGGGACTGTGTCCTAATTAACTTTAGAGATCCTAGAGTAGTTGGCCACATATTGAATTTGGGAGGGAAGTCTAAATTAGGTTCTATTGACACCTGCCACCTGGGATATTTTTATACCTATCCTTGTGTACTAAACCCTGTGGAACTACCTTACTTTCACCAAGACACCCATAATTCCTACTTTAATATCCCGGTTGCTAACCGATTTGATGCACTTAGCGCTGTGGATTGACCATCATCCCTGAGGCATATTGAAGGAAGGCATTTGCTTATGAAAGGGGGCCAGCCTAGGGGTGGTTCAAGTGTGGAGACGGCCCTTTCTAATGTAGCAGATGGAACCGGGATGGGACTTATCTTCATCCCCTTGTCCCTCCAAAGCAATAGCTCTATTCAAGGGCCCTCTGAGTCTGATTCCCCAGACCGAATTGCTCCCCATTGCTGTACCGTTTGCGTTCCTCTAGCGGTCAGTCCCCCCCATGTAGATACACGCAGACCTCTAGTAGGGTCCTGGAACGTGGCCGGTTTGGGGTCCAAACTTTCTAATCCAGAGTGGGGAGAGCTAGTGGACAGATATGATATTTGCCTATTTCAAGAAACATGGCTACGGCACATTCCAGTAAGGGTGGGCTATGCGTCCTTTTTTGTCCCTGCGATTCAAGGGAGCAGGGGCAGACCTTCGGGGGGGCTAGTTGTTTGGGTGGCAACTCACCTAGGGTGTACAATTAAGACCATAGACTCACAGTGCCCTGATAGTCTGTGTCTGTTACTTACTTTCCCTGCCGGATATTCGCTGGTAGTACTTAATGTCTACTTGCGTCCTTATCCGGTACAGTTGGGTTTATCGACTCTGGGTGCCCTAGATGTTATCCTATATTCTCTTCCACCTTTGTCCCATAAAATAATAGGTGCTGATTTTAACTGCCACTTTGAACCTCTCCTAGGGATTCCCTCAGCTACTCGAGATGAGGATGAAAATTATAAAATCCCAGACTGTACTATGTACCCAGAAAAACGTCTTTTGCCTCTGGCCCTTGAGATTAATAAGATAGTTATTCTTCATTCCCTGAGGGCTTGTAATGGCAGACTTCTTCCCGATGTTCCGGGTTCTTATACCTTTAATAGACCCGGGAATTGCTCGACAATTGACTATATCCTGGTGAATGTCGAATTTTGGGGTCATCTAGCAGCCTTTTTTTGTTACACCTAGGGTCGATAGCGACCACAATTTATTGTCATTAGAACTGGTAACCAATATTGGTGGTCGTTCAGTTTCTCTGGGTCCAGCAAGTAGCGAGAATCTGGTGTTAGCTGCAGGTGGTAGACGTATTAGGTGGGCAAGGGTTGTGACCGATGAGGCAAGGCTTGCGGAGTTATACTGCAGCGTTGCTCGCTCCCTAGAGGAGGTTTCCCACCTTCTGAGTACTAATGGTGATATTTTGCAGAACGATTTCCCAGACCTGCAGGACATTCATAATAAACTGCTTGGTGGCCTGGTTGGCTTTTTCTATAGCCCTACTACACTGAGGCCAAGGACCCCAAAGACTGACCACTGGTATAACAGAACTTGTAGGTTGGTTAAGACTGCCCTGATTAGGGAAGTAAAAGAGGGTACTCTGTCAAGCATTAGAGTTGCGAGGGCCTATTATAAAAATTTGATCAAAGAAGCAAAATCCGAGTGGGAGGATGCAAGGTGGCAAAGTATGAAGCAGGCACTAGAAGACCGTGATTTAAGGGCCTTCTGGAATCTTGTACGAACAGGTTCGGCAGAAAGCCGGTCTGCCATCATCCCCAATCTTAGCGAGGAGGTGTGGCTTGAGTACTTCAAGCCCCTCTATTCACTTAGTAATACTAGTAGTAGACTAGACCTAGCAATCCAGCCAACTGATACTGTTGTGGCTCATCCTGATTATGAGGATTTGGAAAGTCGATCCTGCACCCTCTCGGAAATCGAGCTGGCCCTTAGTACCCTATCTGTGGGGAAAGCCCCGGGGCTAGATAGGATCCCTGGAGATCTGTATCGAAGCGAAATAAAAATCTGGGCCCCCTACATTTGGGTTTACTTTAATGCTATTCTGCAGGGCCTTGAGATCCCCGACACTTGGTTAGGAGCCGAAATTATACCCATCCATAAAAAAATCTTCCCCTCTGGACCCGGCCAATTATCGCCCCATAAGCTTGATCGATGTTCTACAGAAACTGTTTGCCCGAGTCCTTCTAACAAGACTACAGACTTGGATGGAGGACCATCAAATTCTAACCTCTCTCCAAGCGGGCTTTCGAGCAAAGGTTTCTACCATTGATCAACTGTTTAGGTTACAGTTAATTTATTGGAAGACAGTCGCTATGGGTGCTGGTAATCTCTATTTGATTTTGGTGGACCTTGGGTCCGCATTCGATATGGTCCAAAGGGAGAAATTATGGGTCCTATTAAGGGAGATGGGTGCTCCCCTTTATCTCTGCCACTTATTCAAACGTATGCATGAAGGCACCTATGCAAGGGTGAGATATGGGAGATGTGGGGAAATCTCTGACCGATTTCCAGTTGAAAAGGGTGTGAGGCAGGGATGTGTTTTGGCCCCAACACTTTTTTCCCTTTTTATTAATGGACTGATTGAGCACCTTTTGTGTGCCACTAATCTGGATTCCCCAATGCTAGCGGGCGTAAAATACCTGCCCTAATGTTTGCGGATGATACGCTCCTGTTGTCTAAATCATTCATGGGCATCCAGCGTTCCTTAGAGGCTTTTTGCTCCTTTTGTAAAAAAGAGATCTGGAATTGAATTTATCTAAAACAAAATTCATGGTTTTCAGCTCTAGTTCAGCTAATTGTCCCCGTCCTCAGATGGAAGGCGTAGAGCTGGATAGGGTATCTACCTTTGATTATTTGGGGGTAACTCTTAATGATAAAATGAAATGGGGGTCCCATATGGCGAAGGCCAACTTGAAGTTAACACAATCCGTGGGGGGTATCCTGAAGGTCTTCAATAATACCTCTGCTAAACCACTGGGTCCCCCTATGGAAATCTATAAATCCCAAGCTAGAGGGGGCGCGCTTTATGGCGCTGAGCTTTGGGGACATTGTAGTACTGCCCCGCTAACTTCAACTGAGAATTCCTTCATTAGACGACTCCTGAAATTACCTATGAGTACCCCCTTAATTCCCCTGAGCTGGGATCTAGGCCTAGTTCCTATTGAAGAGATCGCCCTGAATCGCCCTCTCCTGTACTGGAGACGGCTCTGGTCAACACCCGAGCTTGCAAGCTATAGGCACGATCTCGGTGATCTCCTCTCAAGGGGGAATTTGGGGAAAATACCTTGGCTTACATATGTAAAGAATCTCTGTTATCTTATAGGAATGGGGGACCTGTGGTCTGCACCGGAAGAGACTAGCTGTTCGTTAACCAAGAAATCATTGATTGAGGCTCTACAGTTGTATCGGAAGGGAATTCTATTACATTCCACTTTGGGTAGGCTTACTAACACATTCCTCGACATTAAGACCAGTCCCCACTTTGAAGTTTTCCTGGATGTTATCCAACCTCCATTGGCAAAGAAACTATACATTCAGTTTAGACACGGCTCGCTACCACTGAGGGCTTTTACACATAGGTGGTCTAACGTGTCCTACTCTATGAGCTCGTGCCCTAAATGTATTGATACCTGTGAGTCAGAGATGCATGTTGTCCTCTTTTGCCCGCTCTACACTAAGGCAAGGAAGAAGTGGATCATCCAACTCTGTAACTCCAGGGGACTCAGGGACTACCAGGAGGTGTTTAGAATCCTTAAGTACGACACTACTCCTCAGATAGTGTTTGTGACGGCTAGATTTCTTCTCTCTATGTGGTTCTCTAGGTCTAAAAAATACAAATTGTTAGAGAACTCTTTGTCCGTAGAGATGATATCAGCGCTACAGTAATAGCATGTTGAGATGTGAGATTATTTTGGGACAGGGCTACTGTTTTATTCTGCCTTTAGTAATAATCTTTTTAACTGTGCTTGCAATTTTATTTTTAAAAATAATGTTCTTGATGGATTGTACTCTATGCATTGTATATTTTAATCAATTTTATTGTAAATAACTATTTATGTCTTTTTATGGTATTTTACCGAAATAAAAGCTTTTGACTTGACTTGACTTGTATTCTTTTGAAATGTAAAAATAGGCTTCTTTGCTTTGAAGGGTAAGTACCTAATCGAAGGAGGAATATTACACTCAAAAAGTCGAAACTTTTAGATTAAAGTGAAATACTTTGCTGATCTTTGAAGATGTGACAGATAGTCTCAAGCCAAGGGCGGAAAGAGGCTGGCTGAACAAGCCAATGGTTGAAGGACGTGGCTCCAAATCCAACTAGAAGTGTATAAGGAACAATAGGTCCATTTGACAACTGAGCTGTCAAATCTGCAAATCTAAATAAAATATTTTTTTAATCAAATCTAATGTGAACAATGAAAATAAAGTGTTGTTTAGGTCTGTGAAGGCTCCACTGCTGAAACACATACTCAACAATCCCTCATATTTAAGCAATAAGAGACCCCAAGCACCTTACAATCATACTTAAAGACAAAGCACAGTGGGCTTTAAGCCTCGTCAAAAGTCGGTGCGAACATGCAATGTATTAATTGTAAGACTGTTATCTTTGCTGTGTCATTTATCAAAAGGCCCCATTTTAACAGTAAAAATGTGTCATGCCAATGTCATCCAATTCATTTTAGGACATTTGATCTGCTTCCCAGTTAAACACAATTCCTCAAACAAGGCCATCATATTAATACTTGCCAGCCTGTTTTGTGCATTACAGAGGAGAAGGCGAAGTAAATGACTCTCTCCCATGCTAACAGGCCATTGGGGGAGCACATTAAAATCCCTGGAAGAAGAGTGGAGTTCCCACATGATCTAGACACAGACTGTTGGGAGTGTTGACTGGGAGAAGTTGTGTCAGACTCTCTCCATGTAAGTAGCAAAGACTCAAAGATAGAGGGCTTCTGCTGAAATGTTTGGTATCCTAGAACCCTGGCATAGCATGCTTCCTGTAAGTTGTTCACACAATAGAATCATTCCAGGCCTCTACAGGCATTCAACACAGCCATTCTCACAGTTTAATCTAAGAAGGATGAGACATTTACTAATGTATGTTCTGTACTCTGACTGGCTCAGTAAAGCCAGTGACATCCACGCACCCCCCACACAAAATGAAACATGACCTAAAACTTGCTAATAGATCTACGTTGCCACAAACATAAATGGCGTAAGAACTATTACACAGAGGCCAAGTTATTTTACTTACATCTCAAACAATTCAAATACCTCATCCAGCAAGCCAAATTGGCTCTTTTCACAAAAAATATTCTTGTCCACTGACAAATCAAAGGAGATGTTTGGCATAAGCTCAGAACTATCTAACCCTGACAGAGTGACACTTCCCATTACCCCTTCCCAGTCGTTATGTGATGCACTCAATGCCTACTTCACGGATAAAATCAAGACTATAAAAGTGAGCATTCCCACCAGTCCCCTACCTTCCCAGGTGATATGAACCAGATCATGTTATGCTCCTTTCCAGAAATCTGTAAGGATGGCTTTAAGGACCTACTGATGTAAGTACAATCAGGATCTCCTAATGACCCTTGCCCCACAAAAATTCTAAAATCAGCTCTCTCCATCATCTCGGACCCTGTTCTATCCCTTCTCAACCTCTCTCTTAACTCAGGGAAAGTACCTAGCACATTTAAGGAAGCCACAGAAAAAACAATGTGAAGGCCCCCTCTCCTTCACAAACTACTGCCTGATATGTCTATGTCTATGTATTGGAATTTGTAAGGCGCATATATCACCCGAAGGTCTCATAGCGCCAGCAGACTCTCAGATGTAAGATGTAAGATAAGCAGAATTTAGAAAAGCCATGTTTTTAGGAGTTTACGAAATTTCTGATGGCTGGGTTCCAGTCTTAGGTGAAGGGGGAGAGCATTCCAGCTTTCAGGTGCAATTTTAGAGAAGGACCTGTCCCCATTTTTGACAGTACGCACTTTTGGCACCCTTAAGAGGTGCGAGCTAGAGGATCTCAGAGTTCTCGTTGGATGATAGTCAATAAGTTTATTTGCTAGATAGACTGGGCCTTTGCCATTTAGGGATTTATGAACCAGACAGCAAATTTTAAACTTGATACGCTTTTTTATGGGAAGCCAGTGAAGCGCTTTTAGACAGGGGGCAGAAGGGGAGCGGGCAGGTAGGTCCAGGGCCAGTCTAGCTACAGTATTCTGAAGGACCTGGAGCTTGCTCAGGAGAGTTTCGCCGATAGAGGCGAAAAGAGCATTGCCGTAGTCTAGGCGACTAATAATTAGTCCCTGAATTAGAGGTAGACGCGAGGCTAGAGGGATCCACTTAAAGATCTTCTTTAGGCTGCGTAGGAGTCCGAAGCTGGTGTGAGAAATATTTTTGATGTGATCAGCCAAGGTTAGTTTGTTGTCAAGTACTATCCCCAAGTTGCGAGCAGCTGACTTAGGGGAAGGACAGGCACCCAACTGTACTGGCCACCATTCGTCTGACCAGTGCTTGTGAGCGTTTCCAAAAAGCACAATCTCCGACTTAGCAGCGTTGAGCAAAAGGTAGTTGTCTGACATCCAGTTTTTGATTGCTAGCATACATTTTTGGAACCTTGGTTTGATGTGAGTGGAGTTGGGACCCAAGGTGATAAGGATTTGAGTGTCGTCGGCATAGGACACAGTATCAAATCCATGGGCTTTAATTAGTCTAGCAAGGGGGGAGACGTACAAATTAAAGAGTGTAGGGCTCAGGATCGAACCCTGAGGTACGCCTTTGTCGACTGGCTGATTGGCTGATGAGAATTTGCCAATCTGGACCTTAGAGCTCCGACCGGTCAGGTAGCTTTTGATCCAAGCCAAAGCAGAGCCCTCGACACCAGCCTCTGCCAGCCGTTTTATCAGAATGCTGTGTGAGACGGTGTCGAAGGCTGCGGATAGATCTAGCAATATCAGGATGGCTGATTGTTTGGAATCCAAAGCAAGCCTGATGTTGTCGACCGTTTCAAGTAGGGCTGTTTCGGTGCTATGGAACGCCCTAAATCCTGACTGGGAGGGGTCTAGCAGTTTGTTCGATTCAAGGTGGTTAATGAGTTGGGCGTTGATGAGGGACTCGATGATCTTGCCGAACATCGGGAGAAGGGAGATAGGCCTGTAGTTTATGGGTAGGGCAGGGTCAGCAGAGGGTTTCTTCAGAATCGGTCTGATGATGGCTTCTTTCCAATGAACAGGAACTGTTGAGTGGGAGAGTGAAAGATTGAAAATTTTTGTAAAGTGTGGGATCAAAATTGGCGCAATTTTGGAAAGGATTGGAGAGGAGGCTGGGTCAATAGGGGAGCCGGACTTGATTCTGTTCATAGTCAGAGTGACTTCGTCATTTGAAAATGGGAGAAAATGATTTAGGGTAGTGGTGAGAGCAGGCAGGGCTGTATTGATGGGAGGATCAGGAGAGAAGGACAAAGTGGTGGAGTCGGTGAATGATTTGTAGATATCATTTATTTTGTTATAAAAGAAAGATGACAGAGTGTCGACTCAATTCCGAGAAGCGTTTGCAACAGGTTGACAGGAGAGAGGGTTGGAGAACTCTTTTACTATTTTATAGAGTTCTTTATGTGAGTTTGCGGCCTGGTCTATCCTATTTCCCAAGTATACTTTTTTGGCTAGTGCTATATCGCTCATGTATTGGAGATGGAGCTTTTTGTAAAGGGATCTGTCACCGGGGTCTTTGGTACGACGCCATTTGCGTTCGTGAGTTCTTACAACCAGTTTCGAGGCCTTAAGATCCTCAGTAAACCATGGGGACAGTTTGTTGGGACATCTCTTTATTTTATTAGGAGCGATTATATCCAGGGTTGTAATGATTGCTCGGTCAAGGTTGATGGCTGCTAGGTTAGGATCATTAAGAAGTTCAGTTTGAGGGGGGGAAAAATGGGAGAGAAATGCTTCAGGACTGATCTTATTCCAGGGTCGACTCCTGATGCAGTCTCTACTAGGCTGAGGGGTGGGTGAGGAGAGTTGTATATGAAAGTATATCTTGAAATGATCCGACCAAAGAACGGGCACAGAGCAATCGATTTTTATCTTATCCGAATTGGGGAAAATGAGATCCAGAGTGTGGCCGGCAGAATGAGTGGGGCCGGTTACTAGCTGGTCCAAGCCTAATGCGTTCATACTGGTGATGAGTTCAGCAGTGTGAGGGTCATGTGTAAGTTCAGTGTGATAGTTGAAATCGCCTAGCAAAAGAAAATTAGTAGACGACAGTGCATGTGGAGCGATGAATTCGGTTATTTTGTTTGCGAAATTAGTTTTAGTGCCTGGGGGTCTGTATAGGAGAGCTCCTTTCCAGGATTCTTTATTTCCTAAAGTAGCCGTGAAAGTGCAAACTTCACCCCATTCTACAGTTAGTGAGTTGACGAGGTGGAGCTTGATGTTAGCTCTATACACAATGGCGATTCCTCCGCCTTTTTTATCAGTTCTGTCTAATCTCATGATTTTATAGTCCTGGGGGAGGGCAGTTGAAATGTCAGGATATGAGGACTCCGATAGCCAGGTTTCAGTTATAAAGAAGAGGTCGGGTTTGTCATAGTCTAAGAGCGACCAAATTTCAAGGGCGTGTTTAGGAAGAGAGCGAACATTGCAATATAAGCAGGAGAGGTGCCTTTGTATAGAGGGCAAGGGTTTGCTGTCAGTGGGAGAAATAACGGAGGGTCTTCTCCGTGGCGTTGATCCCAACATTACATTGGTAATAGAGGAGAAAGGCCCATGTTGCGAGAGGAACGAAGCAGCGGTATTAGTGTTTATGGCAAGGAGCTCCTGGCGAGAATATTTGATGGGAGCCATAAGGAGGGGAGGGGTGCGCACGGGCAGCGGTCCTGGCGTCTGGCGTCGGTCAGGCGCGGACGGGCGCAGACGGGCTTGCCTTTGGCGCGCCCGCTGCGCGCGTCCGCTCTGCGCACTCAATTTAAGTGGGGAGTGGGCGGGACTGCACGAGCATAGAGCGCTAACCTTCCTCTCTCACAGGAAGTGAGGGTTTGTAAGCTACGTGTCAACCCCTCCGCTCGATCGGCACAAGCCGCGGCGGACCAGGGGGACAACGGAACGAGTGACAGGCAATAGACAGTACAAGGATAAAAACACGTTATACAGTCTTTAAAACACGTAAAATCAGAGATTCTGCTACAACCTACATGAACTGAGGTTGACCAATCTGCTACTGCGTCCGCTCTGCGCACTCAATTTAAGTGGGGAGTGGGCGGGACTGCACGAGCATAGAGCGCTAACCTTCCTCTCTCACAGGAAGTGAGGGTTTGTAAGCTACGTGTCAACCCCTCCGCTCGATCGGCACAAGCCGCGGCGGACCAGGGGGACAACGGAACGAGTGACAGGCAATAGACAGTACAAGGATAAAAACACGTTATACAGTCTTTAAAACACGTAAAATCAGAGATTCTGCTACAACCTACATGAACTGAGGTTGACCAATCTGCTACGCGCGTCCGCTCTGCGCACTCAATTTAAGTGGGGAGTGGGCGGGACTGCACGAGCATAGAGCGCTAACCTTCCTCTCTCACAGGAAGTGAGGGTTTGTAAGCTACGTGTCAACCCCTCCGCTCGATCGGCACAAGCCGCGGCGGACCAGGGGGACAACGGAACGAGTGACAGGCAATAGACAGTACAAGGATAAAAACACGTTATACAGTCTTTAAAACACGTAAAATCAGAGATTCTGCTACAACCTACATGAACTGAGGTTGACCAATCTGATATCCCACCTACCTTATCGAGCACAAGTATAGAAGGGCGCATATAGCACGTAACCTCTTCACCTTTATAGAAGAGTCTGCATTCTTAGACCCATGTCATGCTGCCTTTCGCCCAGCTCATTCTATAGAAGCAGTCAACCTCTCCATGATGGATGATAACATATGCGGAAAGAGACAGCTGTCGCACCCAGGCACTGGTGCTTCTCCACTTATCAGTAGCGTTCAACACATTGGCCCATAACATCTTTGTAGACTGTGCTGAGGCCACTGGGCTGAGGGGACAAGCGCTCAATTGAATCGCCTCCTTTCTGAAAGACCATTCTCAGTTGGTCTGCTTAACTGCGTTTACTTCTTCCTACATCCATATAGACTGTGGAGTCCGCCAGGCACCATCCATATACCTCCCCCATCTATTCAACATTTATATCCCACCCCCTTTCTGGTCCATACTCTCCAAAAAAAAAGAACTGTATCATATACAACTAGGCAGCCGAAGTGCAACTGCTCTTCAGGCTTAATTACACCCCCGAAATCAAGGTACATTTTCAATCTATTATGCTGTATGTCCGTGAACGGATAAACAGCAATCACCTGAACTTAAAAGCGGAAAAAACAGAGCTCACCAAAAACCCCACTACCCCCAAAAAAGCAGTAAGAAATCTTTGTGTGATTATCAACGCTGAACTCTCCATGAAGCCTCAAATTCGCTCAGTAATTGCCTCATTCTTCGTAATGCTCCGTAAAATTAAGAAAAACACCAAACTTTTTTCACCTTGGAGGCCCTTTTCCAAGCGGTCATCTCCCTCCTCATTTCAAGGATTGACTATACCAACTCTCTATATGTTGGCCTTCCCAAATGATTTACTAAAAGGGGCTCCAAATCATTCAGAACCAGACAGTTCATCTAATCTCTAAACAACCAAAGTGTTGCCACATCTCCCCTCTCATGAAAAACCTCCATTGGCTGCATGTAGGATAAAGATAGATCTTTAAAGGCGGATGCATAATTTTCAAATCACTACATAAAAATAATCTCCTCTTATCACTTCCTAAATTCACAAATACACTCCCAAGCACTCATTACGTTCTACCCACTTCAACTATATAATTCCCAAGTGTAAGAGCTTGGGCAGCGTTAGATTTTTGGTCATTGCCGCCAACCTATTGAATACTTTCCCCACTGATAGAAGATCAGCACCCTGTTATTTAGAACTTAAGAAAGCATAAAAAACTTGGCTATTCAGACACGTCTACAACTAATTCATCAACCAACTGTATCTTCACTCTATGACTAGCCTACAACTTACTTTTCTATCCACCCGTATTCTCTTTTGTTCCCTCCTCAGCACCATGAAATAGACTGGTGACCATGTGCTTGATAAGCTTTATTAAAATAACATAACTTTGTGGGCATCCTGGCACACATCTGCTTAAGGTGGACATCAACCACCTTGCTTTGAGATGCTGCATATTCTGACGTCTTTGACCTGGCATCCCCATTGGCCCAAGGTTCTCTCTCCTTCAACATAGAGAGGTGTCCCCATCCCCATTATTTCAAATACATGACTTATATTTCGTTCTGTACCGATATTTTGACATGCATTTACTTTTCATGTGTACCTTGACTTTGAAAGTAAGTAAATAACTATTTGCGTATTCAAAAGTTAAAACAAATCAATACTATCAAGTTAAATAATGCACCGCATGCATTTAAAAGTAGAATAATTTAGGCTAGGCTTTAGTTACCTTAATTAACAGATAAATACAATAAAGTAAACAAATTGGAATAATTTAATAACATTTCAGAAACTTTAACAGAAGATTTGCACTGATCTGATTCCATGATTCCCTGTTTTAATAATTTATTATGAGCAGAAGTCAATATCTAACATAAAGTTAGGATTAGTACGGGACTGCTGGAGTTAAAGTAATTGGTATTTGAATGTTAGTGGTCGCTCTGATGGTAGGTGAAAATGGAGTAGAAGTAATTGTTGGCCAAAGTAATGACGTTATTGCAGGAGTTTTGGTTCACTGTAATTTGCAGCAGGTGCAATGACAATCAGTTTTAACCATAAAGGTCTAAGGCCATTGCGCCCTGCTGGTTCCCATTTTAAAACTGTTTTAAAAGTTTTCTGTAGCAATCCATTCTGTCTGTGACAGTAGGTTGAACATTTATCCCAAAGGACCCTGTTTCCAGTTTGACCTTAACAAGAGCTCTGATTTACTGTTCTCACCCAAAGAGGTCGAGCACATAATTATCATTTACAGAGCACCACTGTAACATCATAAACGTTAGGGGCTGTGTTACAGACACTGACGCATAGGTGTAACTGGTGTTTGCCCCATTTATTTGCATCTCCCCCCATCCTCTCTCCAGAGAGCATTGGTATTACCGCCAGGGCCACAGATTCCTACGCAGACCCTTCTGTAATATCGATTGAGCAGGAGCACGTTTTGTTCGTCCATGATGGGGAGGGTGTCGCCTGTGCAAATGAGGGAATTTCTTTGGCCCTGTAGAAAAGCGTGTCGGGAGGTGCACTGAGCGTAGGCCACATAAGAAGGGGGGCAGAATGCATCATCCGAGGGTGCCCTAAGGAAGGGAGCACAGAGGTCCTAACGAGTCCTAAACAGCCTCCTACAAGCAAGTTGCAGTTACACACTGCTAAAGCACATGGTCCCTCGAGGCTCCTTCTGGAATATGATTACATATAGTTATACCCTTACAATACATTTTCTCCCTTAATTAGGTAGAGAAACAGTTAATAAACGTAGGTTACTGAAATCTCAGTTCTTCCATTTCATTGCGTCGTAATGTCATGAGACCCAGATGTGCAAGTGTGACTGGGTCTGTAATTGGGTCATGTTACACTGTTATCTTGAGCTTTTCTGTGTACTTTGTTATTATTTATTTGTCCAGCTGGCGACACTGTAACATAAGCAACACGCATCCTGTAAAACACTCTAGCCAAGACCCCCTTTCATCCCAATTCCTGTGAGAAGGGGCATCACCTTTATCCCTTTTCAACACCCAGGGTGAGGATCCCCTTCTTAACTAAACCCCTGGAGATTCAACCTGTCCCGTCACCCATGTTACCTAAATGTTTTAGGGCTACCCACAAAAGAGTGGCGGCAAGGCATGACTTGCCACTTCCAACCCAAAATTTGTAGTGCATGAATTTACGTCTCGGTGGTGTAGGAAATGAAGATTATGCCGACGCTAAATGCTATGTTAACAGATGTTTTCAAATGGAGGTCTCCTCTGCTCTATGGACTTTCACCATTCTAGTTTTGTGATGCTAGAAGCCAACTATATAGGATGATTCCGCTATGTTTGACAAGGAGTTATTGGTCTCTCACTAGGAGCATCAGTGTTCGGTGACTGTGAAACAGACTCAAAGTGAGAGACTCTTAAATGCATAATGTTGTCTATTATCTCCTTTCAGAGAAAGCTACATAGATCCAGAGAAAAGAAGAATGTATCTGAGAGATAAAGAGTGATATTAAGACACTGGAAGAGAGAGATTCCACAAATGGCAAGCAAGACAGGATTACAGGTAATCTTTGTCATACCCAGATGTAAAGAAAATACATTAAAACATAGAATCAAATACAATCTTGACTATGTTTTACCTGTGTTACATTAAGGGTAGGACTGCTCTCTTACACTAAGCTCAAACCTACTGTTTTGAAAACGGTTTAATTAGTACAGTAAACTGAGAGACTCTGTTGGGTAATGAGTAAATGTGGTTTGTAAAGTCTTATATACACATATGCATCTTTCCTGAGGTTCACTGGAGACAAAGGTGGGCAGAAAGCGGTAGGGGGGAAATATTGATTCACTCCCATGATTGATCTAGACTCTAGGACATGTAGCACTTGTCTCTTGCAGGATCGTCAAAATCTTTTTTGAAAGGTTAAAGTAAAAAAGGGTAGGACTAAAAGCCGCGTGACACGCTGGTTATTTACCAGTAATCTTGATCAATCCATGTGCAACTTTTCCATGTCTCAGTACCTTTACAATCAGGTGTAGCCACTCCGCAGAAACCAGCACCAAAGTTCTTACACAAGCAGTTCCATGCCCCGGTCAACAAACATGAGAGTTCAGTAACTACAAAGCATGAGACACAGAGAAAGGAATGTTAATGGTAAGTGAGGGAGTACGTGTGCGTCTACCATCCTTAGGCCAGTCCTAAAACATCAAGCAAATACCCAAACAAATCCATGGAAGTAATCCACAGAAAAGTAATGACATGAAAGGTTTGGGTCTTGCACAACCACTAATTTCCCTACAAAACCAATCTACTTCAACACTAAGAAATACCCAAACCATTGTTGGAAGAAGCAGATACAGCATTCTGTCTGTAAGCAAACAGTGACATTCACAGCAAGGCGTGCGACACCCAAAAGCATCAGGATAACTCAAACTGGGTTGGTAGACAAGTGGAGACATGCATAGAAATTAGATTATTGGATTTACAGACTCAGAGGTTTTGTCCTCATCTTTCAATATCCAGAAAAATGAATCAAAGGCTGGAATGGACACAAAAAAGAATGATTACGTGCAGTGGAGGAAATAGGCATGGACTCAAAGGGAAAATAGTAAGTGCAGTGTCCATATGCTTTCTCCAAGAACTCAAAGTCATACTCCAAACAGTCTTTTGTCCGAAAAAGGGGAGATTTTTCTATTATTATAAGCACAGAGTTCTTATAAATAAACAAATCAAAGTATGTTCTATCACTGCAGAAAGCACTAATATTAGCTTTGAAAAGTACTGCCATAGAGGAGTGAGAAAAAGGGAGGGAATCTGATATTGCTGAGCCATGTTTTGTAGCCCTGAGTACCACAAGTCCGCAATCTAGATATCAAAAACATTGCATGTTATAGCCGTCTATAGCACATTGTATTGCAATACTAATTAAATATGGAAAAGTTCAAAGATTTAGCTGCGGTTCAATGACACAATGTTGCAAAATCCTTTGGTGAATGCCACTATTAAACCAATGAAGTAAACAAAAAAGTGATGGGTAGAATGCCTAAATTAATCACAACCCCAAGTATTTACTCAAGGCTGTTTGCCAGTCGATTTTTTGCCAACCATGCCATCTTAGATTAGAGCCAGTTATATGCAAACCATCCGTAGTACTGCTTCAATCTGAACATTAGCAACTCAAGACCGGTTTCACCATAGCTGGGGCTTTTTGGTTAGGGATAGCTTGGTTCCAGTGGGAGAGTGAGCACAGGACCCCGACTTGGGCATCCTCTTCGCACTTAGGGCGTCACACAGAAGTAAACAAAACTGATGAGTGGAATGCTTGAAGTATTCTCAGCCACTGGTCTTGGTCATACACCAATCTAATTAGTCCGACCCGAACTGCCAAACCAGGTTCTCTCAGAACCGGAACACAAGCAACAAATGGGTTTAACAAAAGAGTAAAATTTGTGAAAATAGGACATTGCCTCACACGATGGAAAATGTATTATATTTTGTGGAGGAAAAGAAGACTAAACAAGTGCTGGTGTGAACCTTTCAAATTTAACACTGGAATCTAAATGTTATCATAGGATAGTTTACTCATCATATAAATGTATATATTACAGTTAATAAAGTAAAGCCACTCACTGGTGACAAAGCAAGGAAAAACTGAATATTTTCACTACATTAAATGTTGCTTCATTTGTTTTTTGATTGCTACACAGTTATTGAATGAAGTTGCCTTAGATGTGTTTTAGTTTCATTCTTCTCACTTTATCTTTGTAAGTTGTTAGTATTTCCTGGTTTAGCAGTTCCTTAACTGCATGCCATTTGAGTACAAAAAAGAAAGTACAGCATTTATGCCACCACTCAGTTAAGTACAAGAAACACTGGTCCCACAGTTGCAAATAATAAAATCAATACAAATGAACCAAATGGTTATTTTAATTATTTGTTATGATAAATCATATTTAAAGAACTTAAATAAAAAATGTTTTTGCTTTGTGACGCGCAGTGGGTATGTAGAGAGAGATGTGTTTTGTTCTCTCATTAAAGTGATACACACATGTGAACCAATTCAGCGATAGAAGTTGTGTATCTTAATAACAAGAACAACAAAGCCCATTTATATATATTATTATCTATCTAGGGTCCGTCGTGATAGCCTCAAGAAGATGTGGGTGGGGAGAACCATCATCAGGAATCCCAATATAAAGACGAGCCCGAAACAAGGAGACCGAGGGCTGAAAGAAAAAACAATAGACATGTTACGGTATGAGGTGTAAGCCTTTACTATAGCCTTTACTCACAGAGCGAAGATTAAAAGCTTCTGTGGGGGAGAAAGGCAGCTGTCAGAGTTCAAGATATAGCAGGTAGGCTGCCCAATAAAAACAAAAATTGCGACAGTGAGCACAAGCTCTACCTGAATTCTGGTAGGTCGAATGAACAGGTAACAATACTGCACCTGTGATGTCTGTCCTACCAGAGTATGGGTGAAAAGGAATATTATAAAAAAGGAGGAAAAAAGGTCTACAAGTGCCCCGAGGGACGTGTGAATAGAAAACCTATCAAATGAAAATGCCATCTCTTCTCTCTCTGTCCTTGTGCTGTCTTTCTTGGTCATTCTGTTCTTCCATTGTGCTTTCCTAAAGTGTCAGACATAATTAAGGAAATGTCACACATAAGCATTCTGAAAACATGAAAATGTCACAGATGGGCCAAATGAAAACTTGAGTAGCTATGTATCTATATAAAATATAAGAGCATGCTTGACATCAAGTGTATGGTGGGCTCTTTCAGCTACCGAGTTAGGTTGTGGTAAAAAGACTGAGAGCTCGATTGTCTGATTAAGATGAAATTGGGAGACCTCTTAGGTAAGCATTTAAGTTTGGTTCTAAGACTCACCCGGTCATTGTGAAGTGAGGGCCTGAAGTTCGCTGATGCGCCTAAGAGACGCGATTGCTACCAGGAAGGCACCTTTCCAAGAAAGAAACTGCAAAGGGTATGAATGAAGTGGCTCCAAAGAGGGCCCCATAAGTCTTGTAAGGACAATGTTGAGATTCCACATTGGGGCAGAAAGCACCCTTGGTGGAATTACATGTTTAAGGCCCTTCATAAAAGCTTTAATTACCAGGATTTTGAGGAGGGAAGAATGTTCTCTGTTCTGCATATACGCATCAATGGCAGCTAGGTGTATTCAAATTAATGTGTAGGTTTATCTGGACTATTTTAAGCGGAGGAGGTTACAAATAATGGCTTGTATCGTAGGTGTAAGAAAGGTTTATCTAGTTTGGAGTACTGCAACCGACAAACAACTTGCACTTCGCAGCATAACATGTGCGTGTAGTGGGACTAAGGGCTTTTTGGAGCATGTCCATGCACTCTTGAGGTAGACAAAGATATCCAAACTCTAGGACCTCAGGAACAAAGTAATCAGGATGAACTAAGCCCTTGGTATGGGTGTCTAACTTTGCTGTGGTTTTATGTGAGGAATTCCGGCCTGTTGGGAAGCTTCTCTTGAGGGGTAATAGACATTTCTAGAAGGGTTGAGAACCAGGATTGTCTGGCCCATGGTGAAACCACCATGGTGAGGGCTGTTTGCCTCCGCTTCCTCACCATGTATGGTATCAGTGGAGAGAAGGAAAATGAGACAAAAAGATCCCTAACCAGTTCATCCACAGAACATGGACTGGGTATGTGGAAACACAATTTTGGCATTTTGCATTTGTTTGTGGTGAAAAGGTCTATGTTTGGGGGTGCCCCTTCTCTGAAAGTAAGGGACCTGCGCTTGTGGGTGGAGTTCCCATTTAAGTCTGCAAAGTCGTTGTCCACTCCTGGAAGATGCTCTGCCAGGAGATGAACTTATTGATGGATGGCCCAGTGCCAAATGCGCTGTCTCAGGGCCTACATCTGAGGGGGGGGGGGGGATGCCTCCTTGTTTTTGAAGACAGAACCTGGTGGTCATGTTTTATGTGCACACAAGGGCTACCTTGCATTGAATCTGTTGAAAGGAAAGTGCCAACAGAAATCACTTGTTAAGATTTCATTAAGCATGGCTGCGGGATAAGATGTGGTCCATCATGTTTTGCCCATTCTGCCACGCTAGACAGAGACCATCCATATAAATATCAGCCTTGGTCCTACTCCAACGCATACAGTACAACCCCGACTGAGAGGCCAGCAGACAAAAACCAATAGGCTGGCTTGGAGCCCAGGCGATTGCCAGTGGATGAAATTAATTCAAGCATCCTTTACATAAATTTGCTACAGTAGATACCTTACATGTCATGTGCATGCCCAAACATGAGCCCAGTGCTTACTGTGCCACAGGCCATAAGCTATGCCTCACTGATGAAGCCTAAGTCAGCCAACGCCAGCCTGTGTTTGCTGGCGTTCCCTTCTACAGGGGACCTTGCCTGCCAGATAGTGCTGAGCTGTTCTTACTGGAGCAAGATCAAGTCTGTATTGCATATGGCTGATCTTGGTCTAGATTGGTACTTTTGAGCAGAACCAAGCTAGTTTTGCATATCACTGGTCACTGTCAACTGCGGTACAGTGGATGAAAAACAAGACGCTGGAATGCAGCCTTAAACAACTGACTGGCTGAGATTACTTCAAGAATTCCAACAAGCTCTTTGTTCAAGGATCAAAAGTATACCAAAAAAATAAAAATATCTTTCCCAGCCAAGGTATGATGGCAGTGCTTCTAATGAGAGTTTCAGAATTAACTAGGTCTTTGAAGCCATTCAGAGAGACATGTTGTAAAATGGGCTTTACTGTGGGGGATGGAATGTATTCACCAAGATGATAGAAATATAAAGTACTAGATTTTTATTCCAAACCATGCCTAACATAAACAAGGGCAGATTCCAATGAAACTATCTTTATTGTGGTGTCAAGTGTGAGAGCAATGGTGCGTTTGAAACTAAACTGTTGACATGTGAAGCTTATATCATCTAAAACCTGTTGCGGGGTCCGCACTCATTTTTATTAGATCTTAGCGCAGCCTTTGATACGGTGTCCCACTCCATCTTACTCAAAAGATGGACATCTCTACGTATTGAGGGAATGATTTCAGCTTGGATAACATCTTTCTTTAAGGATTGTTCGTTTCAAGTCTTGTCGGCCATTTTTAAATCCAAAAGGTTTACTTTAACCACTGGGGTCCCGAGGCTCACAGCCAAGTCCTCTGCTTTTTCACATCTGCATGTGCACATTGGCAGACATGGTGGAGAGCTGTGACTTGACCCTTCTTTCCTATGTTGACACCACCCAAATGATCTTCTCTTTTGGATCTTCAACTTTTGCAGAACGCGGCGACTAGATTGCTTTCAGGTATATCCAAATATGCATCTGTCTCCAGTGAAATCCGTAGACTCCACTGGCTGCCTGTCAAGAAACGAGTGCAGTTTAAATTACTCTGCATGGTTTTTAAGGCTCTAAAAGGCACAGGGACTGACTAGCTGAAGCGGCAATTTCAGTGGTATGTGCCTAATAGACCACTGCGCTCTCTAGAAGCAAAACTGGTGATAGTACCACCCACAAAAAAAGCGAGGTGGGGAGGTAAAAGCTTTTGTGCTTGTGCGGCTAAGGCTGGGAATGACCTTCCTCTCCACCTGAGGAATATCCCAGATCTGCTTGAATTTAGAAAGTACTTAAAAACTTGGCTTTTTAATTGATTGCTCACCTGGTTACAAATTGTGCTTCTCTGGAGGATTGTAGCTAGAGCCAGGACACCTTAGGGTAACAGTTACGCTTTACAAATGCTCTTAACAGTAACATCTTAACCTGGGCTTGAGTCGAGTGGCGACATGGTGAAGTGTTCACTCTCTAAGGCTAAATAGTGGTCATGGTCCTGGGTCAGAACCCCCAACCTTGAGGTCCCTAAAATTGGTCAGACTCCCTAGGATCTCTTCCTAATCTGTCCCCCAAGGTTAAGAACTTGCATTTCTTTTGGACAAGAATCTCTCCAAGAAGCCTCAGGTGTCTATAAAGTCACCTCCAACTGTTTTGCTGTGCTAACATAGGTGAAGAAGATTTGGACGATCCCCAAATTCGCCCAAAAGACTGTGACCCAACCTCTAATCTTATCCAGATTAGACTAAGGTAACATCTTGTATTTGGGAACATATCAGGCGTCTAATTCAACGCCTATGAATGATCCAAAACTCAGCAGCTAGACTGCGTTTCCGGTTTCCGGTTTCCAAAACACACTTCAGTTTCCTATCTCTTTTTAAGCTTCACTGGCTTACTGTCACGAAACATACTAAATTTAAGGCTCTGTGCTAGATGTTCAAGGCTAAAGCCAGGATAGGCCCACGGTATATTTAGGACCTAGTAAAACCCTATTCCCCTGCACGCACTCCGATCTGAAAGCCCAGCGTTATTCACTGTGCCTGGGTTCCAACTGGGCCGGATGAGAGGGCGATCTTTTGCAGGACTAGGTCCAAAACTGTGAAACTCCCTTACCGAATAACTCTGAAACTGTACTTCCCTTTTGTCTTTCCGCAAAGGTTTGAGGATATGGCTGTACTAAGTGGATATTCTGGACTTTTTTGGTCTACCGCTGGCAACCCCGCCCCCCCCCCCCCCCACTGTCATCTACAATACAAATAGGTCAAAGTTTCGAAAATGCAAGACTATTGCACTGCAAATGCTAGTTTGCTCAATCCCTCTAAAGTAACCAAGATGAGAAGTGTTTTATAAAACGTATACATAATTAAACAAAATAAGTATCCCATATGCGTTTTTTCCTTCTGAAAATCAGTAGGACCTTGAGCCTCAGTCCAAATGGTTGCAGTGAGGTGAACCTGGACTACAGCTCCCAGAATTCACTGGACTGTTGTGAACGTCCAGAAATGGGACACTGAGGGCCTGATCACAGAGCCATCTGGCACCCTTTCTATTGCGGCGAACGGCCTGCTGTTTATCCCTGGACTATTCTATTCTTTACTGCCAAGGTTCACCGCGAGCAGAAGGCGTTTTACAGAGTACAAATCGTGAAATTCTGATGCAAACTCTGCTCCTCTATAGGAGGACGGACACTTGCAAATCTCTAAATAAAACAAATGAACTGGTAAATTTTTCAGATTTCTGGTGTACACACCCTGCAGTGTAGGCTGCAGGATGGGCCCCTGATAGCTAGACCCCTTGTGCATTTCCCAGCATCAGGTGCAGTGTCAGCATCTCAGTGTATGGTGCAGACAGGGTTCTGCGCCCTCCGGGCCTTACCAAGGTGTCTAAAAGGGGCCTTCACGGAAGAGGGGCCTGGAAGTACAGATCACAGGCCCGACGAGCCCCTGGGGGCACTTTAACAATCTTTACCGCAGGCACAGAGCTCAGCTCGTGCACCAAATACTCGCTGAAGATGCCACCGGCCCCCCATCTCTTGGACCTCAGAGGATAAGCACTCTTTAAAATTCTGTAATGATGAAAAAAGTTGATTAATTGAGAATGTGTTTAATTTAGTACTTTGGACTGTCGGACTGCCTCGAGTGATGCTCGCCGGGGCAGTGATAGTTTCTGAACACAGCTCCATTAGGAGAGAAGTGGCAGTGCCTGGGGTGTTGTGCCGGGCTCCATTTTGGCTTGCCATCCCCTTGTGAACCAGACCTAAGACAGACATCTGGGCTGGGCCAGTGCTAGGCTTGCCCACCGCTAGTGGAGAGGCACAGGGGGGTGCAAGCATCACACACAACCAGAAGCCATGGGCTGGTCTTGCCATGTGTCCAGAGTGCACCCCTGTGTACTTACTTCTGTCCCGGGCTCACCCAGACACACAGTCCTCTCAGCATCAGTGACAAAGAGGGCTACTGGTACAACTTGTTCAACATCCACACACACATGGGAACCTCTCAGGTGCAGCCTTGCTCAATGTACTCCACCGGACCAGAGGGAGTTCTGCACTTCACTGGGCCAGAGTGGGTTCTGCGCCTGTACAGCTCCCCCTGGACCCATCGGCATGTTTAGGGAGAACAGAGGATTCTTCTCAGTAGCACGCAGCTACCCTTGGGCAATGAGTACCTACTCTTATTTAATACCATTTTAACCACTGCTTACCAACCGATTTAGCATATTTTTGAATTATGCTTGTGTTGCCTAATTAGGCACCGTTTTCACCCAAATAAATAGCGAAGGTGCACAGAAACATCATACACTACCAGAATGTAAGCGGCTGCTTGCAACACTTTTTTCCCTCTGTTTTTTTTAGCATGAAATTAGTCTTTCTGGCCAAAAAGGACTGGAAAATGCATTTCATGCTGAAATGTAGCATTAATACTGCTTTGCATTTCAGCTAAGTTTTGCGAAATTTCACATAATTAAGTAAGGAAAATGCTACTTACCCAGTATGCATCTGTTCTTGGCATGTAGAGCTGTAGATTCATATGCTTTAGCATAGATCGCCATCTGGTGTTGGGCTCGGATGTTTGCACTTTGTTTTTCTTCGAAGAAGTGTTTGTAGTCACAAGGTAGGTGAGTCTTCCTTACAGTGATGATGCGCATGGGCATCGACTCCATCCCCAGATTGTTTTCGCCATAAAGGGAGATGATGGAGTTAGTAAGAATAGAAAGAGATGTCCATGTGTGTTGTATCCAAGTAAGATAATACTGCAGCAGATAAAGGTACACGGGGAGGCGGGTGGGCGCATATGAATCTACAGCTCTATAAGCCAAGAACAGATGCATACTGGTTAAGTAGCATTTCCCGTTCGAGGCATATGAGCTGTAGATCATATGCTTTAGCATAGACTATACAGCAGTTATTTCCGTAGCAGTGGCTACACTGCATCTGTTGCAGTAGTTTGAAAAAGTGTTCTTAAGACAGCCTGGCCCACACTAGCTTGTTGTTTTGCATGCACATCTACACAGTAGTGTTTTGTGAATGTGTGAAGTGTAGACCAAGTTGCAGCCTTGCAGAGGACAGCTAAGGGTATATTCCCTAAGAATGCCATTGAAGCCCCTAGTTTGCATGTGGAATGCGCTCTAGGGGGAATAGTTAATGTGTGTTTAGCTGTAATGTAGCATATTTGGATGCATTTAACTATCCATCGTGCAATACCAGTTTTTGAAATGAGATTGCCTTTATGCGGTGGTGAAAAAGCAACAAAGAGTTGTTTGGTTTTCCTAAAAGATTTAGTTCTTTCAATGTAATAAAGTATTGCTCTTTTGACATTTAGTGTGTGCAGAGCACATTCTGCCACTGAGTCTGGTTGAGGGAAAAACACTGGTAGTTTAACAGACTGGTTGCGGTGAAAGGCAGAAACAACTTTAGGTAAAAAATGTAGATTAGTCCTAAGAAACACTTCATTGTGATGAATTTGTAAAAATGGTTCTTGTATGGTTAGTGCCTAGAGCTCACCAACTCTTCTAAGTGGTGTGATGGCTATAAAGAAGGCTACCTTCCAAGTGAGGAACTGTAGTTCACATTTGTGCAGAGGCTCAAATGGCGGGCCCATAAGTCTTGTAAGGACAATATTAAGGTTCCAAACTGGAGAGGGTGGAACTCTAGGGGGAATGATTCTTTTGAGTCCTTCCATAAATGATTTGATAGCGGGCACTTTAAACAAAGACAAATGTTGTCCGTTTTGTAGATAAGCGGCTATTGCAGCGAGATGCAATCTTATAGATGTGTATGCTAAGTTACAGCGTTGTAGGTGTAAGAGATAGCAAATTATGTTTTGAATGGAAGCATCTAGTGGATTGATATGATTGTTTGTACAGTAAATTACAAATCGTTTCCACTTTGCTGCGTAGCATGCTCTTGTGGTAGGACGTCTTGCCTCTTTAATGACGTTCATACAGTCTGGCGGGAGATTAAGGTAGCCAAACTCTATGATCTCAGGTGCCAGATCGCAAGGTTGAGTCAACTGGGATTTGGATATCTTATCACTCCATGGTTCTGAGTGAGAAGCTTGGGTGAGAGGTGTAGTTTTTGATGAGGAACTACAAATAGTTCCAACAGGGTTGTGAACCAAGGTTGTCGAGCCCATTTGGGAGCAACCAGGATCATTGTGAGGGAATGCTGTTGGAGCTTCCGAACTACTAATGGAATGAGCGGGAGAAGCAGAAAAGAATAAGCAAAAGTTCCTGACAAGTTTATCCATAGCGCATTGCCTTTGGACAATGGGTGTGGATACCTGGAAGCAAAGTTTGGGCAATTTTCGTTGTGGTGTGTGGCGATCTATTTCTGGGTAGCCCCATATGTGAAAGAATGGAAGGAGAACCTGAGGATGTAATTCCCATTCGTAGATCTGTTGTCGTTGACAACTGAGCAGATCTGCAATGTGATTGTCTATTCCAGGAAGGTATTCCGCAAGGAGATATATCTTTTGAATTATCGCCCATGTCCACATGCTTTGAGCTACTCGCAAGAGCTGTAGGGAGTGTGCCCCTCCCTGTTTTTCTATATGGTACATTGCTGTCATGTTGTCCGTACGGACTAGGACAGCTTTGCAGACTAGATGGACTTGAAAGGCTTTTAATGCTAGAAAAATTGGCAGTAGTTCAAGGTGGTTTATGTGGAACTGTTTTTGTTGTACAGTCCACATGCCGTGAATGGTATGATTGTGGAGATGAGCTCCCAAGCCGGTTAGCAATGTGTCTGCTATTAGTAATATCTGTGGAACCGGGTCAAGGAATGGCCGCCCTTTGGAAAGGTTTTGTGTGTTCCACCACTGCAGAAAGCGATGGGTGCTGTCTACCAACACCAGATCTGTTAACTGGCCTTGAGCCTGGTTTCACTGGCGCGCTAAGCATTCCTGTAGCGGACGCATTTGGAGTCTTGCATAAGGGACGATTACAATGCAAGAGACCATCATCTCGATTAACTGCATGAACACTCAAGCTGGTAATGAGTGTTGAGGTTGAAATTGTGATATTAGAACCTGCATGTTGTGTATCCTGACTGGGTTAGGGTAGGCTAGAGCTTTGCAAGTGTCTATTGTAGCTCCTAGATATATTTGTGTGTTGGACGGTTGGAGGTGGGACTTGATGAGGTTTACAGTGAATCCCAAGTGGTGAAGCAACTGAATTGTCTTGTGGGCGAGTTGAACACAGCGGTGTTGTGAGTTGGCCTTTATGAGCCAATCGTCCAGATAAGGAAACACATGAATGTGTCGTCTTCTTAAGTGAGCTGCAACTACTGTTAGATACTTGGTAAAAACTCTGGGTGCTGTGGTTACCCCGAAGGGGAGGACTTTGAACTGGTAGTGGTTTGTTTTTTTTTAAATCTTTTTTTTTTTTTTAGAGATACACAAAACAACAATACAACAAAAAACATCAACATAAAGAAAAAGAACAATCGTCGAGATTAGCATATCACATAAGTCAGACGCATAATACATATAATCAATAAATTCAAATGAGACATTACAAAGAATGAGACAGATACTTGATGACATTAGATATTCAAAGTGACTCCTTATCCATAGTGTGTGGGGTGTCATTCTCAAAGGGGTACACAGAAACCCCCTGCTTTCGTTCCAGGGGCCCCATATTTTAATCCATTTGCTTGGGCAGCTTCTGCTCTCGTATATCACCCTCTCGGCCTGCATGCACCAGTCCATGTCCTCCGCCCAATCTGTGCGCCTGGGCACAACTCCCCCCTTCCATGTTCTGGCTATATTACCCTTTGCTATGAAACAGCCCAAAGAGACCCATAGCTGTTCGGTGCGGTTAGGATTGGTGGCGTCCCAGATGTGTAAAAGACAAGAGTCTAGGGGAGGGTTCTATTGATTTCCGGCATATGCGGGACATGGTAGACAGGATCTCACTCCAATAGTGTTGGAGAACTGGACAGTCTCACCACTGGTGCAAGAAAGTACCCAAGGAGCCACAATCCCGGGCACAGAGTGGGGAGGTCGTCAGACCCATTTTAACAAGTGCTGTGTTGGTGTAATACGCCCAGAGGAGTACTCTAAGTTGTATAAGCTTAAAACTGGACTGGATTGCCACCTCCCTGGGAGATGCCAGTGCTTTGAACTGGTAGTGTTGACTGTCCACCAAGAACCTGAGATATTTTCTGTGGGCGGGGTGAATGGGAATTTGGAAGTAGGCATCCTTTAAATTCACAGTGGAAAGAAAGTCGCCTTGCTGAAGCAATGGGAGCACCTGTTGGAGGGTGACCATGTGGAAATGATCTGAATGAATGTAGAGGTTCAGCTGTCTGAAGTTTAAAATAGTCCTGAGAGAGCCGTCCTTTTTTGGAATGAGAAAATAGAGAGTAAACCACGTGCCCTGATGAGTTAAGGGGACTGGTTCTTTTGCATGTTTTTGCAACAGGGGTAGAATCTCTTTTTTTTTTTTTTTTTTAAGGGGGTGAGATGTTCTGAGGACATTGCACGATGTTTGGGAAGAATATTTGGGGCAGTGGAGGTAAGTTCCAGGCAATAACCATACTGGATAATTTGTCTTACGCTCTTGTTTGTTGTGATGGAATTTCAGACAGGTAGGAACTGTGAGAAACGTCCCCCGACAGGAGTGGAATGATCCGGGTGGGGGAAGTGCAGGTGAAGTTACCTCTGCCTCTTCCCCTATTGTTATTTCCTCTGTATCCTCCTCGAAAATATCCTCTGGAGGAGGAAGATTGATTGGGACTTTTGTAAGAGGAGGAGGTATTTTCTGACACAGTTGTTTTTGAGCCACCCCTGTAAAAGGAGCGACGAAAGGAGCCTCTATTAGAAGGTAGTTGCAAGGCCCCCATGGATTTGGCAATCTTGGTGTCTTTTTTCATTTTTCCTAATGAAGAATTGACTGTTGGCCCAAAAAGATGTTCCTGATCAAAAGGCTGATTAAGTATTGATGATCGTATTTCTTGCTTGAATGTGGAGATTCGAAGCCAAGCGTGCCGGTGTAGTAAAACGCTGGTATTAGTGGCACAAGATGCTGTATCAGCCGCATCGAGGGTGCATTTTATAGAAGTGTTTGTGATAAGCTTCCCCTCTTGAGGTCGTGAGCTTTAGTTTTGTATTGTTCTGGTAAATGCTGCATTAGTTTTTCCAGCTCGTCATAGTGAGCTCTATCATAGCGCGCTAACAAAGCTTGAGCATTGGCAATATGATTATGATTAGCACATTGTGATGCGATTCTCTTGCCTGATGCGTCTATAAGTTTGGACTCCTTGTCAGGGAGAGGATCGTCGCCTGTAGTTTGCGAATTAGCTCTTTTGTGTGCGTTAGAGATGACAAGAGAATCTAAGGGTAACTGGCCTCTGATATAAACTGGGTCTGTAGGAGCGGCTTTATATTTTTTATCCACCCTTGGTGTAAGTATTCTAGCTCTAGCAGGGTCTTTGAATACCTCGTTGGCGTGTTTTATCATGCCTTTGAGCATGGGCAAAGTATTTGTAGATTTCTGGGAGGGAGCAAATGTTTCCACTAAGAAATCCTCCTCTAGGGGATCAGTATGTAGTTCCACCCCATGGTACAGAGCAGCTGTGTTAATAAGCTGTGCGCAGCCAATATGGTAATCGGGTGGTGATGACCTGGAGGGATATAGATCGGGGTCATTATTATGATCTGGATCTTTATCGTAATCATCCCAGGGGTCTGTGTCCTGTGGTATGTTGTCCTCATTGTCATCCCCGTCCCCATCATTTTCATCCTGTGGCTCAGGTGAGAAAGGTGGTGGTGGTGGTGAGTTTGATGGTGAAATTAATAAGTTTGGATTAAAAGGTGGAGGAGAGGGAGGTATATAAGGAGGAGTGGGGTTAGTACCCATGTCTTTTTTCTTCAGAGGTATATGGTAGCCCTCTGGAAGATCCAGCTTTCGTTTTTTAGGAAGTGTTGCTAGAAGGTGTCCGGTGTCAGGGCAAATATGTAATTGTTTCTGTTTTGTATTCAAAGGGTCTTGTGGAGAAAGTTCTTTGGATGGGGCGTCTTTGTCCTTTTGTTTTGATTCACAGGGTTAGTCTCTGAAGCTTTAAGAGGAGCTGTGTGCTTTTTGGGCTCCGAGCCTTTCGGTGCGGAATGTTTTGGCTCAGAAGGTTTAAGTTTTACCAGTTTCGGCTCCGAAGGTTTATCTTTAGTCGGTTTGGGCTCCGAAGGTTTGTCTTTAGCTGGTTTGGGCTACGAAGCTTTGGGTTTAGCCGGTGTCGGCTCCGAAGCTTTGGGTTTAGCCAATGTCGGCTCCGAAGCTTTGGGTTTATGTGGGTTCAGATCTTAGTCTTTCGGTGCCGAAGATGTCTTCGGTGCCTACAGCGAAGTGTCAGGCATGTGCTTGTTCTTGGGTTTTGGTGCCGAAGATGTGGGTTCGGCACCCGAATAGGGCGGGTTCGATCCGGAAGACTTATCCCTATGTGTCACAGCTGGGCCAGAGGGCCGGTCATCTGAAATGTTTTCACAGTGTTGACCTGGGCCCAAGGGCGAAGGTGATCCCGGGGACTTTGTTGTTTTTGTGGCCACTTGGGGCTCGTTACTCACTGTTCGTTGAGCTGGAGTGACGTTCAAGTCGTCTCCCATGTTGGAGTCGTCGGCTTCAGACATGGAGATTTGTTGGTGTTCTTCAGTGCCGGGCTGTTGGAATTCAGACTCTTCTCAGAAGATGTCTGGCACCGGGCTAGTGCCACGTCGCATCTCGTGACATCGAGCCCGACGGTCACGAAACGTTTTCTTCGATCGGCATGATCAACAGGCCTCGCAGTTGATTTCTTCGTGCTCCGGGGATAGGCAGAGGTTACAGACCTCATGCAGGTCCATGTTTGAGAACTTAGCACCACACCCGGGGCATTTCTTTAATGGAGTCTGTTCCATGGACTGCTGGCGTTGTCAGCGCGGGAAAGCCTCACGGCCCGCAACGAAGTTACCGATCGAAGATGTTGGATTTTATGATGTGAGTCGAAAGGGAAATCACAATGGAAAACAATACCGTTGAGTGGTAAGGATTGCACATCTTAAGAGTTCGAAGACGATACCGAACCGGAGCGCAGCAATACACATCCGAACCAGATGGCGGGAAAAAAACCCAATACACATCCGAATCAGATGGCGGAAAAAAATAATCTGGGGATGGAGTTGATGCCCATGCGCTCTATCACCGTAAAGAGGAGTCACCTACCTCGTGACTACAAACGCTTCTTTCGAAGAAAAACAAAGTGCAAACATCCGAGCCCAACACCAGATGGCGATCTATCTTAAAGCATATGATCTACAGGTCACATGCCTCGAACATGCAAATTCTGCATTACCCGAATAACGATACATGTAGTTCATCCTGCTAAGGCTGATACATTAAACACCTTTAAATACGGGCAGCCAGCAGCACCCATGGTAACAGTGCTACGAAGCTACAAGACTGTGAGCGAGCACTATAAAAATAAAGATAGTCATCATATTTTCTTCCTTTTCTGCTCCCCGGTACAGAGAACAAAGAACAGGGCGTCATCCTCGGAACTTGCAAGACGGATACTAGACCAGATATCCTGAAGATGACCCAGGCAGGTTTCTAATCTTTCCATTGCAGTGATAGGAGACAGCCCCTGCATTGGCCCCGGCCACCCCAAACCTGTCTACATCCTCACCAGCTGCCCGCATCTGATTGAAAGAAAAATGTGTGCAATATTCAGCCATCCAAAACAAAGCACAGCATCCCTGAAGCGGGCACCGTGCTTCTACACTGCTGATGCAAACAAGAAAAGAGTGCACAAAGGACATTAAATGAAAAAAAAGAAGAACACCACAGTAACGGAGCCAGTCGCCTGGGAGGGTCAGAAACATTCAAAGGTGGGATCAACTAAACATACCCACCACACAAAAGAAGCCCTTTATGAAGGGCAGTAACAGTAGCCAACAGAATGCATGGGCGGTGCTTCACGCCCATATTCAGACACTACAAGCCTCGCAGAGCAGCGCATGCGTGCTGCTGGCTGGACCTAAAAAACAACGTAATGCATAACCAAAACCAGTGGCGTAGCAAGGTCAGGTGGTACCCGGTGCAGAACATTTCTGGTCACCCCCAGCTTGACAAACTGGCAAAAATATGTGTTTAAAACATATTTTTTCCATTTTCTCACCCCCCTCAGTGAGGACACCCGGGGCGGCCCGCACCCACCACACCCCCTTCCTATGCCCCTGACCAAAACAGCCAATAAACCAGAAGTCCCTAGGTTTAAATACAGTTTTAGCAATTGATTATTTAATGTAGATAAGAGAACATTACTGAAAACATATGCATGGAAAAAAAATGATGAACCTTTGAGCGTCTGGTGGAAGATCTCTGCTTGTAATAGCTTGACTATCTGGTCCCCAATTCGTTTTTACTAAATCAGACAAAAGTGTATTTCTGTCCATATATGGCAGGGGTTTTCGGTTCCTATCCAGAACACATTCAAAATCTGCAGGAAAAATAATTAACAGTTTAGCCTACATAAAAAAAAACATTAATATGAAACATTTAGCTAGACCATAAAACTGTTATTAAGCTAAAACATTTTTAGGAAGGACAACAGAAACATGATTCAGTGCTGAGCCAGCCATTCATCCATGCATTCACTTGCTTACCCATCCATTCACCCAACCATTTGCTTGTTCCCGCAATCAATCACTGACTCATATACACAACCACACACACTTCACCAATCAGCGATGAAGCACATCCACTAACAAAAAATGTAAAAGCCATACCTGTTACCTTTGTCACTGCTTAAGTACCCTCTCACAAATTATTCAAAGGACACTGGATAGAAAACAACCAGGCCACTCTGCAGAGAGTAAACTACTATGGACCTTAAACATATTCAACCCCCTGCCACTCCAAACCTAAACATTTCCACTGCTGATGATGACTGTCCAACCCTAAATGAAAGAATGCAAAAACATGCTAGTGAGATGGACTGATAACAAATCAGTGCTACATTTAAGAGGCCACGTTCCCATTTTCGACTCTTGGATGGACAGTAAAAAGCAGAACCTTAGTGGCACGGATTGCCATTGGGGCCCATGACCCTTTCTTATGTAACACAATAATGTATTGTGGGTGTCTACGTTTTTACCACAATGTGCTTACTTGTGATCACAGTATATGGACAGAGCTTCTGCCACAAAGAAGGAAATTACTTTATAGCTCAATTTGTCCTCACTGATGTGGGACTATCAATTAATGATGCATGAAAGAACACAACTTACCATAAACATTAACATAAATCACAAATGATAAAAACTCAATTTAACTTGAAAAATTGTGTACAATATATTAGAAAATCATATATCGTATGTGATTTATTAACATCAATATTAATGAGCGACTGGACTAATGCACATTATATGAATTCAGAACAGAGCAGAAAATACAAAAATACATAGTCGTGACATAAAAAAGTGACTGAAAAATTACACAAATATCAACGAAAATAGAACATCAAATTATTATACATAAAGAACACATAAACAAAGACTTATTTCAGCGTCCATATATACTAGATCACCCTAGATAGACATGCGATTTTCATTCCAAGCATAAATACGTCAATTTGGGCAAAGAATGCTTGTGCAGTTAGCGTTGACAGATCGACCCCCCTATATAAGAGTGTGGGTAGGCAACATCACCGTGGGGTATTCATCAGGACTATAAACCAAGAGTGTACAGCCTGTTTAAGAACATTTCTCTTGGAGAGATGATGAAATAGATTGCGCACTCTCCCTCAGAGCCAATCAAAACCTCAATGCCTGGAGTCTTTACACAAAGGATAAATCAAGAAAGGAGCCAATCAAAGGCATTCCTCTACTGAAGACCTCTTCTACGCCACAAAATTAATCAAAGGAGCAACCGTTGCTTCCTTGAATACTCCGGCATTATGTTAGCTCGGAATTACTTGGCAGCGCGTCTCTCGACGATCACAAGCACATAATATTACAAAAGCCTTTTACCTATAACACTTTGCTAAATAACATTCATATATAAGATGATGTTGTTGCAATTCCCAAAGTACATGAATCCGATCATAAACAGCAATTATATGATGGAGGAGGAGAGAGAGAAATTCCAGAATATAGGATACTGTCGCTCTAATCAATTATTCATCACAAAATGGTATTTCACAATCTATGATCAAATAGACTTCCAATCGGAATCAAGATGATTACAATGGAAGGTAATGCATGTGAAGTCTCAAAACTGTTAAATACTCTCACCACTGTATTAGTAGCATGCTTCATCATTGGGTCTCATCCTGGTCCCTATAAACCAGGATGGCTCAACCATATTCCAGGGAGCACTTGAAAACATTTCCTGCTGGGGTCTTCTGAGCGATAAAAATACCTTACGAACACCCAGGTATTTCTTTGATGGAGCAGGTAGTGCAACATTTTGTATACCCCCTCTATTTTTGCATGAAAATACTAATTATATAATCTATTAACTATAATATTATTAAACGAGTATTGCATGTATACTAATCAACATTATTAAAACTTGAACTACACATGGGATTTGCTATTTGCATGGCTAAATAACTCTTACAACTAAAATCTGTACGCATATTAACAATAGTATATGTGGTAATAGAATGCTGCATGATATATGTTGCTTTTGTGAGGTTTGCGTTCCTGATTGGATCGAAAAGGTGAATATTATGGCTTTAAATGTCGCTATATGCTAGATAAATACAAGCACATAGAGGGATTAGCAAGAGGTTAACATTAGAAACACCATTTCTATGAATTAATTATTCTTTTGTGTTTATTTCGCTTAAGTTGGCATCTGGGCCTAAATCCAATATGGCCGCTGTCGCCACATGACGAAGTGGCCACTGTCTCGTGAAGCGCGGAATCAATTGCGCATGTGCGAGTGTATATCCTGAACCTCTTGGCGACCTTTGTACAACATGTCCCCGGTCAAGGATGAGGAACGGAACATTTGCCAAGACAGGGGAACAATCAACCTTACAGAAAACCGGAAAAAGCCGACTCTTCGCTGACCAATGACCTCACCCCTCGAACTGTACTGAAAATCTGGAAATATAAGTCGGACGATCTCGACCAGCCAATCATGACTGTTCTAAATTTTAAAATTGTATCTTCTTTGACTTGATCTATTATAAAAAGGGTAGTAGAATAGGGAAGGGGGCAGATGTTTCTTTTTCCATTCATCATTTTTCCACGTTCGTCGGGACACATTTCCTGATGATCCAGATGCTGCCCGATCGCTTGATGACTGCAAACATTTTCTAAATCTACGAACTATGAAATTCTTGAACGATTTCTGGTCCTCTGAGAAATTGGGACTGTAACGTGCTGAGCAAAGAACTTTGAGCTTTGACCTGCTTTTCGGACAATTTACGTCAAAATTTGGTTATGCAGAGCCAATTAATTAGAGGACTTCAAATAGCCAGATTAGGTAAATATGACGTTCTGCGATTTACCTGAATTAATCTAGAAATTCTAAACTTTGACGAGACAAATGCAAATATAAATCTTTATGAAAATTTTAGATAAACCATTATTGATTAACGAGAATTAATGAGTTTGTGGTTTTTCATTAAGAAAGATAAGGATTCTGAGTCTTAAAATGTGTTTTAGCTGGTTCTTAATCACCATCAACCAATCCAACTAATTTGGTCCATTCGACCAAGTGGGAGGAGTGCCTTGATATTTGAGATTAGGGATCTATAGGCGAAGGATGTTAATGCATATTTTGTAAAATAACTTTTCTCTCCCTATAGGTTACAAGGTGTTTCCCCCCCACATGTCCAGCGCTTGAATTACTCATCCCTCCTGTGTGCGCAGACTCGTGAGAGAGAGACGTGCGAGTGTTGGTGTTATGGGCCCCACCAATGACTGTGTGTGTGAATTAGCTAGTGTGACGTCGGGTCTGCGACGCAGGGAGGGTATCGGTAAGGAATATGCTACTTACCAGTATGCATCTATTCTTGGCATGTAGAGCTGCAGATCTATACACTGTGCATATATCGCGATCTGGTGTTGGGCCCGGATGTTTGCAGTTTGTTTTTCCTCTTGGAAAGTCTTTGGAAGTCACGAGGTCGGTGACTCCTCCTTTGGTTCGCATTGCGCATGGGCTTCGGCTCCATCCTCAGATTGTTTTACTCCAGCAGGGAAAGATGGAGCGTAGTAATAACAGTAAAGAAACCCATGTGTGTTGTATCTAAATAAGATAGACTGGAACGGATACAGGTAGACGGGGAGGCGGGTGGGCGTGTATAGATCTGCAGCTCTACATGCCAAGAACGGATGCATACTGGTAAGTAGCATATTCCGTTCGAGGCATATGAGCTGCAGATTATACACTGTGCATAGACTATATAGCAGTACCCAACCCTAGCGGCGACCACTGGCATCCGTTGCAGTTGTTTGGAACAGTGTTTTTAGTACAGCCTGGCCCACACTAGCTTGTTGCTTGGTTTGCACATCTACACAGTAATGTTTTGTGCAAGTGTGCGGTGTTGACCATTTCGCTGCTTTGCAGATGTCGTCTAATGGTATGTTCCCTAGAAAAGCCATAGAAGCCCCTATCTTCCTTGTAGAGTGGGCTTTAGGGGGAACAGATGGCGTTCGCTTTGCCTTGTGGTAGCAAATCTGTATGCATTTTACAATCCACCTAGCCATACCCGATTTAGAAATAGGGTTGCCTTTATGTGGTGGAGAGAAAGAGACAAATAGCGGTTTGGTTTTTCTGAAACGTTGTGTTCTTTGGATGTAGTAAAGTAAGGCCCTTTTAACATCCAGTGTGTGTAAAGCCCTTTCCGCAACGGTTTGAGGTTGTGAGAAAAAGACTGGTAATTCTACCGACTGGTTTAGATGGAAGGGAGAAATGACTTTGGGTAGGAATTTTGGGTTGGTGCGGAGTACAACCTTGTTCTGATGCATTTGGAGAAAAGATTCCTGTATAGTGAGTGCTTGTATTTCACTAACCCTTATAAGGGAAGTGATGGCCACTAGAAAAGCTGTTTTCCATGTGAGAAATTGCAGCTCACATTTATGTAATGGTTCAAAAGGCGGTCCCATTAGCCTTGTGAGAACTATATTCAAGTTCCAGACAGGTGAGGGTGGTACTCTGGGTGGAATCACTCTTTTGAGGCCTTCCATAAAAGCTTTGATGGCAGGCACCCTGAAAAGTGATAGGTGCTGCCTGTTCTGTAAATAAACAGCAATTGCTGCGAGGTGTAACCGGATGGATGTATATGCTAGGTTACACCTTTGTAGATGGAGCAAGTAGCATATGATGTGCTCTATGGACACATTTAGAGGGTTGATTGTGTTGTTGTGGCAGTAAACAACAAATCTTTTCCACTTTGCAGCCTAGCATGCCCTAGTAGTAGGGCGTCTTGCTTCTCTGATAATATTCATGCAATCAGGGGGAAGGTTAAGGTATCCGAATTCTAGGACCTCAGGAGCCAGATCGCAAGGTTGAGCTGCGCTGGGTCCGGGTGCCTGATCTCTCCATGGTTCTGGGTCAGGAGGAATGGTGAGAGGTGTAACTTTTGGTGTGGTACTACCGAGAGTTCCAGTAGTGTGGTGTACCACGGTTGTCTGGCCCATGTTGGAGCTACCAGGATAAGCGTGAGGGAATGCTGTTGTAGCTTTCGCACCACTAATGGAATTAGTGGGAGAGGTGGAAAAGCGTATGCAAATTTGTCTGACCAGTTCATCCATATCGCATTGCCTTTGGACAATGGGTGTGGATATCTGCCGGCGAAGCTTGAGCATTTTTTGTTTTCGTGGGTGGTGAAGAGGTCTATCTGAGGATGCCCCCACTTCTGAAAGAACGGGTGAAGAACCTGTGGGTGAAGTTCCCATTCGTGGATCTGTTGCGTTTGTCTGCTGAGCAGATCTGCCACGGTGTTTTGGACTCCTGGGACGTGTTGGGCCAGGAGAAAACATTTCTGCGGAATTGCCCATCTCCATATGCTCTGTGCTAATTGAGAGAGCTGTGGAGAGTGTGTGCCCCCTGTTTTTGAATGTAGTACATGGCAGTCATGTTGTCTGTGCGAATGAGGACTGCCTTGCCTGAAATCTGCGTCTGGAAGGATTTTAGGGCTAGAAAGATTGCCAGTAACTCCAAATGGTTGATGTGGAGTAACTTCTGTTGCGGCGTCCATGTGCCCTGCACTGTGAGAAGTAACAGATGAGCTCCCCAGCCGGAGAGCGATGCGTCTGTTAGGATTATTTGTGGAACCGGGTTCAGGAACGGTCGACCTTTGGAAAGGTTTGTGGTGTTCCACCACTGCAGAGAGCGATGGGTGCGACCGTCCACCAACACCAGATCTGTCAGTTGCCCCTGGGCCTGGTTCCACTGGCGCGCTAAGCACTCTTGGAGTGGACGCATCTGGAGTCTTGCATGAGGGACTATGAAAATGCAAGAGGCCATCATCCCTATCAGTTGCATAAACACTCTTGCTGGGAGAGAGTGTTGAAGTATGAATTTTTGACGCAGAGCCTGCAGGTTTGTAATCCTGGCAGGATTGGGATAGGCTATGGCTTTTGAGGTGTCAATGGTGGCACCGAGGTATTGTTTTGTGTGTGATGGTATCAGGTGGGACTTTTGGTGGTTCACCGTGAAACCTAGCTGGTGAAGTAGTTGGATTGTAGCGGCGGTGTGGTGCACACATTGGTCGTAGGACGTGGCTTTTATTAGCCAGTCATCCAAATATGGGAAGACGTGAATGTGCTGTCTTCTGAGGTGTGCCGCCACTACTGCTAGGCACTTGGTGAATACCCTTGGTGCTGTTGTGTCCCCGAACGGGAGCACCTTGAACTGGTAGTGTTGCCCGTCCACTACAAATCTGAGGTACTTTCTGTGAGCATGGTGTACTGGGATGTTAAAGTATGCGTCTTTCAAGTCCAGTGTGGTGAGAAAGTCGTTCTGGGAGAGGAGTGGAAGAACCTGTTGAAGGGTTACCATGTGAAAATGGTCTGAATGTATGCAAGTGTTTAAGAGGTCTGAGATCTAGAATAGGTCGTAGAGTCTCGTCTCTTTTTGGAATCAGAAAGTACAGGGAGTAGACCCCTACATTTTGCTGATTGATGGGGACTTGCTCTATGGCTTGTTTTTGCAGGAGGGAGATTACCTCCTGTTTTAGTAACGTGGCATGTTCTTGAGACATTGGGCGTTGCCTGGGTGGAATGTTTGGGGGGGTAGATGTTAATTCTAGGCAGTACCCTGAATGAATAATTTGGGTCACCCATCTGTCTGAGGTGATGGTCTCCCAGACATGAAGGAAATTTTGTATTCTGCCCCCGACCGGAGTGGGATGGTCTGGAGGGAGTGGGGGAAAGTCATAGGGTAGGTGGTGTGGCAGAGCGGGCGGTATTTGTTTTCCCTCTGCCTTTATTATTATTGCCTCTGTAGCCGCCTCTTTGATAACCCCTTGTGAAAGTGGACTGAGGAGGGGATTTGTAGGACGTGGATGCGCTATCTGAGGAGTAGCCTCTACCCGTGCCCCGAAAGGAAGAGCGGCAAAAAGAGCGCCTAGGAGTGTGTGACTGTAGGGCTCCCATGGATTTCGCCGTATCAGTGTCTTTCTTCATCTTCTCGAGGGCTTCATCAACTTTTGGACCAAATAAATGTTGTTGATCAAATGGGTGGTTCAATATGGAGGCTTGCACCTCAGGTTTAAAGCCTGAAACTCTAAGCCAGGCGTGGCGACGGAGGAGGACACTGGTGTTTATGGCCCTGGAGGCTGTATCTGCCGCATCTAGGGCACAGCGTATAGAGGTATTAGTTATAGTTTTTCCCTCTTGGATCAATTCATTAGCCCTATTTCTGTATTTTTCAGGGAGATGGTGCATGATGGTTTCTAGCTTATCATAATGCGCTCTGTCGTATCTGGCTAATAGCGCTTGAGTGTTGGCGATACGCCATATATTGGCGGCTTTGTGACGCAGTGCGCTTCCCTGACGCGTCTAGGAGCTTGGATTCTTTGTCAGGTGGTGGTGCTTCGCCTGACGCCTGAGAATTTGATCTCTTCCTAGCTGTAGATACCACTAGGGAATCCAGTGGTGCAGGGCCTTTAATGTATGCAGGATCTGTGGGGGCGGCTTTATATTTTTTCTCTATACGTGGGTTTAGGACCCTAGCCCTGACTGGGTCTTTAAAAACCTCTGGTGCATGTTGATTACTCCTTTTAGCATAGGTAGTATAGCAGTAGACCTATGTGCAGTATCGAAGGTGTCCATGAGAAAATCTTCCTCCACAGGGTCAGTATGTAGCTCTACCCGGTGGTAATGTGCCGCCCTCTGTAGTAGGTGGTGAAAACCTAACGAGTCTTCTGGTGGGGATGGCCTGGATGGATAAAGGTCATCCTGTGGGACATCTGGGATGTCCGGATTATTATAGTCATCCCATGGGTCTGGGGATCCAGTAGGGGTGGGGTCTTGTGGCACATCTGCTGGATCGTAGGAAGGGTCCCCTTGATCATCATGGTCTGGAGACAGGGTCGGAGAGCGATGAGGCAGAGGTGGAGAAGGTGGAAGTGGGGAGGGTGGAGGGGGTGGAGGAGGTGGGGAAGGCACTCTGAAAGGGGAGGTAGCAGTGTCCTTCCTCTTTGGAGGTGGAGCTGGTTTGTCCAAATGTCTCTTTTTTGAAGACAGTGTCAAATGTCCAGTTTTTGGATCCTTGGTAAGTGTCTTTTGCAGAGGATCCGGTGTGAATAGTTCTTGCGACACTGGTTGTTCGGTCGGCGCCGACGGCTTTTTAGGCTGGTCTGTGCCATGCTTTTTTGGGACCTCCGATTTTTTGTTCGGTGTCGAGAGAGGCTTCGGCACGGGAGTGTCGGCGCCGAGGGCCTTATGATGTTTGGTCGGCACCGAGAGGGCGGGTTTCGACACCGAGGGCTTTGGTGTTGAGCTCGGTGTGGAGGTGGAGGCCAATTTTTTCTTCGGTGCCGAAGGGTGTTTTTCAGCACCGCTGGTAGGCTGGCTCGAGCCCGAGCTGCCGGAAGGCTTAATAGGCTTCTTTACCGGGCCCGAAGGTGGGGTGTTAAATGTAAATGTACAGATATTTATATAGCGCAAATCACCAACCGGTCTCTAAGCGCTTGCTTAGGGAACCCGTCCTGGTATTCCCCTGTGAGATAACCCAGCAGGGCATCCACAAGGTGAAAGCCAGGCATCCCGCCGCGAGGGGCCATTGTGGAGATTAAGCAAGCTATTGCCCAGAGTCGCAGAGTGTGAACCCATGAATCGAGTATGCACTGGAGCGAGAATTATCGAGTCCATGGACAATTTATGCACTCAAGACCCAGCCGAGCCGGGAATTGAACCCTGGTCCCGGGCTGACCTCTGCTTCCAGGTCTGCCTACTCTAACCAGTGAGCCACACTTCTCCACAAGCAGTGTCCTTGGTCTTGCCTAGGCTCGAAGGCGAAGGCGTGACCGAAGCCTTTTTGGGTATCGGTGTGGGAGGGGGTATAATGTCCTCCACATCGGAGTCGTCGGCCTCGGAAGCACTGACGAGGTCGTCGTCATCTTCTGCGATGTGCTGCTGTCCCGGAGCTTCGACGTCATCCCCGAAGATGTCGACTGGAGTGGAGGTCGAGGGGTGCGCCATGTTGCGTCTGGCCCTTCGATCTCGAATAGTCTTTTTCGATCTAAAAGACTTGCAGGCGGGACAGTCTCGAGCCTCGTGTTCAGGGGAGAGGCAGAGGTTGCACACCTCATGAAGATCGGTGTGGGGGAATTTGGACCCTCATCGAGGGCACTTCTTGAAGGGAGTTCTTTCCATCAGCCGAGACCGGAGCCGGGATAGGCCCGAAGGCCGCCGTCGACGACCGGAATCGAAGAAGTGTCGAAGAGAAGGTGATTAAGATGATTTATTATCTGAAGAATCTCGATGAGCGAGGATTTGCGTCGATCGTTGAACTGGAAAAGTTCGGAACCGGAGCGCGAAGTATTACATCCGAGCCCGATGGCGGAAAAAAACAATCTGAGGATGGAGCCGAAGCCCATGCGCAATGCGAACCAAAGGAGGAGTCACCGACCTCGTGACTTCCAAAGACTTTACAAGAGGAAAAACAAACTGCAAACATCCGGGCCCAACACCAGATGGCGATCTATGCACAGTGTATAATCTGCAGCTCATATGCCTCGAACATGTTATTCCTCATTTCCTCCCACTCACGCGCTGGATCACCTTTAATAACGGGTGTCCATGGTATAGATAAAAATAGACCGGTGTCAATGGGGTATTATGAACCTACGCCCTTTCTAGTATAGGCATATTTTATCTCTATGGGTCTCAGGCTTTCATGAGGACTTAAAATAATATTCTTTTATCTAACAGTCTGACATCTTTACCTATGTTTCAGGACAAACAATATAAAATGTAAATCATGCAATGGGTCTACTCATCCTGTACTTCTAGCTTATATTAATATCCCGTATTGTGGGAAAAGCACCATGAGACATAAAGAGGAGGGGCATGCCCCTACAGTTACACCCTCACCAAGGGTGCCATGTTGCCCTTTACCTCCTATAGGTACTCTGGTCTCTTGTCTGCCCCACAAGAATAGACCAGGTGAGTATAGATGTGCAAAGTTCGATCTAATAGCTGCAGAAGCAGTTTCTGTTCTGGAAGTTGAGAAGGAGCCAGACTCTAGAAGTAATGTGAGGATGGGTAACGGGCTCGTCCTGGAAGATGTATCATATGTGGAGTGCCCAGTATACTAAAAATATACTAGACATTAACTATATAAACAGTTGGTTTGAAACTGAAATGCATTGTTCTTTGCATTGCAGGGCTATAGTTACTTGTAAATGCCATATGTTCCCTAACTAAACGTGCGCATCCGAGGCAAGACATGAAGATCCCTGGTACCTACGGTGAAATGTTCAGATTTTGGCAATGAATAACTAAACTCTGAAGTTAACAATTATGCCACAACCAATTTTTCAAATAGGCGATACCCTATAACTGGTGAAGTTTTTTCTCTGCTTATACTTCACACTACTCTACACTTAGACCCTGTGAACTATCAGGCTAGGCTGGGAACAGTGAGCAGCGGATTGATCAGTTGACATATTTTCACTGCCCAACTACATTTTTAACCATGCCTTAAAAAATAAACTGGTAATCATGCTAAAACTACAGTGATCTCTTATTTTCTGGAGGTGCCATCACTCATCATCTAATGCACGTTTGGTCACCACTTACCTATGGTATAATAATAGGGTGTCTTCACAGATATCCTTGCATAATTCATTCCTCCCAGCAGCTCTCCCAGCAGTTGGTTCACTTGATGCTGCACTGCACTGAGGCTGACATTACCTGTTCAAAATAAAACCACAGTACTATTGACTCAAATAAATGATATCTGGTATAAGGGCACATTTCAAATCTGTATAGAGTGAATACTGGGGCAATTTTTAAGGCTGCTAAAGACATAAGAAGTCAAAGGAGCTATGGTCAATACTGAATGTTTGACCCTCTGACGTCCTGCCCTTTCACAATACTAAAATGTAAATCTAAATTTTTAACACAATGTTATAATTGTAAGAGTTTACAAGGTTATCTTAATTTACATCCCACCATAAAACAGCTGAAATGTATTTAAATTTTGTGTGAAGGCATTGGTACAATTATAAAAATTGTTCTGAAAATGAAATATACAAATATTTTTACCAAGTCATAGGTAGAACAAAAAATAACTCGATATGAATATTTCGGGCAAACCAGGCTCATTGTCAATAAATCACTAAAATCTCATATTAGAATATATGTCTTCTAAAAGTGCTTTCTTAAAAGCAACTGGTCAGCAAATGTTTTGTTCTAATATTTTAAGATTAATTCTAGGTAAATGACTTTTTTTTTAACAGCCTCCTTTAAAAGACATTTCATGATAATCCCGGGTTTCACTTATAGGCAAATCATTTCTGAAGATTAACAAACTATACTAACATTTTGAGCGAGACTGCTGTGGAATCAGGACACATTTCTAAACTTCTCCATGGAAGACAAGAACATAAGATCCTTAATTACAAAGCAAAAATAAACAAATTGCAAATCAGGTTTAGAGCACTGGCATACCACAAGATACTGTATTCCTGCGCTTCCCCTCAAACCCTGCATTATCATATCCATGAAGAGCATGCTAAGCCCTTGTTACTTACAATACTGGGACAAATGCAAAACTTTCTAAACCTAGAACTAACTTTCCAAAAATCCAAAGAAGCCTTTAAATTGACAAGAGACATGACTTGGAGGAAACATGAGACACAGGCTTGCAGGTTAAGTTTTGGAAACTCCTGACATGTTCATGTGCTCAAGATAGAGGTATGTGTTAATCTGGTTCACTTAATCACTAGAGTTAGTAACACGGAGACCACACAAAAATTGCATAGACCCATATGCTCAGGTCCTTTCTACAATGATCTGGGCTCATCTGTAGCAGCTCAACTTTACACTAGAGGGTCAGTAGGCCTCCAGTCCAGTGACACAGGTAAAAGGTCTGGTCACACAAGGATTTCCCAAAACACTGTATGATGCTATCACAGCGATACATGCATGAACCTGCAAAAGGGACAGGAATCCTCTTTCCAGGATCAGACTTATGTCAAAGGGTAGGCCTAGGCCTTTGTGCACACGCTAGATTAACTAAAGCCAGGGGTCAACATCTAAAGTTTGGGTACGCAACGCAAGGGAAATTTCCGTCTCACCAGATGAGGGGACACACACACAGTGCTCCTACGACAGGTGCCCATCCCTCATCCCCATTATTTCCCTTCTCTCAATCTTTCCATTCTCCCTTCAGCTGAGGCAACTACAGTTGATCAGGTATGATGATAGGAGAGGACAGATGACCTTGGAGAAGCAGAGCCTACTAAAAGCCAGATGCAGGGAAGGAGGGGGCATAAAGCAAGCGAGGAGTGGAGGAGGAAGATGAGGTGTGAAAAGGAGACTGAGAATCGGATGGGAGGGTAATGTGTATGGAGGAGATGAGAAGAGTGAAAAGAGTACAGAGAAAAAAAAGTGAAGAAAGGGAACAGGGCTCTGAAAAGCAACAACCACGCCATTTCTACCTCAACCTGGATGGATTCAGCACCAAGTGACTCTGATTCACCCAGAGTACCTAGCCACCTTCAAGGAATACACAGTCAAGAACAACGTGATGTCCTGAATGGTCTTTCTACTGAATAAAAGCAAACCATCAAAACCCCACCCGAAAGCAACTTTCGCAAATAAGATGGCAAAGCCTTTCCTGACTAGCCTGCTTGCTCAAAAATATTGCATTTATAAATCTCCATAGAAGTGGGGAAGTCCACCACTGTTACTGGAGGTCACCATGCAGCAAGATACTTGACAGTATAATAAGGACCCCATAGAATTCCAGGAGTCAAAGCAGGGACCAAAAGGAGAAATAAAAAAGACCTAAAGATTTCCTGCACTTCCTTTTTCAAATAGGTTTCCAGCTTTGGTAGTAAATAATGACCAATATAATCACATTCCTAATGGTGACGGATGAGAGAAAGAGCAAGAACGCAATACCAGCAATGAGATCTGATTCTCCACAGTTGGTGCAAAACCCTCTGAAGAAAAAGAGATATCCAAAAAAGTAATAGTTTTAATAAGGTGAGAAGTCACCTTTGAAGCAAAACAAATTGGCAAAGTGAAGGAGATGAGAGTACGAACAAGGGCATTGCAATCCGCGTAAAAGGTTAGCCCATTTTACAATAACGATTCGTAAGTTCATGCAAATGGAGGCCCACATTTTCAGCCAGATCTAATGTGCAACAATTAATTAATTCATTCAATAACTTTATTTCGGCCACTAGGCCCATAAAAGTACATTATTAAAAATCACAGCAACAACAAAACACATGAAAAGTGTCAACACTTGCAATTATATGTTCCATATATCAAAATTGCCTTCTTGAGACGGGATTCTCCTGCTTCTACAAAGATGTGACAATTAAAAAGCAGGCGTCCTCAAACACTTTTAGACTCCAATAAAAACACCCATTTGATAAAAACACAAGTTAAAATATTTACAAGGTTAAAAGAATAAAAAAAAGACAATAGAGAAAAAATATAGCCTGAGACAGAGGACCCTGATCGTGTTTGCACTGATGTGGACCTTTGCAGTTCCTACACAGAGATCTACCCAGGGTGGTGCTTAATCAAACCCGCCGTATGTGCCACATATGGTTTAAGAAACGTGACACAGCAAACACAATTGGAGGGTGTGTGTCCTATTTTAGAACTCTGTATGCCTCTGTGTAGCGCACGAAGCCTAAATGTCTGCATATTTGGATTAACCAGCGTTTGCGAGGCAGTTAATATGCAGGGCAGAAAAACAGTACATGTACTTCGTACTCTAGCTTTTAGTTACAAGCAGGACACTCAGCCGTATTCTCTTTGGCCCATTTGCTTGTGTGTGCAAATAAATACAGGTTCCCTAGTCTAAGTTGCACGTACAGTTTCCTGGCCAATGGGGGATAAATCACGTCCAGGAAGAGTTCCTTGCTATATACATCTTTTACTTGTTGGAACTCTATTGTCATCCATCCGCCAGTAGGGCTTTCCTGTATGAACAGTATGTTAGAATGCCTGTGAAGTTGCACTAGTTCCCGCTTAGATATCATTGGGCATGATGTTGCACTAGTTCCCGCTTAGATATCATTGGGCATGAAGTCTCAGGGGTTTTCCAGAGGTTCAACCTGCCTAACCTTAAGGAGAGATCCCTTATGTGGCAAAGCCACGGTATTTTCTTGGTGACGGAAATTGACAAAATCCTTAAGCTCTGCTTTGTAGAAGGACAACTCCGGGGTCACCCATACCCGGTGCCAGAATGTAAAAGGTCTAAGGGCGATCTCTTTGCTGATAGGCCTCATACCCAAGTCCATGCGAAGAGGTCCGAGAGGGGTGCTACGAGGAAGGCCTAATAGCTGCCTCATGAAGTTGTTCCCGACCTTCATAAGATTAGAGGTGGAGCAATGCCCCCACAATTCTGCCCCATATAATGTGGCCCCCCTTGCATGGGCTTTATATATTTCCACAATGGGGGCAGCTGGCTTGAATGCTAAAGTTCTGTGCAATTTCTTAATCCCACCCACGGTCTGGGTTAACTTGAGGCTTGCTTTTGCCAACTGAGACCCCCACTCAAAGTGCTCTGATAATGTAACACCCAGATAATCAAAAATACTCACCCTTTCCAAGAGTGTACCATTTAGGGAGGGATTTGGGCGGGTCGTCCTGGGGGGGTTGAAGACCATATATTTGGTCTTTGTTAAGTTGTTCTCCAAACCCCTCATATTATAAAAGTTCGCAAAACCATCAAGGATGCACTGAATACCCGTTGACGATTTTAACAGTAAGAGGGTATCATCCGCGAACATCAACGCGGGTACCTTCCCCGAGACTAGCTTGGGGGCATCATTATCCTGGATGTTTTTGAGGTGGTCGATAAGCCCATTGATGAAAAGACAGAATAGGGTAGGGGCGAGAACGCATCCCTGGCGTACCCCCTTTTTGACGGGGAAACGCGAGGAAAGTTCCCAGTGTTTTCCACACCTAACTTGTGCATAGTTTTCTGTGTGGAGCCTTATTATCACATTGAGGAGATACGGAGGAATCCCAGGATCACTGAGGACTTTCCTGAGTTTCTCCCTTGGTACAAGATCGCAAGCCAACTCCAGATCGACAAATATTAGATAGAGGCTGCAATTAATCAAGTGGCACTGAAAACTAAGGTAGACATTTTGGGCAATTCTCTTTTTAAATATTCCAAAAGGATGAACTAAATAGAAGAATGTGCTGACTCGCTGAAACGAAAATTTACAGAAAGCGAATCCTATGTGAACTCCATCATGCTGGAGATCTTGGACAAAGGAAGATCTTAAGAAATTGAATCACCACTCTAATCTTGGACAGTATGAGTTCAGGAAAGAATAAAAGTAATTAGTTTCTATGGAATAATTTTTAAAGGACTTATTTAGTATTTATTCAGAAGAAGGGAAAAAACTATAAAAGCTTTGCTTTACTGTGTCAAAGGAGAAAAGTCCCTTATGCAATCTTTTAAAAGCTCCTAGAGACATCGGCCCTCTTAATCAGCAAAAAGAGTAACTTGGAGTAGGGAAGGGAAGTTTGGTGGATGAAAATGGGGGCTAGGAGGGGTTGGGAGCAGCAGAAAAGGGAAACATAAGCTACATGCATGGATATGGTATTAACTTTATATTTGCAGAAGGGTAAGATGGCAGACTAGATATAGTACATTTAGATTAATTTAAAAAAGGTTTAATATTCGCCTTAGATAGCAAATATATTTGTAAAGTCAAATAGGCTTAAAGCAACTGTGACTCTTCAAGCGATAAATTAACCTTTTTGGGTTAATAACTATTTTGTACCAAGGCCTCAAGATTCTGAGAGCAGTTGTATCATAGGTGAACGGGGCCAATACTGGAGTGGCCATCATTAGCACAAAGGTCACTATATAAAAGTTTTCCCTCATGATACACATTAAAAAAAGTTAGCTGGCCAATGATGCAGATTTCTTACAGTAAAATTCTCCCTATTATGGCTTGTTATTACAACCCTATCACAGATGATCCTTTCACTCAGTACAAATTATTTATCACCTTGGCATCTTATGCTCCCCTGTTCACTATTAGCAGATGTTAAGATCGTCCTAGGAATATTACAAGGCTGCTTGGGTTAACATTACTTAATGCTTTTTGAGTTCGATTAAGGGCATTATAAGATCGGCAACACAGGATGTCCCTAGTATTAAGTGTTTTTTGCTGTACATGCTACTGCTAGAGGTGAGAAGAAGGATATGTTTCAATTACATTTTAAGATAATGAAAGGTGAGACACTTCATCAATTAAAGGGTCGCAAAACCTTCCATTACCCATAGGCTGGGCTTTGCATGCTCAGAAATTACTTGCCACATGCGAGCGACTTTGTGCACTGGTTAGTCAACCCCATTTTCACTAGGGACTATGCAAACATTATATACACAATGATATGGCCTCAGTCTGCAATGGGTTGCTTAGTTTTGTATATTCAAATAGTTTCTTTAGAAATACGTTTCTAACTAATTCAACACTATTGTATGCTACGGGAATGAATCACTCGCCTACTACAAGTAACTGGTATTCGCAAACATACATCATGGTGGCGAAATCAAACGAAAGTAGGAAGTAATATTTGTCACTGAACACTGGGAGAATTTCTGGAACACAAAATATATGAATCTATGAATTTTAAAGAAAGAAAGTCCTTTGAAGAATTTTAATACCAGCTTCATATTCAACTTTTTTTTATTTTTTTTAATATGTTTATTAGTTTCAATCACAGCCATACGTACATGATTGGGCGACATGTTCAAGATATTCAACATAGTAAAGAAGCAGCCATTAGTTCTCATTGCATATTATACCCTTCCCTCACGTCCTGTTTGTCTATTCATTTCCATTTCGACAGTAGGCGATACACAGAGATCCCCTCGATATGTATTCCAATGCAACCACTTCTTATCCCATTTCTTGGGCCCCCCCGAGCCTTAAAAACCTTGGTCTCTGCTAGCATGAATCTATCCATTTAGTTAGCCCACAGGGTGACGAGTGGTAGGTTCAATCCATTCTACCTCTGGCCAGCTCTCGTTTCAGCAACGTATACCCCAGTTTTGTGAATTGCTGGTCAGTTTCCATGAGGTCAGCCGCCTCCCATATGTTCAACAGTCCTAGTTGTGGTTTCAGTACTATGTCTTTTCCCAGGGCAGTTTGCATGTGTTCCGAAGCCCCTTCCCAAAGTGCACGCATCTTTGGGCAACTCCACAGAGTATGATAAAATGTGGCCTGTTGTCCACACCCCTTCATACATAAGTCGTCAGGTCTAGCTCCTATTCTCGCCCGAACTTTCCCTGTGATATATGATCGGTGGAGTATCCTAAGCTGAATCAGCCTGAATCTTTGTGTGATGGCCGCTTCTCGAGGGGACATGAGAGCCTTTTGCCAGTCCTCATCATCTATAGGACCCAAGTCATCCTGCCACCGCTCCCTGAGCTTCGAAAATGTGTCTGGTAAGTTATTGCTCAACTTTTTATAAGTTAGAGATATTACCTTTGAATTAAGAGGCCCATCTAATAGACGGTCCTCCAGTGGCGACGATTCTGGTATATCTCTAAAAGAGGGGAACGCTGCCTGCAGCGCATGTCTTATCTGCAAATATCTATACACTTCTCCTTGCGCCATATGGTAGTTCCTCCGGAGGTCATCGAATGTAAGTAGTGCTCCCTTCTGAACCAGGTCTTTCACCGCTGAGATCTCGATAAGGTTTCACTTATCAAACCCAGGCTGATAGCACAGCATGCCCAGCTTCTGGGTGAACCACAACGGTGTGGCCTGCGAGAGGACTCCTGCCCATCCCAACCGGGAATTGACTAAATGCCAAATCTATAGTGTATGTTGGGTAGGTCCGAAGAACCTCCCCCTATTCTTTCTATCGGTAGTGTGCAGAGCCCCCAGATATCCGGAACGATCAGTTTGATAGCGATCAAGAACATACGCTGGGTCGTCTGGGGGTGATGCATCCAGTGGTTGACAGCCACCAATTGCGCAGCCCAGTAGTAACGCTGTAGGTCAGGGAGTGCTATGCCTCCATCGTACCAACCTTTCGTCAGTTTTTTCAGTGCAATCCTGGAGGCCTTTCCATCCCACAACAGCGTAAAAATCTCACCTTCAACTGCTCTAAAGTACGAGTCCGGGACTCTATGTGGGCAATTATGTAGTATATAAAGAAAACGAGGAAGGGCCAGCATCTTGAAGAGTGCAGCCCTCCCCAACAGTGTTAAAGGCAGAGACCTCCAGTGCTTCACATCTGCTCGCAATCTAGCCAAAGGGGGGGCCAGGTTGGAGCTATAGAATCAAACTGGGTCTGATGTGACAAAGATCCCCAGATAGCGAAACACCTCCGTCGCCACTGCTATAGTGCAGTCCGACGGGAGTCGGGGGACTGGGCCTCTCAACATATACAATGTGGACTTGTGCCAGTTAATAGCATATCCTGAATATTCGCCAAAACTCGTGAATATGTCCAATACTGCTATGATCGATTTGTGCAGGGATGCTAGGTATAGCAGTATATCGTCCGCGTACAAGGATATGCGGTCCTCCACTTCAACCGTCCAGCGCATCCCTCGCACCACCACGTCCCTTCGCACCCAGGCCGCAAGAGGCTCCAACACACCGGTATAAAGGAGCTTTACCCAGGCTATGAATTTAGGGCCCAGTCCCACCTTCCGAAGAACCGAAGAACATATACGGCCATTCAATAGAATCAAATGCCACTGAGGCGTCAAGAGATAACACCGCCGCATCCTCCTCGATATATTTCCGACGAGCCATCACATTGTGTAGGAACCTTATATTAAGGGCCGTATTCCTGCCTGGCATAAAGCCAGATTGATCCGGGTGGACCAGTGATGTAATAACTGTCACCAATCTATTCACCAAGACTTTTGCCAACACCTTTGCCACCACGTTAATCAGCGAGATTGGCCTATAGGAGCCACAATTGTCTGCTGGTTTACCTTGCTTGTGGATGACGACAATGGTGGCTAGTCGCTGATCCTCTGGTAATCTACCTACTTCCAGGCTCTCTTCATACATGGCTTTCAGGTGTGACACAGTCAGAGAGGCAGTGGCTTTCAAAAACTCTACTGGAATGCCGTTTGCACCCATAGCCTTTCCAGACTTGATCTGTCCCAGGGCCTTACGCATTTCCTCGTTCGAGAGGTCCGCCTCCAAGGTCTCCCGTTCCTCATCCGAGAGACTTGGCACATCACTGTCCCGGAGGAGCTGACGAGAATCCTCAGCCGTGTAATGCGTAGAGGGGGAGTACACGCTTTAGAAAGGATCAGAGAGTTTTTCCGCTATTTCTTGTGGATGCAGCACCGTTTCACCCCCCGGTGTCGTCAGTTTATGTACCCATCTAGATCCCTGCTCTCGTCTTTCCAACCATGCCAATGTCTTGCCAGCCCTATCTCCAAGTTCATAAAGTCTGTGTTGGGTGGCACGGTATTTAGTCACCATATGTTCCCTGGTTTTCATCCTATATTCCTCTTGTTTCAGTAGAAGTCTGTGGCTCGTGTCTGGTGAGGGCTTTTGTACGTGTTCCCGCTCGAGTTCGAGGAGGTCGGACTCCACCTGGACTAGAAGTTCACGCTTTTTGCGAAATATCCCGTCTTCAAGGACAAAGCTTGCCCCTTGAGTACTACCTTGTATGCTTCCCAGATTGCTTGTGCGGAGTCTACCGAGTCCACGTTTTCAGTAAAATAGTTTTCAGATTTTTCAGATTGTGTGCGGAGTTCCTCCCTTATATCCGGTATGTGTAGGAGCCATAGGTTAAGAACAATAGTGGTGCGTGGCTGTCGTTCCCAGGGCGTATATTCCAGCCAGACTGGAGAATGGTCTGATATGCCTCTTGGTAAAACTTTGTATTGGGAGAAATTACCTATCGACGACAGGTGTGTGAGGAAATAGTCAATACGTGATAAACTACTGTGGACATTAGAGAAGTATGTAAATAATTTGCCAATTGGGTGAAGCGCACGATCCACATCCGTCAAACCCAGTGCCATCGCGAAATCAGCCATTAGGTTGTTATCTTTCTCTCTAGACTTCGGTGGGTGGCGATCGACAGCATTGTCTAATGTAATGTTGTAGTCTCCCCCCATGATTACTGTGCCCTCTCGGAGTCCCATCAGTCTACTTCCCAGGTACTCCAGCGCTGCCCTACCCAGAGCGGGCGGTAAATATACTGAAAGGATGTTGATGTGTCTTTCATCCCACTGGGCCTCTGCCCCTGCGAACCGGCCTCCCGTATCCGCCCATGTCTTATGAACAATAAGGGGCGTACTTTTTTTAAGCAATATGGCCGTCCCCCTTGAGCCCGTGGTGTAGTCCGAATGTACTAGAAGTTTGTATCCCCACCTAGTGAGGGCCTTGGACTTCTGGCCTACAAGATGCGTTTCTTGCAGCAGGACTACATCTGGTGAGTGTCTTTTTAGGTACTGTGGCACAATCCTTCTCTTAATCTTATCGCCTTCGTGTTATACGGTCCCATTCAGCTCACATCCTTTAAACCCATCAGCCTGTAATCTCTCACTAGGTCTCCATTTGTAAGTCTCGCGCTGATGGGTTTGGCAACCCCTCCCCCAGTCCCCCCCTACTTGCGCATTTCACTCGGGCACCGGCTTTCCATCAGTAAAGCCAAGGGTCATCACTCCTGCTCCTACGACTGTCCTCTCTCCGCTGGGACATTCTTTGCAACCTCCACACGGACACCCCTGTGTTGGTTAGGCCTCCCAGGACGATCTCTCCTTTGGCCCCCCACCGTGCTCCAGCCTTCCATCCAGTCCCAAACTGCCTCAGGCAAATCAAAGAACCATGATTTGCCACCTGACTCCACCCTCAGCCTTGCAGGAAAAAGCATTGCGTACTTCACCTCCCGGTCTCGCAGTTCTCTTTACCGCCTGAAAGCTGCGACTTTGGGCCTGGACCTTGGCCGTGAAATCAGAAAAGAAGGCCACCTCATAATTATCTTCAGCAGGGGGTTGGATCTCGCTGTCTGCAGGATAATATCTCTATCACGATAGTTGAACACTCGAGCAAAGAGGGGCCTCGGGGGTGCTCCCGGTTTTGGTCTACCTCCTGGCACTCTATGGGCTCTTTCAATGGAAAAGTAGCTGGACAGAGTCTTAGGCTTTAGGTGCTTCGTGATGAGGTCTTCCACATATAAGTCTGCTGCCGGCCCCTCAGCTTTTTCCGGAACTCCTAAGATACGGATGTTATTTCGGCGAGCCCGGCCTTCGTAATCATCGAGCTGCTGTGCCATCCTCTCCTGCTTCTAATGCATGTCGAGCATCTGCATTTGGAGTTCTGACGTGTCCGTCTGTAGGGCGCTAGTGACTATCTTGAGCTCCTTGACTTTCTTGTCCATCTTCCGGAAGTCTGCCCTAATTAGAGAGACCTCCACTGTGACTGAGTCCACTGAAGCACGCACTCCGTTAATAGCTGCCATGACATCGTGTAGCGTGGGCTCTGGTCCTTGTTTAGAGGCAGCTGCCCCTCCATCTTTCTCCTGCTGCGGTGAATCACCTGTCTCTTCCGCTTTGGACCATGCAAATTTGGCCAGCTGCTTTTGTGCATTTGCCTTAGGTCCCCTTCCTCCCGTCGCCATGGAAGTGCGTTAGGCGAATACCCGCCAGATGAAATAACAAGTCAGCACCGGGAAAACAGCCACTAGGCATTTGTACGTGTGACTAAGTCCATAAGTATCACCTCTGGATTCGCCTTCCAGTCGCCGCGGCCCCAAAACACAAAGCATTCAGGCTGAACTTTTTCACTCAGCGTAACTATTGCTGATATGGTGTAGTTGCCTGCGCCAGTTCTCATCAGGAGGCGTCTCCGCACTTTATCAATGTCCCTCTATTATAGTATTGCCTTCGGGACTGTAGCTTTCACTACCTCATTCCGACAACTCAGCCCAGGCCGCAGAGACTACAGCGTGGTGAGATTTCCAGGCCCCGGAGCCGGGGCCTCCGTTGGTCTCGACACTCACCCGGGCTCACCTCCGCCGGCCCTGGTCGGCACCTTCTGCAGTTAGCTCCAGTGGCACCCCCGATCCATTCCCGGCGTAGGGGGCCTCCCCCGATTCTCACCGCAGTCTGTCAGGGCCAATGGACTTCCCGTCCCGGAGGCTGCCCCGTAGCCCAATCCGCCCCAGGGAGCCGCCACCACCACCACTCGGGACAAGGCACCGTACAGGACGGTACGAGCCAGCCCACACTCCGCTTGTGCACCGAATTTCTCCCGGGGGGCCAGGAAGGAGGTAAGGTAGTCTTCGTGTATTTATCTATCTTGGATGGCACAGGATAGGGCAAAATAGACGTCAGGGATGTGGGAGCTAACTCAGGCGGCGGCCATTCACAACTGCTGCTAGCCACGGCCCCCCCATATTCAACTTTAAGTTTCACAAATTGATCCATTTTACTCATAAACCGATAAACTGGAATTTCTTTCACACTAAGAACAAACATCTTAGTCTGTATCTCCCTGATCTCTGAGGCCCTAAAGATCCTTTACAGCATCAGAAGGATGCACTGGAAGAGGAAAAGGTGCTGCTAAGTAGTATTGCTATATATATGCTAGGGTGTGGGTGTATGTGTCCCATTTGATGCATTTAATCCCTCTTCTGGCAAATTTAAGAAGGATACATTTTTTTTATGTTTTAGGCTTTATCAACTATACTCTTGTGAGTGATCAAAGTAAGTGAGCTTAATGGTAGGAAGTCAGGCATCACCTAATAATAAAACTGCATTCTTGGGAGGGGTTGGATATTGGCGCATGACATCTTTTAAAGGTGGAACGTGCAACTTCGCTTTCTGCTCTGATAAATTAAACAATTATAGCACCTTAATGTAAAATGTTTATCATAAATTGTAAAAAATAAAAATAAAAAAATAAAAAGGAGAGTAAACTATGAGGCAGATGGTAAAATGTGAAGTGCTGTAACAGTCAATGATGGTGCTTGGTAAAATGTTTCAGAATATATGAGGGAAAGAGTTTAAATACATACTTTCCTCGCAAAAGAAATCAAGTTTAAGTCATTTTACATAGCCTATTTTGGGGAAATTAAGTGAATTGACATAATTTTATGTGAAAGAACTGTTTGGTTTACTCTGGGGCGGGGGGGGGGGGGGGGGGGGGAGTTGCCAGCAATTTTACTGGGTTTGGGTTAAACATGCCCTACAGTCTAGTGTAGTTAGTTCTAGAACCCCAATCTTGGGGCAAATACTGATTGCCTCTGTATGAAGAAGTAATTATTCAATATTTTGTGTACTCATAAGGCTTAAACCCATTATTTAAGTAGTAATAAAAGTAGTAGGCATTACAGTTTGCAGGAAAAGGCGATGCTCTTAAATATTCGTGCTAAAGCCTTCTTACATGGTAGCAATTAAAAGACACAAACCATATTTTTACAACGCACCTTTCAATTGCATCATGTATTGCGCAACTGCCAAAGAAGGGGTCATGGCGTAATTCAAGACATGGGATCTCTTGGCAGCTGTGTTAGTCTTGAAGAGAGGCAAGTTTAACTTTTGTTTTGCTGAACACAGCTGAAGTTCACATTTAAATCATTTATTTTACCGTCAAACAGGTGGAACTTTGGACACAGGAGAGAAATATTACTACAAAAGTAAGCAAGCTTAACTATCCAAATCGTCAAGATTCCAGGATTATCTGTGAATTACCCACCTTGACGTAGCTGCTGCTGGCAGAAGCGATCATGAAACCAGGGAATCTGAAACTCTGGACACTCCAGGCAGACAGCTCTGTTGAGCTCCATCAGGCGCAAGCGTATCTTCATGTTTAAGCTCAATGGCAGGGCTGAATTTGGATAAAATAAGGATTATGGTCAGGTAAATGATAGTTTCATTTCCTCCAATGATCTCTGAAAAAGTAAACATTTTACTCAGTATAATCGCTATTGTGTGAAAACTAAATGAGATACTCTATCTTAATCACCCTTTTTTTCAAATTTTAGTGCTACTCTTGCATACCTGCAAACTTGCAAGTAACCTTCATTACATTTTTATATATCATTTTCTAATGCAAATAAATTTAAATGTACATTTTCTTAAATCTGAGAGCAAAATCAATACTGAGATGTAAGCAAATGTCTTCATAGATTGAACGAAAAGAGATGCTACAAAGCAAACGAAAAGAAATGTTTAGGATCCCGCTCACCAACAAAAATAAAGCATTTACAAGGGAAAAAAAACATTCAATTCACAGGATCAGGAGCAGTAGGATTTTGGCCTTGTAATGGAGTTACACCCATAATTCTGTGTGGGGGTGGTGAGGTGGCGGAGCAGGATTAGGTGGTGGTGGTGGTGGTGGTTCACAAACGTTTGCACATAGTTCCCTGCCCTGCAAACATTCAGACATTTATTACTGCATGGGCTGTAATGCCAGATTCAAAGGAAAATTCATTCAATGACCCTAAAATGACAGAAGAAGCATTGCCAAGCTAGATGAACTTACAATCGGGGTATCCATGCCAAACCCTGAATCAGGACACATTTCATTAAACGGATAAAGACAACTTTAAACCAATGAAAACCTGGGCAAATGGCAGAGTTCTGCACTAAAATGTAAGACTATTGCAACACAGAATAGAGAAGTAAGCCCTCGACCCGTGAACAGGGAACAAGTGCCCTGCATAAACCATTCAGAACGCACAATGGTTTCATACGAGAGCCGTACCTCTGCATATGTACAAAAGACACAGCCAGACACTAAATTGCACATCGCATAATCAGCAGTGGTATTAAAAAACATAAACCTTCATTGCTGAATTTTTGTCTCGTTGCACATCTTAATGTTACAGTTGTGTTGAAGAGGTATTTATATTCCTCATGCATTCAATCAATCAAGACATTTGTAAAGAGCGCTACTCACCCATGGGGGTCTTCGGTCTGCCGTAGGAAGATGGGGAGAGTGTTCCAGGTTTTGGCGGCGAGGTGGGAGAACGATCTGCCGCCGGTGGTCGCTCTTTGGATGCGGGGGACAGTGGCGAGGACGAGGTCAGTGGAGCGGAGCTGGCGGTTCGGGGTGTAGAAGGCGAGTCGTTTGAGGTATGCTGGTCCGGTGTTGTGAAGTGCCTTGTGTGCGTGGGTGAGAAGCTTGAAGGTGATCCTCTTGTTGACGGGAAGCCAGTGCAGGTCTCTCAGGTGGGATGTGATGTGGCTGTGGCGAGGGATGTCGAGGATCAGGCGTGCAGAGGCGTTCTGTATGCGTTGCGGTCGTTTCAGTAGTTTGGCTGGGGCTCCCGCGTAGAGGTCAGAGGGCCTGGGTGACCGTTCTTCTAGTGTCGGTGGGGATCCATCTGTAGATCTTTCGGAGCATGCGGAGGGTGTTGAAACAGGAAGATGAGATGGCGTTGATTTGCTTGGTCATGGAGAGTGTTGAATCAAGGATGAATCCCAGGTTGCGTGCGTGGTCGGGTGGGTGTCGGTGCTGCTCCCAGGGCCGTCGGCCACCAGGAGTCGTCCCAGGCAGATGGGGTGGAGCCGAGGATGAGGACCTCCATCTTGTCCGAGTTCAGCTTCAGACGGCTGTTCTTCATCCATTCGGTGACGGCTTTCATTCCTTCGTGGAGGTTGGTTTTGGTGGAGAGAGGGTCCTTGGTGAGGGAGAGGATCAGTTGCGTGTCGTCGGCGTAGGAGATGATGTTGAGGTTGGGTCGTCTGGCGACCTGGGCGAGCAGGGCCATGTAGATGTTGAACAGCGTTGGGCTGAGGGAGGATCCTTGGGGTACGCCGCAGATGATCTTGGAGGCTTCGGATCGGAAGGGAGGGAGGCGGACGCTCTGGGTTCTGCCGGAGAGGAAGGAGGTGATCCAGTCCAGTGTTTTGCCTCGGATTCCTGTGTCACGGAGGCGAGTGCGTAGGGTGCGTTGGCAGACCGCATCGAACGCGGCTGATAGGTCCAGAAGGATGAGGGCCGCAGTCTTGCCGTTGTCCAGCAGGGCCCTGATGTCATCGGTGGCGGCGATGAGGGCCGTTTTGTTGCTGTGGTTGCTGCGGAACCCGGACTGGGACGGGTCAAGGATGTTGTTCTCCTCGAGGTAGCAGGTCAGCTGTTTGTTGACAGTTTTCTCGATTGCCTTCGCCGGGAACGGGAGCAGGGAGAAGGGCCGGAAGATCTTGAGGTCCCTCGGGTTTGCCTTGGCTTTCTTGAGCAGGGCGTTGATCTCGGCGAGCTTCCAGCTCTCCGGGAAGGTCGCGGTCTCGAAGGAGATGTTGATGACCTTGCGGAGGTGGGGTGCGATGGTGGCGCTGGCTTTGTTGAAGATGTGGTGAGGGCACAGGTCTGACAGGGAGCCGGAGTGGATGGTGCTCATGACTTTGATGGTATCGTCGTCGTTGATGTTGGTCCAGGTGAGTAGGTTGTCGCCGTTGGTGGTGGCCGTGGGGTCTGAGGTGTCGTTGGCTGCCGTGGTGGACTGGTTGTCGAAGCTGTTGTGGATGTCTGCGATCTCACGGTGGAAGAAGGAGGCCAGGGAGTTGCACAGGTCTTGCGATGGTGGGATGTCGTTGGTGTTGGACCTAGGGTTGGAGAGTTCCTTCACAATGTTGAAGAGCTCTTTGCTGTTGTGTGCATTGTTGTCGAGGCGGTCCTTGAAGGAGGTCTTTTTGGCGGATCTGATGAGGTGATGGTGTAGGCGCATGGCGTTCATGTGGGCTGCTTGGTTCTCCGGTGTCTGTTAGTGGCGCCATTTCTTCTCCAGTTTTGCTTGGAGGTCTGGAGGTCCGCGGTGAACCAGCTGGCAGTCTTGTTGGTGAGTGTGTACGAGGGATTCTTGATCGGGGCGAGGGTGTTGGCGCAGGCAGCGTCTGAGGTTGCTGGCGGCGGCGTCTGGGTCGTTGGGGTCTGTGGGTGGGCTTCGGGCGAGGGCGGGGGCGGGGTGTAGCTGGTCTTCTGTTATTTTGCTCCAGCAGCAGCGGGGGATCTGTCGGGTGCGGTGGTGCATGGTCGGCTTCTCAAAGGTGAAGTGGACGCAGCGATGATCGGTCCAGTGGAGTTCAGTGGTGTGGCTGAAGGAGACGTGGGAGCTTGCGGCGAAGATGGGATCAAGTGTGTGGCCGACACGGAGTGGGTGAGCGTTGTCACGAGCTGTCTGAGTCCGAAGTTATCGATCAGGGTGGCGGAGTTGGTGTCATTGTTGTTCTCGAGGTAGAAGTTCTGGTCCCCGAGGAGGATGTAGTCTGTGGATACCAGGGCGTGCGTGCTGACGAAGTCGGCAATGGAGTCGCTAAACTGTGGCCTGGGTCTGGGTGGCCTGTAGATCAGAGTTCCTCTGAGGGTGGTGTTGGGATCAGTGTGGATCTGGAAGTGCAGGTGTTCGGCGGTGTTGAGGATGTCAGAGTTGGTTGAGACCTTGAGGGTGGACTTGTGGATGATGGCGATTCCACCTCCTACTCCATTGGTGCGGTCTCTGCGGGTGATCTTGTAGCTGTCCGGGAAGGCTATGGCGATGTCGGGCGCCGAGGAGATGTTCATCCAGGTCTCTGTCAGGAAGGGGACGTCCAGGGAGTACGTGCCAAGCAGGTCCAAGAGTTCGACGGCGTGTTTGCGTGCGGAGCGGATGTTCAGGAGTATGCATCTGAGGTGGTTGCATCCTGTCCTGGTGGGTGGATAGGCGGGTCTGCTGCTGGTGAAGCTGCAGTTCCGGCAGGAGACGAGTCCTTGGGTGCGCTTCGGGGCGGCCTGGAAGCAGGTGTGTGCTCGTCCGGTGTTGAGCGCGTGGAGGGTGCTGGCATCGTAGCGGAGAAGGGTGTTGTGGCATTTGCGGGGGCCAGGGGTTCTGGCGCTGGGCACGGTCCGGGCACAGACGGGCTTGCCCTAGGCGTGCCTTTGGCGCGCCAGCGGCGTGGCCGCGCAGCGGACGCCATAAGAAGGGGGGTGGGAGGGAGGAGCAGCTGGGAGGAGGGAGCGGACGAATGGGAGCGTGGGGGCGGGGCTGCAGTGTCGGCTAAGTGGGATCGGCGAAGGGTACAGAAGGAAAAAGAGGGGCACAGCAGAACAGGGGGAATGAAGGGGCGAAAAGTTAATACATTGAAAATGTCTTGATTGATTGATTATGCGGCAGATTCAGCTTTGCACATCAGTAGTCTTTTGTGCCTGCATTGACATGTGCCTGGCCTGCTTATTTTTTACTTTGTCATGAGAGTGGAGGTGGAAGTGTCCAGCTCATTTGATCTCTAAGCTTAAGACAAATGGGGGACTTCGGCCCGGAGTGACAATAGCAGGGATCCTGTTCACCTTCTTCATCAGAACCTTGCTACAGTGGAAAAAACTTGGAAAATAATATATTAATCTGGTTCTGGAGGCTATTACAAACACAAGTCACAGTGGTTGATTTAACTTAAAAATAAACATAATATTTAAAAAAACAAAAAAAAAGTTTTACTTTATCTTCTAAACTCAAGATAGACATGGTAAAATATGAATGTAAACACATACTTTCAAGCTGAGCATCCAATCTGGCTAGGAAGTTGATGTGAAATATTTCCGTGATTAGCGCCTCTGGGAAGTACTCCGCAACTGCCAAAGAGTAGCTAAGAAGAACCAAGAGATGAGGATCAAGCGAACCTTGAAGAAGAAATAAATACAAAACTGAATACCTGAATATCACCACATATTTTAAATGCATTATGAAAACCATTTAACAGGCCACTTCAGCACCTTCCATTAGAATTGAAAAGAATATATGCAACCTACACTGTAGGCAGGCTTTTTCATTCTTGAACCACATTGCAATCTCAAATATTATCTCTAGATGTTTTCTTCTCTTACGAAGTATGGGGGGGACCTTCCTTAATCAGCAACTGCTCTCAAAGACAGACGTGGGTAGCTAAATTACTCAGTGACATTCTAGTTACGCATGGGCTAAGGGCCGCCAATGGCCATGCAACTTCTGACATCTTCAAAATCCTACTTTTAGAAGAGGCCATTATTATAGTTATATTGATTAAATATTAATTCGACATCCAATTTGGGCTTTATGTAGTGGATATGGAAGTAGTACCAAGAATGGCCAGTGATCACAATGCCCTCTGTGCCCCAATCCATCATGGTCTTTTTATGAATGTTCGGCAAATTAACAATGCAGACGTAAACCCCATTTTTTGTATAAATGATCGCAAAAACGTTAAATGGGCCTTGGTTTCAAATAACAATGTCATTATGCCTCACATTTATCAAGCTTATATAACACTCCTAAGCCCACATGAACATACTGACAAAAACTTGATACACTCGGTTAGCCTCCATACTAAATTATCAGCGTGTCTAATTCAATATCTCACTAAGGCAGGGGCAAAGAGGAAACACACTGGGATGATCTATCCAATGCCCTGCAATCTAAAAACATAAGGGCATTCTGGAAAATTCTTGCCAACAAGAGTTGATCAGTTGACTTCCAACCAGCAGCAGCTGTACAACCAGAGTCGTGGATTGCCCACTTCTCTAATCAGTATGAAAAAAGGAGTGTTGGTGTACCATCCCCTGTACCCCAAGAAACTAGTCCCTTGGCTAGCACCCGAGCTCCTAGAAGAATAGCAGAGGTGCAGGAAGTAGAGTGAAACAGAGGCAATATTACGTCAGCTAGAGGGAGAAAGCACCAGGCCCTATGGTATACCATGGGGACCTGCATTTATCTCAACCCTCCATCTGGGTGTCCCATCTTAACATTCTCACTATAGCGATCGTGAGGGGCGTGGAGATACCTCCCTCATGGAGAGGAGCATTTACTGTTCCTATTCATAAAAAGTGTAGAAAGGGCCTCCCTGGTAATTTTAGGCCTCCAAGCCTTATTGACAATAGCCAAAAAATCTTTTGCAGGCAGGTCATTTCAAGACCCTTGACATGGATAACTGATAAAAATATTCTTACAGAATTGTAGGTGGGGTTCAGGCGTAAGGTCCACGTTGTATCAGGCCGTCCATTTTCAAACCATATGCTGGAAACGTGTTCTCTTGAGGAAGGCCCACCTATACGTGGCCTTTATGGATCTGAGGGCAAGCCTGTGGAGAGTGTTGGGGAACTATGAAGTTCCTGATGATATACTTAGAATCTTAATAACTCTCCTCATGGAAACGTTTGAGCAGATAAGACCTCTCCCCAGAATCCCATCAGGTGTGAAGTAAGACAAGCCTGTGCTTTGGCCCCCATTCTTTTTAGCCTGTACATCAATGGAGCTGTTGAATGAGTTGCTGACTGTGAGGCCCCAAAATAGGAAGGCTCCAGCACTCCGATTCTGATGTTTGCTGATGACACCTTGTAACGCTCTGGGACACCCCCCCCCCTATGAGCCTCTAGGCTTTTTTAGACTGCTTTGTGTCCTTTTGCTGGTCTAGAGCATGAAGAATCAACCCTGCTAAATCAAAATATATGGCAATAAACCCCCATCATTCATTAAGGGGCGTAATGAAGGTGAGAGGTGCTCGCATTGAACAGGTCAAAACCTTTGATTACCTGGTTGTCAGACTCGCTGACAACTTGACATACCTGCTGCAGCTTGAAAAGAGCAGGCGGCCCTAAAGCATAGGGCTGCAGTTGTTGTAAAGAAATTTATAGCCATCTCTAGCAGCGCAATTTCTCCAATCCAAGAGGTTTACAAGGCGACAGCACTTGCTGGGGCTTTATGTCGAGATGCGGGGCAGTGCAAATAGCACTCCGTTGATCATAGAAGAAAATACATTCATTAGATCCATGTTTAATGTGGCAACAAGTACTCCCCTCCTATCCGTTCTCCTTGACATAGCGCTCAACAGAGTGGATTCAGTAGCCCATTTGAGAGCTCTAAAATACTAGGTACGCCTGTGGGTAACACCAGAGCTGTCTCCCTTTTGTGAAGTGCTTGTTGAACTTATTGTCTTTGACAAAGAAGCAGTTATCTGTGACTTATTTTGTCATTTTTTGTGCAACTGTGTATCCCTTTGTGTCTTTGAAGGCTTTGAATTTGACAGTCTCTGGGGAAAAGCATCCTTATCTTTAATTTCATCTGCATCAGAGACTGGGTTGGAAAGAATTAGCAGATTTCAAACTGCAGACATTTGAAAAATATATACTTTCTCCTCATGGTTGTTACACATTTTGCAGGAGTAGGAAACGCTGGGAATAGTGCTGCTCCATTTTGCTCAGAACGAGTGATTAAGAAGCGCTAGATGGACATCTGACAATAAATTAAATTAAAAAATAAACTTCAGAAAAGAAATCAAGAAAAAATAAAAGCAAAAAGAAAGAAACTTCAAATCCCCTAAAAATCACAAAGCTGAGACTACCTATATGGCTTAGTCAAAAAGTACTGGAGGATAAATTAGAATTATTGAGAGTTGCTCTTTGGCAGTGGAATGAACATAATTGGAAGAGACTGGAGAAAGAAATTTACCAGTTTCTTATATAACGAGACTGCATTATCCCCAATTATGTAGTATGACTGGTAAATAAACAAGCGCTCTACTGTCCATTACAGGAACTGGCTGCTGCGCCAGCGCATGCTGAAGTAACAAACCGCGCACAGAGAGTATGCACATGCGCAGTGTGCTGGGTGTTAGCCCCGCCCCTTCCGTGAACAATCATTTCAGACGCTCTGGTTCTGATAATGGATCGTGCGGTATCAGGATAAAAAAAGAGCGAAGAATTTTTACATCACATGCCAACATTTTGAAAATAAAACACTATGCTTAAAAGAAAGTAAAAACCAAAATTTCGACCTAATGAAATAAAATTGGCAAATGTGACAATTAACAGGGATGGGACTATAAACAGGATTGGAACAACTCAAAACTCAAGCACTCGTGTCAAATGTGGCGATAGACGGGACTGGAGCTCGGAGCGTCATCTTTCCCAGGCAATGACACAATAAAAAGGAACGGAGCGTTTGAAAATACTTGCGCATATGTTATGGGCAGAAACCAAAGAAAAAAGTAGTGCGCCGAAAGTGAAAGCCTACTAGTAATAGGGCTGAGGCAGGGAGCAAGATACCAAAAGTAGGGACAAAGAACACATATTAACCAGATGGAAGCAAGCCTTTTAGAAGGACACCAAATAGAAAGCGATGGGCAGGTTGTAAGCCGACAGAGTTGATACAGCTGGTCTTGAGAAGACAGCACTGCCTAGGTGATACCTAATGAAAAAGGACCCAAATAAGGCGCAGAGCTGCCCAAAAAATGTCCTTTACAATTTGCTTTCCCTTTATCCTTCAACACCTAAGCCTGATTAGGAGTTGCACGATACTTGCAGACTGGTAACTAAGTACCGGTAAATATAGGTACCAAGGGGGTAACACCTTGGCTGTTCAGTGCAATTACGAGTTCTTCCCCCACACAGAGAGTAATAACTGTGCAGACACAGTTTTACTGAGCAGAATTTTCCTTGGTATTCTGTGGGAATTCACACTCATTTACTACCTGCTCTGCACAGATGGTTAATGTTGCCACCGGGAAAATATACTGGTACGGGATAGCGGGTGAGGGGTAGAGGGTGGTAGAGGAAAGGAGGAGACAGGGGCAAGGGAACGGGGCCAGTCTGTGTTGTAGGTCATTCCTGCTTCGATTTCCTAGCCCAATTTACTGGCTGGTAAAATCTGGTCCTTTTTTACTACATCGGATAGATCCAAGGGCTGGTACAATTTTTCACTCATGGCAGAATGGAATGGAATGCCACACAGGATTTGGTCTCCACTTAACATGTGATCAGGCCTTAGAAATAATGTAATCATTTGACTTTATGAAAGCTACAGTGCTCTGTAACATGAATCTCCCTCTACAGTGCAGCATGCAATATCCAAAAATACTTTTCCAACTAACCAAGATAATTAAGAAATTATTAAAATAAAAAATAAAACAAGGAGGAATTATGTGCATCTAACCCCACCCAAGGAGATGCACTGTAAAATGCAAGCCAGCCATGCACCCATGTTGAGGATAGCCTAAATATACACGGGAAATGGGAACTTGTACTTTTTTTGTGTTTTCGGTTGTGTTGATGACTGGATGAGGGTGTGGGGGGGATATAGGAATGATGCCACTTTTCCTGTCCATGCCAACTGTGTGCTGAAGGTGATTAAGGAAAGCAAATTAAATAAACACATCTTGTGTTACAGTCATGTTACAAATTATGCTGCTCTCACTCATAACATGTATTAGCATATGCGTTTCTATATGAACCATTATGTTTTCATAAGCTAAATTTTCAAGGATTGTCAATAGAAGAGCAAACCACAGAACCAACTACTGTCCGAATCAGCAAGAGCTGCAAGAAAGAGAAGTTTGTAAACAATACAGAGATTGTGAAATCTGCAAAACACAAGTAAGGCACTAAAAACAGTGAACGGCAGAAGGATCAGAATAGGCCCTGCTCTGCATCTTCCACTGCTAGGCACACAGGATGGATGCAGAGCTCTGATGATTGTTCCATGCAAGTGTGTGCCTCAACTGTAAGAGTACCTCTCCATCCTCAGCGTAACAAGCAAAGTCACATTAATTTCTGGCACTGGCTGGAAGCCTTTTGGCCTTGCCAACATCTTAATGTTTTTGTAAATCTATATTACAAATATATTAAAATACTGTCTGCCTGTGCTTTCCAATATAGTTTTACAAAACATTAAAAGATGGCCACCCATGGGAGTGCATGCACGGGCAGCCATCTTGGAATGGGATAAAAGCACGCTTGCTAACTTGAAAGCCATTGCCAGGGCACGCTTGTGATGCAGAGTACTGTAAGCTGCAGAAAAAGCAAATTAGTAATGTGCAGTGGTTTGAGCTGGTGTTGTTTGTAACTTGTAGAATGCTCACTGCTGATGGTTCCCTTATGCGTGTGCCTTCCATGTAGAACTTAGAACTTACCTTTGTGTTGGCCAGTGACAGTTGGATTTGTCTGATCCTGTGTTGGCTGCTGTGCAGTCTCTGCTGTGAATAAATGCAAAGTTACTCATACCACATCAATTGTGGTGACTCCTTAGTACAATTATTGTGGCGACAAACGGCAGAGGACTGCAGACCCCAGGGAAGCTTTCCGACGCATTGTTGTGAAATCCACCCGAACTCTTTCCCAATCTTAGTTCACCCCGCAGGTGTAGCAGAGACTACCTCCGCATATTGTTGACGAAGACTCAGAGATACCAGTGCAGTACGAGTTACATTTTCGTCTGGGGCAGACGCCTGAAGGTACGCTCGTTGCGCATGCTCTCCCTTCTCTTGTCTCCAGCAGACCAATGTACGGCGACGTCATCCCAAGTCAGGAGCATTCTTTTGGGACAGTGGCAGGCGCGCAGCACAATGTCTTGTCACGCTGCGACCGCATGGACGAAACACCATTTCTGTGTCAGGCGCCACTTAAGATTCAGGGTCAGGCATCTGGCACAAGCTCATGCAGCGTGTACACCAAGCAGACGCCATTTTGGAGCCAGGCGCGGATGCCATTTTTGGAGCATGCACGTTTTTGGCGTGTTCTACGTTGCACGCAGCGCGTTTATGGAGCGGACACCATTTTGGTACAGGCGACTCATTTTTGGCGAGTTCAACGTTCTCCCCAGAAGCATATTAAACTGAATGCTGTTTTAAGGTCAGCATGAGGAGTTCAACTGATACTTGCCAGTGACCTTTATTTGCTTTTTGAAAGGTATTTTTCAATGACTTCATGCTACCTTGTTGGGGTAATTTCTGTGCCTGAACTCAGAATGATAAAATACATCTTTTAGTGAAGTTGGTTTTAACATTCTGTTTTTGAAAATACCATTTAGAAAGCAGGTATTTTCTTACCTAACCATCCAGCCTGCCTCTGCTAGCTTGTGTATTGTGTGTCTAGTTTTGTGAGTGACAGGGGCTGGGGGATTCCAGGAGACAGGGTGAGTAAGCACAGGGCTGAATAGACCTATCTGCATGCAGAGTGGTGGGAGGAGTAAGCACCTGGGCCTGAATAGGGCTGTGCCTGCCTTCCACAATGCTGGCTCCACCTCCTGTGGTGCGTCGGATGACCCTGGCCCACACTGTCAAAGGAAAGAGGGAGTCCTGTAAACAAAGTGGTCCAGGACTGCACAGAATTGGTTTGGACTAGGTACAAACACTCTCTGACTTCAGAGACAAAGGATTTTGGTGTATAAAAGGGGGGACCCAGACCCCAGAACTTTAGATCACTTCTGGGAATCAAGAAAAACCTTTGCTCGGGAGAAGAACCAGGAAGCTGAAGGAGAAGACTACCCCTGGGCTGTGTGTTTGGGGGTTGGCCTGCAGTAGTTGCTTCATTGTCAAAGAAAGGAGAAGAGGACTGAGTGTGCTTTTCATCAACTTGCAGAAGATCTCCAAGGGCTTGAACTTGAGCTTGCCTCCTGCCTGAAGTCTCAGGGATACAAGACTTTACCAACCAGCTTCCCTCTGAATTCCTTTACTGGGAATTGAAGTGCCTGCTGTTGTGCTGGGCCTTCTGAGAGACTGCGCGTCGCTGGGAGCGCGACTCAACGACGAGAAGCGTGTCGCCGCAGCAGCAGTGACCGTCGCATCGCCAAGGAAGCGTGCCGCCGCTTCTGTCGCCATCGCATCGCCAAAGCGCATCCCCGGTGAAGCGTGCTGCCGCCGCAGAGGTCGCTGTTGCATCACCGGAGAAGCGAGTTGCAGGGCCTGTCGCGGCTCAAAAGATCATCGAGTCGCCGCACGGCCGTTGGGCGTGCACGCATCTCCTCAGCATTGTCGCATCGTGAGCGAGACGCCATTTTGTCGCATCGCACCGGAGAAGAGTATCGCATCGAGGCGCCATCTTGTCGCATCGTACCATAGAGCAGTAAGAAATCGACGCATCACCTCCCCACACAGTAAGGAAGCGAGCATCAACTCACCTGCGCAGCAGTAATGAACCGACGCATCCACTTCCCTGAGTGTAAGGAACCGACGCATCACCTTCCCTGCGACCCTTTTGTTTGCATTGCGTTACGCATACAAGGTACTTTGAGAGTAAAGTGTTGCATTACAATCTTAAGAGAACTGAGCTATATCCTACTATTTTAGAGTCTATTTTTGAGTATAGCATTGTGGATTTTTGTCGTTTGGTCTTGTGTTAAGTCTATATAAAAAAACGTATTTTTATAATACCACCTGTGTGGTGTTCATCTGTAGTGTTGTCACTGTATTACTGTATGTGTTCACAAATGCTTTACACACTGCCTCTGAGATAAGATTGCCTGCTCGTGCCAAGCTACCAAGCGGGTGAGCAGGGGTTATTTTAGGAGTGTAGCCCCCTTACCCTGACTAGACGCAAGGGTCCCTATTTGGTCAAAGGTACCTACCTCTGCCAACTAGAGACCCCCAAATCTAACAGTTTCCGTAAAGGTGCGTCCTTTGCAATGGTGGTACGTACACTTTATCCAAACGTACTCACTGTGGCACCCACACCTTATCAAGTGACACACAAGGGCGTCTATTTCGACGGTGGCACGCACACCTTAACAAGACTTTGGGTGTAATATTTCAGTTTCTATGGTAGTTAAGCTGGGTTTTATTTCTTGCTGGCGTGTTTTTTTTGTTTTACAGATTACTGTCTCGTTTTCTACTGTTATATATATTCTCTTCTCTTCAACATGCAGTCTCTTTCTCCACCACCACCTTTTCTCGAGGTGCCTGGTAATTCGCCTACAACATGGAAAAACTGGTACAATGCCTTTGTGACATACTTGGGAGCCATTGGAGCGTCTCGTTATAGGGCTGAAAGAAACAAATGTTTACTTTTACACCCCTCTGGTCCTCTGGTTCTGGAGGAAGATCAGTATTTAAACACTTGCCACCTTTGGTACGAGCTCAGGGGGATGAAAACATTGACACATATGTGGAAGCTGTGAATAAATTAGAATTCTGCTTTGATGTTCAGCCAAGCTGGCTGTCATCAGACATAAGTTTTTCAAAAAGAGAGCAAAGATCTGGGGAGGACGTAGATGCTTTTGTGTATGCCCTCTGGAAATTGAGTGCTTTTTGCCAATTTGAAGCTTTTACAGAACAATTGGTCAGAGAGCAGTATATATGCAAGTGTTTTCTATGGGGAATCCTTCCCTCGAAGAGACAATTCGCAGCACAAAAAGCATCAAACTTTCTAAAACATCTGTTAAGGAGCTAGAAGATATATCTAATTAACTGATAGGGGCGGTTCGAACTAAGGACCTTAATACCAATATGGCTCCATGCTCTGAAAGCAATTCTTTTCAAGCACCCAACATGTGCTTCAGGGGGGGTAGAGGGTGTCTAGCAAAGAATGTTACATGCAGGCCTTGTGGCAAGATGGGGCATTTTGCCAAAGTGTGTCAAAGTGGTAAGTGCAGTGTATTTGTTCATCAAGCTGGTGAGAGGCAGGTCAATTATTCTATTGTGAATGTGTCTGATGTGGACCGAGCTGACCCAGACAACATTTGTACTATTCAGGCTGAGCTGAGAGAAGTGTCTTATGGTTGTGAGACACTTACAAATGTGTTGATTCTTATGTTGAATTGGTATTGGTGACAAGAAAGTGAGTCTGTTGGTGGATTCCAGTGCGAGAATAATCATGATCACCCAGGAAATGTTCAAGGAGGTTTGGAGTAACCGTCCTTTGGAAACGTAGGACAGGGCCCCTGTTTCATATGAGGGGCGGAAAATAGAGTTGGCTGTTTTTTTTTTTAAGATATCCTAGAATTTAAGGGAAGGAAGATTCTCGGTAAAGTGTTTGTATGTGGCCATTAATGGCTTGTCAATTCTGGGGTGGTTCCACCAAGGGTTATTTCAAATGGTCCTCAGGCCGGGGACCAAGGAGCAGGTCTCTATTCTCTATTGTCTGCTGAACCAATTATTCTGAAAACGTACTTCAACCTTTTCCCTCAGTCTTTGGGGAACACTTGAGACAGATCAAGGGATTTACCCATCAGATTAAGGTTAAGGATGATGCCATTCCTGTTAAGCACAGACTTAGGAGTGTCCCGTTTAGTGTAAGAGATGGTCTTGAACATGAATTAAATGATTTGGATGAGAACGGCATTATAGAGCCTATAGTCATCTTTGTGGCTTTCTCCATTAGTTGTCGCTAGAAAGAAGAATAGGGATCTTTGTGCTTGCATTGACTTACGCAGTCTCAATAAAAATATTTGGATTGATGCTCACTCCCTTCCAAAGGTTTCGGAATTGCTAACAATGATCAATGGTTCGAAGTGGTTTAGTAAATTGGATCTGGCATCCGCTTACCACCAGGTGGTTTTGGAGCCATCTTCAAGGCACCTCACGGCATTCGTGCCTCCTATTGGAACCTTCAAATACTGTAGAATGCAGTTTGGACTTGCCTCTGCAGCTGCAGTTCTTCAAAGGATTATATGTCACATGTTAAAGGGGGTCAAGGGTGTTGCTGTTTTTCAGGACAATGTTTTGATTTAAGGTGAATCCAAGGAAAAATTTAAAATCCTTGTTCCAAGTCTTAAACATCATGCAAGAAAAAGGGGTTGTTCGCAAGAAGGAAAAGTGTTTTTCCTAGAGAAAAAAAGTGAAATATTTGGGACATGTGTTGTCTGAACAAGGGGTGGAACCTGGAAACTAGACCCGGCCTGGTAAAGGCCATTGTTGACAGCATAGCACCTTCGGACACAGTTGGGCTCACATCTTTCATTCGTCTCTGTGAATTTTATTCTAGATTTGTGCCGGACTATGCATCAAAGGTCCAACCACTCACTAACATGTTGAAGAAAAGTGTGACTTTCGTCTGGGATGACCACTGTCCGGAAGTGTTTGAATGGATCAAATCCCAGTTGGTTGGTCCCAACATTTTAAAACCTTTTGATCCCAATGTTGGGTTCACCATCATAGTTGATGCCAGTGGTGTAAGGTTAGGCACCATTCTCACACAATCCAAAGAAGGTGTCGAAAGTACTTGGGCTATGCTTCGAGAGTCTTGAAAAGGGCCAGAGATTAATTTTTCGGTGATTGAGAGAGAACTGCTGGCCTGTTGGTGGGCCATCAGCAATTTTAATTCCTACATTTGGGGAAATCATTTTGTGCTGTGCACTGATCATAGCCCTCTTGTTTCCATCCCATCTGGAAACAAAATCAAAGAACACACACCTAGGATTGCCAGGTTGTCCACATAGTTATTACAGTATGACTTCAAAGTCTCTTACTTGTCTGGTAACAAGAATGGTAGGGCAGATTTCTTCTCGAGATTGCCTGTTGCTGATGAAGACACCTTTTTAGATGAAGATGAGGACCAGGATAATTGTTTTATTGCCTCCATTGATATGTCTGACGTGTGCTGTGAGTGAAGAAGAGTTGAGAAGCGAATTGGGTAAGGATGAGTTACTGGGTCAAGTCATGAAATGTATGAACTGTGGATGGCCAAAGGAGAAAAACGCACCATATTCCTTGCAAACATTTGTGAAAGTGTCTCTTCAAATTTCTGTTGAAGATGGAATATTGATGCCTGGAGGTAGAATGATTCCTCCTGAAAGATTCAGAGTAAGGTTGATCTGTGGTGCTCATGAAGGGCATTTGGGAAAAACTTTCACTAAACGTAGATTGAGTGAAGTTTTCTGGTGGCCCTTTATGGATAAAGATGTAGATGCCTTTGTGAGAGAGTGCATTGTGTGTTTGAATGCGGAAAAAGGTCTTAAGGTAAGGACACCACCCCTCTTACCATATGAGCTTCCAGCTAAGCCCTGGGAGAAAGTTGGCATTGATTTGGTTGGACCATTTAACCTGTTAACTCCCTCTTCACGCTATGCTATGGTTGCCATCAATTACTATTCTAAGTGGCCTGAGGTTCGGTTTTTTAGGTGAACCAAATTTCAAGAAAGTTATTGATTTTTTGAAGGACATATTTTTGAAGTTTGTCTTTCTGCATCCAGTGTTGTCCTCGTCGAGGGAGCAGGACTCCTGGGATGCGGTAATCCGAACAGGTCACCAACTCGTGATTCTTTCGTTTTTCTATATTCGCATCTTACATGATTTTCAGTGAAGCTGGCTGAAGAGATATCATTATCAGATCTTGACCGCCTAGCATATAGGTCCTTTAATTGGATCAAATAACGTATTTGGAAGTTGGATACAGAAATTGATACTCGTAAAGAAGGATTTAGCGAGGTACAAGGTGTATGATCTTTAAGGATTTAAACAATTGGGATATTCTATTGTTTACAATCTATGAAGACAAGACCTTTTATCAGCCCTGAAGAAGTTATTTGTGCATCATATTGCACGACGAAACACGTGTTGGCTGTTTTTGCTGTGTGAACTGAACATCTAGCTGTGTCTAGAAAAGTTTACCTGGTTTAGTTTTGAGAATTGGAAAGACTGAATAAATACATGGACATTGGATTGAAAACCTTTGAACTTTCTCAATATATTATGGACTGTTGAACTTACTATTTGTGTGCTCCGGGTCGAATATGAAAATACTATATAGTGTCTCGGAGATGCTAGGCCTCGCAAATTTGACACCATGTGCAAAATAAATAAATATCAAATATTTACAATGGATGGCCAACAAATTCCTGTCACCCAACATAACTATATCTTTCTGGGTGACGACACTGTACTTTGGCAGAATGCCATCACTTATGGAGAGAGGAGCCAATGGCTAATGTTGGTTGACCCATTGCCCCCATAGTGTATTCATTCAGTGATGTGTGGTTGCGCAAAAAACCAATAAACTATGTTTTAAAAAAAATAAATAGTGTATTCATTCAGTGGTGGATGTAAGCAAAAGGTGAATGACAGTTAAATAGATAAATGGATAAAGAGGGTTGGCTGAAAGCCTCTATAAGCAATACAATATATACATTTTTATTTATTAAATAAAATTGAAAGTCAGACCTAAAAATGCACTTTGAGGGTAACAGACTTTACTACATCATACTTACTCAGGTATGGAGTACATTTTTGAATGCACACCGCAAAGAACTCATCACCTTGAGGAGGATCATAATTTAGCACACAATAAGGGAGAAGAATAGCATACATTGCAGAATGATGGATCTGGACACAAAAATAAATGAAATTCTGTTAGCACACTAGTGGAAAATTGTTAAAATTGCTTCAGATTATTTAAATGTTACTAAGTATCATGAAATTACCATATTTGTTGAGATTTTAATAATTGTGCATGATTATTAATAATGTGTAATTTTGACAGCAAACACCGTAAACTGCCTGTTTTTTCTGCAGACGAGGGAACAGGGAGAGAACATGATATACCTTGGATCACACAATTTGGTTTAGTAGAGAGGACAAGCTCAGATCCTGGTTTCACAGTAAACTACATACAGCATCATTATGTAAAGGTCCAGAATTCTTAGTGGGACCATAACCCTGCTACCAGCCTAATTAGGCACTATGGGTTCCACAATGCTAGAGTGGACTTTCCATGTTTCTTCAGGAGCTTTCAGCTACTGTGAGAGCAGTCGAAATCTCTGGGGAAATGTCAGGGAAGAATAATGAAGAACTACTATGGCAACTAGATCTGGAGCTACTGATTCTCCCAGTAATTCTTGAAAGCTCAGGGGACTATTGGCATTAAAATCATAATCCTGGTTAAATCCACACACAAGACTTAACAGGACCTCTGATACTATTAACGCCAGGGTAGGGAATTAACAACCAATGCACTGGGGTACTCATTAGAATACATCTATCTAACCTACTGTACGTAAGTAGACTTACTGCTCCAGCTTGTTGTTACTAGGATAGCCAAAACAGGTACATTGGTTGAAATTTACATAACATGCACAGTCAACTACTGCTGAAATCACTCTTCGCAGTCATCTGCCACAGTTATATTTTAGAACAGTCACTAGATTAAAAATCAATAGAATGCACCGGACTTAAACAGAGCCAACCCTGTATCCTAGTAGATTCAGACATTTGCCTAGCACAGCAAGGTAAGGGGCTGACATTAAGTAACAATGCAGCACTATGTTATCTTGTAACTCCCATTATTAACTCTGTAATATTTCTGCGTATTTAATTATGTCTTACTTCTGATGTCTTTCCAAGTTTCATCATAGTTTTCCTCATCTTGCAATGCCATTTTCTATTTTCCCGTCTTCATGTCCCATCTTTCCTTATCTCCTGGTGTGTTCCTGTTCGTCAGTGTCTTCCTGGGCCTCCCAATATAACAATATTCTTGATGCGATTCTTTCCAATGTCCATGCCTTCTCTGTCTTTCAAAGTCTTCCAATGTCTCATGGTCTTCCTTAAACTTCCAATGTCGCTTTTTGTTTTCACAGGATTTCTCATGATGTCGGACATCTCCCAAATTGTTGCGCCCAATGTTTACTGTGCTACTCAGTGTCTTCCCCTACTCATATCTCACCACATCAATGTCCTACTATATCTCTTAACTTCTCTCTGCACTTTTTTATGTCAAATTTATGACTGACACTTGTACTGGTTGCTCTTCTGGACCACTTTTCTCTGGCTTATTAACAAAAGGACCGAGCTTTATGCTGGGGACTGTTCTAGTCTTGTGGATGTTGCTTCTATTCTTCGTATTGATTTTCTTGACTTCCTGCTAAACTCAATTCTCTCAGTGGAAAAAACTTACATAAGAAGTTCTAGGGAATACTTCATTGACTATTCAGCCACACTCCTGCTTCAATAAACACTTCAGATTGTCGAGGCACTAGACTATTATGTTCTCAAACATGCTTGTTGCCTTTTTTTGTGAATAGTATCTCCTTTGTTTATTGTGCTGGAAAACTCTGTGAGGCAGAGCAAAGGTCAGCATGACAGACACTTTATTTTCAGGTCAGGTAACCAGGAGCTAGCACAGACGGCTGTGAAAACAACGCGGAAAGGGCAGATAATGCAAGGTTTGGTAATACCAAGGAAACATTCAGTGACAGAATGTTGTAGACTGGAGTAGTCTTTTACGGTACTGTCCAGTGATTATAAATGAAACTCCACAATAGCTATATGTTGAAAAATAGAGGCTTAAAAACTAGATTTTAATGCTTTGATTACTACAAATGCAGAGAAAACACTGATTAGAATAGAAAATAAGGCACTATGAAAGAGGAAAGAAGGCAGGTATCATGTTGACAATTCAACTGAGCCTGGGAGAAACACAACAACCTATTCCGGTAACCCGAAGTGGACATTTAGACCCCTCTACTACACCCAAATGATATATTAGAAGCATTTGCAACCTTTTATAAAAATGTATACAAGTCCCAGCACATGGATAAAGGGAAGGAAGAAACTGGATTACGCACATTAACCAACGAAAGGCTGAGCCCTCTTCGAAGATGATATTACTATACATGAAATCACCTGGGGAAGATGGACTACCAGAGTTTTTCTACAAGACTTGCAAGGTTCACAAATCATGTGTTGTATAATGCCTTTAAAGAGGCAGAAACTATGTGGCACCATGGGTCCATATCAAATAGCACAATAAAAATCATGTCACCTAAAAGAAGGCAAGGACCAAGTGGAATATGGGAGTCATAGGCAGCTCTCTCTCGTCAATGTTGTTATCAACATATTAGTTTGTTTCTCCAAGAACCATTGCAGAACACTGGCACACCTTCTGGAGGAGTCTGAAGACTTGGGAGTGGACATACTCGCTATCTTGATAGACGATGAGAATGCCTTGATCAGGTAAAGTGGGAGTATCTCTTTAGAATCCTAGGTAGGTTTGCATTGGGATAGGAATTGATCACACACAACTCAAACGGCTATACCACAACCTGACGGCGAGGCTAAATTGAGGGAGATTCTTGTTGTGAGCAAATCACATTGGAAGGGGAATAAGAAAAGGTTGCCCCTTATGGCTACTTCGGTTACTTTAGCATTGAAGCCAATAGATGTGGCCATACTCTTGACCACATCCATTAGAGGTACTCGCACAATTTAAAAGCTTCTTATATGCAGGCGAACATGTGTATGAGGATAGTGGCTAAGCAGTTACAATATCTGGATATTCTGTTAAATTGGAGAATAACGGATGGTAGAGGATAGCATTACGCAGCCACTCCTCTAGACTGACGCATTCCAGACCTACTTCCTTCAAAAGGTCAAGGACATTATCGCTGAGATCGACAATACCCCCATTAATCAGAGCTCTCTAGTCCAGAACCAGGCCCCCTATCCCTGGTAAACAACTTTCTACTTTCCCTATTCTGGATTCCGCATCACTGATACAACTGATGAATCGCATTAAATCGGGCTCTCCTGCAGACCCTGCCCTCTAAGGATTTTCCGGATGGCCCTTCCCGGCCTGGAAAAACAGCTCCTTGCTTTACTGTATAACTCCTTGGAGTCCGGCCACTTACCTTCCAAATTGAAGGAGGCCAGAGTCACCCCCCTCCTAAAAAAATCTGGAGCAGATGCACTAGTCTCGAGTACTATAGGCCCATCTCCCAGCTCCCTTTTCTGGCGAAAGTGGCTGAACAACATGTTCTTAAAACACTTTCATCGTTTCTGGAGGAACACCAACTACTCCAGATACGACTAGCTGGATTCAAAGCCCACCACAGCACGGAACTGGTGATGCTGTCGGTTCTTGATGACCTCAGAATTATGGCCGACAATAAAAAACCAAGCACCCTGATTCTACTAGACCTTTCAGGGGCGTTCGATACGGTCAACCATACTTGGCTGCTGGCTCGAATAATGGACCTGGGTATTCATGGGCCGGCATACCAGTGGCTAGAATCTTTCCTTTCAGAGAGGTCCCAGAGGATCCAGTTAGGGGAGAGGGTATCAGATAGTGGCATCCTCACCTGCGGTGTCCCTCAAGGCTCCGCACTGTCCCTGCTCCTCTTCAACATTTACTTTCAGCCTCTGGTGACTGCCCTAGCCCACATGGACTGCTGAGTCTTCAACTATGCGGATGACACTCAGCCCATCTTCCGGATTGATAATTCCACCTGTGTCCAGGAGGTTGCGTGAAACATTCTCAGATTCACAGTAAATTGGATGACTGCGAACTCATTAAAAATCAACCCTGATAAAACGGAAGTCCTAGTCATCCCTACAAAAAGACAACCCCTGGAGCGACCGTTTCTGGCCCGAGGAGCTGGGTGTCACCCCCTTGCCAGCACATGCCGTGAAAAGTCTTGGCATAAAAATTGATTCAGAGTTCTCTATGGCTAATCAAGTCACTACTGTGGTTGGAACCTGCATAGGGCTTATGAGACAGCTACGGAAACTTGTCCCCCTCCTTTCTACCGCCCCGCTACAAATGATCGTATCGGCCACAATTGTCTCCAGACTAGACTATGGCAATGCCTTGTACATCAGCCTTCCTCAAAAACTTATTAATAAACTACAGGTGGTACTGAAAGACGCAGCCAGGTTGGTCTTTAGGTTGTCAAGATGGTCCTACGCCTCCCCTCTGCTGTGCAAATTACACTGGTTCCCCATCAAGCAGATAGCTACATTTAAGGGCCTCTGCATTGCGTATAAAGCAATTTACGGCAAAGCCCCGGCCTACATCAAGGAACGCTTGAAGAACTATGCTCCAGGCCGCTTATTGCGGTCCTCTGAGGCCAGCCATCTGGCCACCCCAAGATGCAATACCGCATCTAAAGGGGGTAGAGCCTTTTCCGTCTTACTCCCACAACTATGGAACCAACTGCCCAAAACTGCGTAAGGAACAGGCACTCCTCCCATTCAGGAAACAGCTTAAGACGCTCCTGTTCAGGGAGGCCCTGGGAACTGTTTAACTGGCTTTACTGTGCGGCCATGCACCCGTCTACGACCTCTGGCACTCTCTCTTATGCGCTTAGAGACTCGCCGGTGATTAGCGCTATATAAGAATCAATTAATCACAACACTGATGAAAAATATGCAAAATTACTTCCCAAATGGTCGCAGTTACAGCTGTCACTATGGGAAACATACAGGCAAATAAAATGGTGGTGGCACTTGGACATAACGAAGTACTAGTATTCTGCCAATTACAGTGACTAAGTCAATCCTTTACTGATTAGACACTGTTAAACAGTTTTTCTGGGGTGGCTCAAAATCAAGGTTGATAATTCACAAGTTGTAGGCACTCAAGTCAGGTGGACTCCGAATGCTTCACATGGAGCTTTATCACTCAACACATCACGTGTCCCAGTTGATATACCTTAACCCAGCGAAGAAAGACCAACCGCTATGGATTGACACAGTGTGTGGCATCTTAGGCTCAGACAAGAGCCTGGCTGATCCTTATCAATACAAATCTCTCAGTAAGCAGATCAATAATCCAATAGTTGCATTTATACCATTAACCGAAAGGTTGCTCAAACGTTATTAAATAAAGTTGGACCAATGGCTGCATAGGTCAGAACCAGTGTGGAACAATGCAGGCCTCACTATCGGGGACACTCCATCTGATGTGGAAAACCTGGCAATTGGCAGGTGCTGGATCCATACAGCAATTTAATCCAAACACTACTGTGAAATCCTTCCAGACACTGAGAGATGAACTTGGCCGTTGAAATAATGAGCAATGGAGACATTCGAAACTGGCACATGTACTATGCAGCCACTTAGAGTATGGGACACCCATCACACTGAAAACACCTCTCGGAACGTATTCAGACTAACAATGTAAACTAGGGGGTGCTCTATCAGGCTTGTATGGTTTACTGATAGAGTGCATTTATGCAGCCCCAATGCAGGAAACAACTTCTAACTTTTGGCATACAACACTTAACCGTGCCTACACCCAAAAGGGTTGGACTACACTATTATCCTCACATGACAGATTGCTTAGGGAAAGTAGACTAATAAAGACCGCATGTGATGTGGAACGCCGAGTTGTGATCTTCAACATATCTTATAGGGATTCAATACTATACAGCCATATTGGCGAAAAAGATCTGGGACATGCTAACTAAAGAGATTAGTAGTACTGTGGTATCATCAAACAGCTTAGCGCTAATACACAATGTTTGACTGCATAAGACTCTCTAATCTTAAGAGGAGATGGCTAGTGACGGCACTGGCAACTGGAAAAGTCTGCATCCTGCTCCTGGATGACAATCTACCATACCATTCATAGAATAAATGACCAGCTAGATATTTTCGACCAGCCATGGGCCTTTTATCATAGACCAACTTAGGGATGAACTCAGACCACGGTAGTGCACTCACCCCAAGCAAACTGCCTATATTCGATATCTTTATATAGATTATAGGAGGTGATGGCCTACCTCGGAAAGGATAGGTGCTTTTCACTCTTATATAGTAAATGTGATTGTCTATTCACTGTATATGAAAGTGGTGATTTTTGGTATGTTGGAATAAAAAGTGTATCATCGTATTATTAGGAATTGCGTCTGAGGGGGTGTAGTGGTGAGACACTGAGGGTCGGTGGGGTTCACTTGGACAGAAGAACGGATGAAGAATATGACTTGGGCTTTTTGCCATCTTTGTGAATAGAAAGATGCATGCATATCGTTTGAACCCAATTGTGAATGATCTTTTTCTACAAGGACCTTTCTGTACACCAGGATATATGAGAGAAAAGCATGAGGTAATTTGTACGGATATGTATTTGTACGTTTCTGTTGAAAATGATAGTATTGCAAAAAAAAAAAAACACTCAGGCTCTTAAAGGCTCCAGATGACTTCCGCTACCCATGATGCCTTGTACTGACAGTTGACTCAGTCAGATCTTTTTAATTGAAATAGTCAAGACTAGGATTCAATTTCAGGATTTTTTAAACCAGATACTCGAAACAAGGAGTCAGGAAAGGAGAAGGGTAGTTTATGATTTCAATAAGATTCTAATGATGCAGAAGGAAGAATACAAGTGAGTAACCATTTCGGCTGCAGTGTAGGATGTTCCTTGACAGTCAAAAGTTAGAACAGAGTCGCAAACGAGAAAAATGTCACCACCTTCATGTGGGCAAGGAATAAAATGTACCTAATCGAAGCAACCACTGGAACTCTGAATACAGTTCAAGCCAAAAAGGTTACTCAAAAAGTCAGCTTTAGCATTAGTAGCAAGACAATATCTTGTGAAAGTGTGGACTGATTTCCAATGGCAGCCTTACATATACCTTAAAGAAGAGCGTTTCTCAGCCAGGCTATGGTGTCTGTTTTTTCTCGGTTGATATGGGCTCTCGGTCTCCCAGTCAGGAGGTTTACTAGCCAATTGATAACTTAGGGCTGCGAAGAATACAAGCCAATGAGAGATGGACTGTTTTGAAGTGGTCTTATTCTTAGACGCTCTTCGTTGATAGGGCCCAGTTGCTGGTGGAGTTGCAGTTGTGACTGATAGGACCAGAGAGAGAACTGAACTCTCCAAAGGGCAGTACTGACCGACTCAGTGCTTGCACTGAAATTTGAAGAATTTATTCTTCTCAGAGATCCACAGTCTTAAGGGTCTCAGCCTTATTCATCACCCTAACCATCTCCTACTTTGTATGTTGACCAAATGAAGAGAAGCTTGAGAATTCTTAGTTGTGCATCAGGCTTCAGAGCAGTGAGGTGCTACAAGGATGAACATTGAAGGCGATACAAAGATAGTAGCTTGATGCTGCCAACTCCGAATAACCTGTGGCCACTCTAATATCCTGGTTGGTTACCAGGGAACCTTGGCGTACCATATCTTTAAAGTCCTGATTTTTCGGAAGGTCTTTGGTGAAGAGTTTGAGATCATCCAAGATTTCCTGGACTTGTAGTCGCAGAAGGGAAGCTGCACTGGCTCAATTTAGTAGTGTAGCTGCTGCTCAAACAACTTATGAGCCGTATCCATTCTTTTGATCTCCCGGTTAGGAGGTGTGGAAGTTTCAAGGGTAGTGACTTGCCTTCTTACAGCTAACACTATAACAGAATTCAGCCTGGGATCTGTTATTAGGAAGTCTGGACCATGTTGAGGTGGTTTTTATTTCTTTAGCAGATACAGAATTCCTGCTTTAAAATTGGCAGGAGTAAGCAATTTCTCCTCTGCCAAATTGAGGAACCTGCAGAAGCAAGCGTTTTGGTAATGCACTGGGTTGAAGTGTTACTATAATCACACACAATGAATATGGGGTGCCTCCATGGGGATATTCAGTTTTGAGGCTCCCCCTAAAAGCACATCGTGAAAAGTGATTGTATTATCCGCCTGAGAGACCTTCGATGGCAAGCCTGCAAGTAAAGAAGACCTTGAATGCCCATCGCATGAACGTAACTAAGAGAGTGACAATGACAGATATCTGTGCCACCAGCTTCTTGTATATTTAGAGCCTGAATCCCTCAAAGGAGGCTACATGGGATGAGGCAGAACAAGACCTCCAAGAGATTTATATGGTGACAGAGGCAGTTTCTATGATGTTGACAATGTTTTACATGAAACAGTTTTCGGAAAAGGGAGATTAAGAGGCTGCAATATTATCTGAAGTGGATCCTCTGCAGGGGTGACAAAATAAGGAGGCCCAAAGGTTGTGGAAGGCACTGTGCTAATCCTATTCCTTAAATCTTTACTAGAAAAACAGACATTTGAGGTGAGCAGATTCACTGGTGGTGTAGGGTGCTCTATATAAAGGAGCTGCTCTCCACCTAAACTTGGGAAATATATTATATATAATTATTATTTTTTCGCCAGTAGGTAGTCCTAGTTAGGACTATGTTTCCATAGGAAAAGTATTTTTTTACTTGCCTATAACTTTGGCGCAGTTTGACAAATCTTCACAAAATCCCGCACGCCCCCAAATTTTTTCTGGTTATTCTTGTTGCACATGGAAAGTTTCAGGAGAATTCGTGAAGCGGGAGCTGGGAAAAATGGGGTTGAAAAAAGGGTGCGTTTGCAATGTTAATTCCCATAGGAACATGTCAAAATGACTTCAGCTCAAACTACTAAATTGAATTACACCAAATTTGGCAGAAAGGTAGTTGTTGTTACGCAGATTGTTCTTTTTGGTATTTGGTGCAAATCCATTCAGTAGTTGTTGAGCAATTTAAGAAGCAAAATTTAGTGATTAAATCGCAAATGCACGCCCGATGGGAATGCTGTGATTGGCTGGATGCAACCTGAACCGAAAGTTGCGGCCACAATTTTATCGATCGGGAATGGTTCCCGGGGTAGAAAATTTCTGTGAAAGCTAACATAAGGGGTCAAGCTGGAGGTACTCTGGCCGTTTTTTTGAGAAATGGGGGTGTTAGGTACATAAGTTATGTGTCCAAAATAGATTTTTTTTAATCACGCATAATATTCACGACGAAGAAGCGACTGTTAGTGTGGCCTCCGTGTACCATTGCGGGGACGTCGCGACTATTGCAATGTCTTCGCAAACATTTGTGGAAATATAAAACAAAAAGTATCTATATAAACACCCTCGCTGGTCACAGTCACAGACTTGTGTACCCACTCACATATCCACTCATACACCCACTCAGAGACTCCCTCAGAGACCCATGTGTGTACTCACATAAGCATTCAGTAGCTCTTGCACCCATTCACAGATGCACTCAGACTCATGTGATCACTCACATACATAGTCAGAGACCTATACACCCAGTCACAGACCCACTCAGAGACTCATAGACCCACTGATAGAGCCACTCAGACACTCACAGATCCTTATGCTTCCACTCACACACCAACTGATAGATTTATGCACCCACTCACAGATCCACTCAGAGACTCATGCACCCAGGTACAGACCATTTCGAAGACTGATACACCCACTCAGACACGTATGCACCCACTCATAGATAGAGTCACAGAAATCTGTACCCATTCACATACCCACTCAGACACTCACACACCCACTGACATAGCCAATCAGAGACTTATACACCCACTCACAAACTCACTTAAAGACTTATGCACCCACTCATACTTATGCACCCACTTATAAACCACCATTGAAGGACTCATGCAGCCAGCCACAGAGCCACTCAAACTTATGTGCCCACTCACATATCCACTCAAAGACTCATGCACCAACTTGCTAACCCACACAAAAAACTCAATCAAGCAATCATTCCTATACTCACTGAGAGACTTATGTACTCACTCACATACCCACTCAAACGTATGCTCCCAGTCACATACCCACTCAGGCACTGACGCACGTTACTCTGAGATTTTAACACCCAGTCAGAGACCGAGTGAAAGGCTCATACACCCACTCAAACACTTTTGCACGAACTCATAGATCCAGTCACAAACTGAGATATCCACTCACATACCCACTCAGTCATACACCCATGTACATTCCAACTTAGACACTCATACACCCACTCACATACCCACTCTTGCACCCAGTCATAGGATCACTGAAAAAAGTATGTACTTACTCACATATACACGCAAAGACTCATACACCCACTCACAGACCTTGTCAAAAACTCACGTACATACTCACTCAGAGACTTATGCACCCAGTCACAGACACACTCAGACTATTACAACCACTCACAAACCCACTGGAACACTCATGCACTCATTGACACACTCAATTAATGACTTATGCAACTGCTGACAGACCCAGTTAAAGACTAATGCATCCACTCACAGACCCACTCAGACACTTAAGCACCCACTCATACACCCAGTCACACACTCATGTACTCACTGACATACCCACTCAGACACTCATAAACCCACTCACGTACCCACTCAAACACTCTTGCACCCACTCACAGACTCATGAGACTACTCTCATACCCACTCACAGACATATACCCACTTACAGACACACTCGGAGACTTATATGGCCACTCACATAACGTAGTAAATCAATAATACACACTGTTATAGAGACATTGAGCGATTGATAAGTGTTTTTATGGAGTTGTTTAGATAGTGATTTATCTAGTGTGATGGTTAGAATGAATTGCATAGTTATAATTTTTTATGTGGTGGTTGCTATTGAATTCCTGCTGTTGCTTTGCATTTTCACGACATATCCGCGATTGTCGCAGGTACCGACATCCTCGTGACTGCCGGCGTCACTGCGAAAATGGAAAATAGGTTTTAAAGAAGAGGATGTAGCCTTACGGCTAGAACAGTCGTCCTTGAAGCTGGGGAACCTGGTTCGAGTCTCGGCAAGACGCTCAATATCCTATGATTCTGGGCAAATAACTTAATCTCCCTGTGCTTAACAAAAATTAATGTGTACATCTGTAAAGAAACTGGTGCTCATGTAAAGCGCTCTGATACCCGATGTCTCGGGTCTAGTTCGCACTATATAAAGCTCTGAATAAAAAAAATAAAAAAGATGGGTTTTATAGAAATTCACTAGAAAAACATGAGTTTGAACTGTACAGCAATAAACCATAGTGGCAAAAATACCATAATGTGTGTGCATATATGTTAGGAATTAGCATTTAAAAAACCTTAGAAATTCACTGATAAAAAACAAAGGTTACAGGGACGTTATAAGTTAGGGTTGGGTTTCACTTGTACAAATTCAGTAAAAATTCCCCGCAATGCACAGTTTATGACCTCACATATTACATAACTCATGGCATCATCAATAGAATTTCTGACGCACCCACTCACACCCCCATATAACCTTTCATACACCCACTTCAACTTCCACACTACCATTCTCAGATTCACACACCCATACCAGTACTTACACAGCCTCTCACTGATTCACAGATCAACACACACATCCACTCACTCACTAATACAGCCCCTCATACACCCACTCACTAACACAGCCATTGACATAACCAATCATACACCCATACAGCCACTCAGTGACCCATAGAGCTACTCACACACCTACTCACTCAATCACACAGCTACTTACTCACCCATACAGTTGCACACATACTCACTCATACAGATACTAACACATACTCACTCACCTATAAAGTACCTGTCACAAACACACACTCACCTATAGACACTCACTCACCTATACTACCTTTCACATACCAAGTTACTCACCCATATACCATCGACACATGCACTCACACACCGACACAGCCATGCACACAATCACACTCACCCATACAGCCCCTCACACAAGCACTCAATAACCCATACAGCCAGTGATTCACTCATCCCTCCATACAGGCACTCGCACACCCCCTTCACGCACCCACACAGACACCCATAGAGGCACCCAGACAATCAATTACTCACCAATACAGAAACTGACTTAATACCCACTAACACAGCCATACAGCCACCTAGACACCAACTGAAAGACAGACAGACATTCACACAACCAGTCACTCACCCATACATTCACTGACACACCTAATCGTACACTTATTCAGTCTGTCACGTACCCACTGAATCATCCAAACAAGCACGAATACACCCACTGATTCACGAATAAACCTTGGCATATATATCATTCTTAAAACCACTCACAGTCACTGGATGATGTCATGAGTGATGTCATGAGTGATGTCACTCACAATGTCATGAGTGATGTAATATTGGAGGTCATAAGTAGTGCATTGCGGGGGTGCAAGTTATAGTTAGCTCACTAACTAGAACAGCTGAATTTCATTGGTTTTGTACAAGTGAAACCTGAGCCTAACTAAAACATCCCTGTAACCTCTATCTTTTTCAGGGAATACACACAGCCACACACAAACCTTTTGTACAGCAAATAGTTTAACTGTCACAGTGCCCTTGACGGTACATATCCAGATTATGGAATTGACTAAACAATATAGCTTTCTAGTCCTTAGTGTCTCTCTAAAACATAATGATGCTGCATGGCATCTTGATAAGTTATAAGAGCTGAAAGGAGATCTGAATGTGACAAAAGTTTACTTAAGACTCTCTGAAACTGCAGGGTGGAGAATTTAATGTTAAACGTTTGCGCCAGTCAGCTCTTCTCCTCCTGCATTAGTTTTGCCCCTCATGCCTTCCGGCTGTTTCTGCTGCCCTCGACGATCCCGCCTCCCAGCGCCTCTCTCCCCCCCAGGACCTACATAAAGGAGGCCACAGCGCAGCTGTGTAGTGGGCGCACGCAGCATTCGTGCTGCTGGTGCACCAAACTGAACCCCGTCTGTGCCCGCCCACACCTGGACTGCGTCAGGAACCATGGCTCTCATATCACCCCTCGCTACACCACCCCTGAGCTCCTAGCCCTGTCTCCCAGAAGCAGTGCCAACTGCTGCATCTCCTCCATGCGATCCACGCAAGGACCCTTCGCCTGCCACAGCTGCCATTTCAACTGCAACCCAAAACCCTCACCACACCAACAAAGCCGACCTCCGACTCCTCAGAACAGCTCTCTCCTGCATATGCTGCTTAAGGTCTGATCCCTCTGAAAGAGCACGCCACAGAATTCTGGGACACCATCAATACTTCCACCCTGATGTGATATTCATCACCAAGACCTAGTTCACACCTTCCTCAACCTCCGGCATTGCAACCGCAACACCCCATGGCTACAAGATGATACATAGAGACCACACCAACAAGTGCAGAGGAGGCATCGCCATTATCCACAAAGATATCCTCCAATGCACCACTACCGAAGACATCTCATAAGTCATGGAATACCTTAACTTCCAAATGCGAATCAACGCAAAGACAACCATCAGAGGAAACTTGCCTACAGACCCCCGACCCCGGGTCCCTGCCCCGGTTTCTGCAATGCCATCTCCGATCTTCCCCTGGCAATCAACTCCAAGCACTACATCTTCCTCGACTACCTCAGTTTCCACCTCGACAACCCAAAGGACACCAATCCCGCCAACTTCCTGAAAAGCATGAACAATATCGGCCTCACACAGGTGATCACCAGCCCCACACACTGCACAGGACACACCCTGGACTCCATCTTAACAGCCAGTGACAGAATCAAACTCAGCTACACCATGAGCTCACCTGGACTAACCACAGCAACGCCCACTCCACCATCACAGGCTCACTAAGACCCACCACCAAGACCCTCATCTCTGCACATTGCAGATAGAACAAAGTCACTGAAACCCAATGGACTACCGCCCTTAACACCACCAGACCCAACACTTCCTGCAATCTTGAGATAGCCATTCAAAACTTCCCCGACTGGATCTCCAACTGGGCCGATGCAGTCGCTCCAATGAAAACGGCCAACACCAGCAGATCCAGCAAGCACGCCAGATGGTCCACCCCCGAACTCCGACCCCTCAAATGCGAATGCAAGTGACTGGAGAGACTATGGTGCTAAAGCAGAAACCCCTCAGACCTCACCACCTTCACTTCAGCCCTCACCAAATACCACCACCAGCTCAAAGAAGCCAAGAAGGACGCCCTAACCAACCCCATAGAGGCAAGCGCCAATCACATGAAAAAACACTTCAGCATAGTCAGTTTTCTCTTGCCCCTCTGCCACCGAGACCTCTGATCCACCCTTCCTAAGCCCTCTGCGACTCCCTGAATGACTACTTAAACAACAAGATAACAGACAACAACAGTAACTTCGATCCACAACCAACCAACTTCGGCCACCTCCTGACACATACCAATGCTATCTACCACCACCTGCACACTGATTGGAAACCACTGAGCGCCACAACCATCATGACCACAATTCACTCTGGATAACTGACAGACCCCTGCCCCGTATACGCCTGCAACCTGGGATGGAAGGAAATCAGTAGTGCATTTAACCAACATCCTCAACTCATCCATCACCACTGTCACCATTCTTGACACATGGAAACACGCAGGGGTTAAACCCCCCCTGAAGAAGCCCTCCGCCGACCCCAGCGAGCTCAAGAATTACCATCCCATCTCGCCGCTCCAATTTCCTACCAATGTGATAGAGAAAGCCATCAATCACCAGCTCACAGATCATCTGGAAATAAACAACTTACTCAACGCCTTGATCGCCAGAATCATCTACATCAGATCCATCCTCGAACGAGGTGAGACAGCAGCCTTGATCCGCACCTATCTCTCAGCGGCCTTCGACAACAGATCCCACAACACCCTCATCACCAGAATCCACCACCTGGAACTATTCAAGCAGTCGGATGAGGATGGCGAGGGGGAGCCTGGGGAGGGGATGGGATAGGGGACCCGTGAGCATCTCTCCATGAGAATGGGAGTGTAGGGTGGGGGGAGGACTTTGGACCCGGGATAAGACGCTTCCCCCTGATCTCTTGGTTTACTCGCTGTGCCCTGTGGGAGGGGAATCTATCAGGCGGTGCGGGAGGCTTCAGGGTTCACTTGGCTCCATTAGCTACTGGCGACATGCTTGGGGGGGCTGGGTGGGGGGCGTTGTTGGGGAGGTTTACTGGGGATCGGGGTGGGGGGCCTTTTGCTTGTACTGCATTGTGCTAATGGACCACTCTTATGGACGATCTACATTATGGCACAGATGCCTTGTGGGACGAGAGATATGCTTGTATTACTCTGTAAAGTTCAATAAAAGTCTGTTTAAAAAAAAAAAAAAAATCACCAGAATCCACCACATCGGCATCAGGGAAAATGCCCTCCAGTGGATCACACCCTTTTTCACTGGACACACGCAGAGAATCCGTCTACTGGCCTTCACCTCCAAGCCCAAGAGCATCATCTGCAGCATTCCCCAAGGCTCCTCCCTCAGTCCCACCCTCTTCAACGCCTATATGACTCCATTGGCTGACATAGTCTGCACCCATGGACTCAACGTCATCTGACATACAGACAACACCAAACTCATCCTCTCTCTTAAGGAAGCCCACGTCAGCACCAGATTCAACTTCCAGAACGCCATGACCTACGCCGCAGACTGGATGAGATCCAATTGCCAGACGCTGAACACGGACAAGACAGAAGTGCTCATATTCGGAAGGAAGACCTCGCTATTAGACTACACGTGGTGGTCCAGGGCACTCGGACCCTCGCCAACCCCACTGACCACGCCTACAACCTCGGCATCATCCTAGACAGCGATCTCTCTATAAAATGCCAGGCCAACTCAGTATTCTCCTTTGGCGAACTGTTACTTGGCCATACAGTGCATCCCCTAGGCAATTGTGAATTTTTCTCACACTATTGCCATAATATTCAGCACAAATCTCAAAATTGTATGTGATGGATTAGGCTAGCGTTCGTCACAACAATTATCTGAACCTTGATAAGTTCCAATCGAAAATGTAGCCATCAATGTCTGTATCCAGTTACGTCCTCGCTGTTCAATATGGATATTGAACAGCGAGGACTTAACGAGATGCAGACATCGATGGCTACATTTTCGATTGGAACTTATCAAGGTTCAGATAATTGTTCGTTTTTGCCTTGACAAAGTCTAAGGGGAGACGAAACACGTGTTGGCAGTTTTGTTTTGGGATGTATCAACAAAGAAAAATAAAAAGAATTACGTCTGTGAAGATAACCCAGTGATGTGGATTCTGCTTTTCATGTAGAACTTAAGAATTTGATAACGTATCATTGTCAATCAATCAGTGCATGAATATTGGTTTGTTACTCATCAAGCCATTGAATTGTCCTATATCTAAATTTGGACTGTTTTGATAAATTTAAGGGTGTGCTGAGAATCTCTTTCAATTGCTATAATTTTGTCTACCTAACCTTCGGGTTGTGGTGTTGGCACCTTCTGGTAGTAGGTGCTAGAAAGAACAGAATAGCACCCCGATTAAAATACAGATATATATTGTAAAGATTGTCACCCTAAAAACATTACTAAGAAACGATCAATGATTGTGCGGTTCCAATTCCCTGAAAGGAAATAATACTACCAAAAACTTTGTTAATACTAGAGATTGTGCACCTGATCTAACAATTCACTGTCACTTGATCCATAGAACCCTAATCTAGGACATAAAATCCCTTAGGGTCAACCAGACCAAGGGCCTGGATGGGATTGTCAAACTGGTTATTAAAAATGGACCCAAATTTCGGTCAGATTTTTCAGCCTCTCTACACTTATATAACAAAAGAATGAAAAAGCCCATTGGAAAGGAAATAAACAAACAAAACTCCTCAGTCCGTTTGGGGGACATCCGTAGGAATCAGTCAGTGTTGAGTGCCTTTAATATACTACCTTATCTACGGACTACACCCTTATCTCATTCGGTCTCTCCTTGATAGTAGTTCATGTCTCAAGCAGACAGCAGCTAATTTCCACAGATTGCAAGGCGGGAATTCTCCACTTCCTTAGCAAATGGGTCCCAGGTGATTTTTAACTGTTTTGTGTAGTTGTGGTCACTCTGGTTGTGAACCATGATTTACATGCTAGTAAGCTAGTCTCTGTTACATAAGGATTACACTCACTCCCTTGCAACCAAAGAAGGTAAAAAAGGGACATTAGTGGTCACTGGCAGACTGTTAACTAGTGCTCTTCTTTGAAGAAGTTGTAGAAGGCTGTTCTTTGGCCAATAGCTCAACAGTGCAGTCTCAATGTGAATTATGGACTCAGGCTCTCCAAGTACGGGTTTTGAGCAGGCTTAAATCATGACATTTAAGCATATCACAGTTTGACTATTGTCAATTTAGACCTAGACCAGTCCAGTAAGATCATAATCAACCTTGAAGTTGTTTTCTCGAAATACCAGAGATCTCCAGGAAGCTAGTTATTGGTCTGAAGCTTTTTGGCTGCTGCCCTTTTTCCATGCTGTCAATTATTATTTTTTTAGGACAGATGTAGAAACATAAAAACCCAAATCCATGCCCTGCTTTTATCTTCTGCAGTCTTTGACTGTTTATGGGGTGGGAGCAGGGGGGGGAGGGAGAAATATATCAATTTGGGTTCTCAAGTGGCTTTTGAGAAGGACACTATTCATACTTTCATAGACATATTAGAGGAACACAGATAAGGTCAGGTACTGATACTTGGCAGCATAAGTAGTTAGGATAGGGTGCATTACGGAAACTATTATTAGCCATTTTTACTCCTATTTCCTGAGGGGAAGGACGTTGCCTTGGTGGTTGGTCAATGTGCGTTTTCCTAGGTCCCAACTATTTTTCTGTAAATTAGGGGCGCTTGTCCCAGGCACAAAGGCAGAAAGAGTGGATAATCATCATTTGGTGGTCCCAGGCAAGCCTCTCTGATATCCCTTCTTTTGACTGGTCAGCCCTGGTCCTAATCAAAACCACCATCAAGGATACTTTAAGGTCTTCAGCATGAGCTCTAGAGGGTCCAAGGGAGGGATACTCTCTTTTCTCCTTAAAGAGACAGTGGCAACTGGGCACTCTGGAATTCTTCAAAGGATTTCTTCCTTTTTTCAGATATTCTTTCTGTCTTATGGTCTGTATCCGAGTCATGTTATTCTTTAATACAAGCTATTTATCATTCAGGGTTTCCAAAGTTGGTTAATTTCACAATGTATTATGGTGCAAGTCTCCCTAGTCTGTGTTGGACATTGGGACTGATACCTTAATTTCTCCTGTGGTGTACTTTGTAAGGTACAGTGGATGGTATCACCAGGTTTCAAAATTAAGATGGCCTTCAACAATTCTTATTTGTGGATTATATGTGCTAATGCATAATAAACTTTTTGTGTATTATCTTTGCTACACTCCAGTCTTTCAGGTACTGTCCTTGACTCACATTGTCAGATTCGCTTGGATATTGAACAGTAGTTGCCTCTAGTTTTGACCATTTTAACAAAAATGGTCGGGAAATTGAAGAGACTTTTAAAAAGGAGGTGAGAACAGTCGGAGGTAGAGCACTGCTAAGACTAATGAAGATTACTGTTACGAATTAGGTTGGAAAAAACAGGAATGACTGACTAGGATCCCATATCTCAAGGGTGGCTAGTGAGGGAGCAGCAAAGGAAAAGGGAGTAGTGAAATAGTCCAGGTTCCATGAACTGGCTAGACCAAGATTAAAAAAATGTTTTGGTTGCCTTTTAGATACCCTAGCAGCAACAAGCTAAGTTTTTCAGTATATATTTAATTTCAGACTTACGTACCACTTCACTAAAGAACACGTTGCTTACATTTGGTAATGCTCTTTCAAGTGGATACTGTACCTACCTCCATATTCCTCACCTTTAGAATATTCAGATGCCCCAGACTGGATCTGGAGAATTCTCTAGCAATGCTCCTAAGCCCTGAAAGTTTCCTCTGTGCGCGACTCCTGCACACGGGCGTTTAATCTTTCTTCTTCTGCACCCTCAGACATGAAGCACTCAAATCATCAATAACTTTGTGCCAAAATCTAAGTTGGAGCCCTATTATGATGGTCCAAACTAGACTCCACAGAATGGGGAGGTGGGAGGGCAGTGAAGAATCTGAGGTTAGATATCAACCAAAAAGAGTGTTACCAAAGGTAACTAACTTGTTCTTCTGAAGGATAATTTTAATTCCTCACCTTTAGGATAGACAAAACAGTAATACCTCCCAAATGCGAATGATTTGAGGAGTGGGTATCAAGTTAGGAGTCCTGCAATGCCAAGCTGACAAAGTGGACAAAGTAGACTTCCTGCTGGACCGCACTGTCAAAGCAGTAGTGTTTTGTGAATATGTGCACTGACATGCAAGTCGCTGCATGGCAGATTTCTAGCACCAGTGCTCCATCTCACCACATTGTTGTAAGGGTCTTGAAGAGTATGAAGGCCTTCAGGGATTTCTTCTTGGCCAGCGCATAACAAACGATAGTCCAGAGGACTATCCATCTTGATAAGAGTACTTCATTTCACCACATTTTTTCCTGCTACAAAGAATCTGACGAAGACCTGATCATCCACACAATGGAATTCTGTGTAGTCAATGTAGAAAGTCAAAGCAGTTTTATGGCCGGGCAGATGGAGCTTCACTTCTTTGGAAAAGTAAGTGGAGGGGGAGAAAAAAAAAAAAAAAAAAAGTTAAAAAAAAATATAAATAAATGTTTAAAAAAAGAATCGATGGCAGAGCGATAGTTTGGCTGATATTAACATGTTTCACTGCCTTGGATAAGAAGACTGACTGGGTCCTTTGCACCAAATTGTCTGGGAAGAAGGTGGTGTAGGGCAGCTGCACCTAGAGAGCCTGCTGTTTACTAATGCGAAGAGCAGAGGAGATAGCAATCTGAAAAACTGTTTTGAGCATCAGTAGTGGCAGCAAACAGTGGTTCATCTGCTCAAAAGGCCTGTACATAAGAAATACGCTCAACTCCCATTGTGGATAGAATAACCATGCCCGAGAGTCAGACCTTTTGCATCTAAATAGAAAGGGTTAATCAGATAAACATAAAAAGGCCAAAGGGGCTGATAGATAACCCTCAATTATTCCCACAAGCTCTTGCGAGGTCAACAATAAAATAAATAATAATAATACATCTAAAGATTTGACCTGGAGAATGTTGGTATGATTTTCGCCATGAAAGGCAACACATTTCTCCCCTTGTCCAGCATACACGGACTGTGACAAATGGCATAGGACTGCAAAGATGACAGTGGCTACTGAGGCCAGTTGATCGACCACATTTTACCACTGCCACTCAATCTCCACACATGAACGTGTAGGTAGCAGAGAATCAGGAGAATGAGTCAGTAGTACTCACAAAGCGGTCGATGAACCGGAGGGTAAGTGCTAATGCCCAGGAGCTCTGGGCACCATACCCTGGTAGCCCAGTCTGGGTCAATTTAAACTAATGTATCCGGCTGTGCTGATTTACCTCAAAATGTGAGACAAGAGAAGTAGCAGTCAATAAGCGTACAGATGCCACTTGTGATCTGCCAGTCATCTGCTCAGCCTGTCTGCTCTGGTATTCCGAGAAGTTGCTAAATAGTTGGCTACAAGAACGATGATCTGCTGGTCGGCCACCTCCAGAGACATATGGCCTCCTGGCACAGGACTCATGACCCCATCCCGTTCCCTGTTGCAGCATCATACGGCGGTTGTGTTGTCAGTGAGGACCTGCACCATCCACCCTTTGATGAATAGCAGGATGGTTTTCAGGGCCAGAAGGATTGCATGAAGCTCCAGAAAACTGACGTGGAGCTGGCTCACAGCCGGAAACTAGAGACATCTGATAACCACTTCTTCCATGTGACTCCCTGCCTCCCCACCAACCCTGCAGTGTTGCATTGGTTATAACCCTGAAATCTGGGTGGGGAAAGGAGAGTGGCCTGCTGCATATCAGGTTGGTGTGTGTCCGCCACTGCAGAAGATCCTCTGAGGTCTTCCATGACAACCAGCAATATCTCGTTGGCCTTGCCCCATAAGATAATGGGTGTACCTGATAAGAAAGCACGCTTCTTACAAGGATCATAAAGCAAGAGCCTCACTGAATGGCAATAATGGCTCAGAAGCTGAACATGGCTGAAAGATATCAGTTAACAAATCTGCATTACTTTCAACAGTTTGGCAACTGTAAGTCTAGCACTTCTTATGCCTTTTGCCCTACTACTGTAAAAGAGGCACTTTCTTCTATTGGCAGCCCAGGTGGCAAGTCCAGAAGTGTCTCTGGCGATGTATCCAGCCCACTATCATTTTCTAAAACCCATCAACTGTATAGTGAAGCAGAAATAGGCTGTCTGCCCACTCTTCATCATCTGTTACAGGGAACGTTAAGCATACTTTGAACTGCTTCAGAGTCGGATCCAAACAAGTCCTCTAGCTTCTGATAGTACTGGCACTGAAGCAGATGCGAAGTTTATAGTCTGGCCACATAGTGATTGCCTGTGGTTTGTACTCTCATAGCATAACATGAGGGGGACGTTGACAGTTCGGGGTAGGAGACCGGTGTGGGAGGTGGGTAATGAGCTGGCACTAATGGAATCTACATCAACACTGGCACAAAAGGGACTAGTATTAACCCAGTGCAATGCGTGGAAGCCTGACCCAGCAATGATACCGGTATGGGAGCAGGTCACAAGAAGTAAGTGGACAATAGAAGGCCCACAAACAGAAGTCCAACTTGAGCCCACTGTGGCCCCATGAGGCCAGAAAGAGATTGGAGTTGTAGTATACACGTACTACAAGGCTGCCATTTGCTCTGGGGTAGATGAAAACATTGGATATTCTGGGCATGAAGGGATAAATCGCTTGTTGGGTATAATCTTTTGATTGATGCTCTCTCGCCTTCTCAACTGCTTTTGAGTGGTGGGATGGGTTGAGTCCCGTTTCACCTTCTTGCACTTAAAGCATGTTGGACTTTAACTTACCAGTCTAGCAGGAAAGGAAACTTGTCCAGGACCGTTTTCTACAACAAGATCACGAGTGGCGCCGTAACTTGGAGCTGGAGAGTTACTTATGGTACAAACTTTCTTATGTTTAGGGATGTAAAGTTTCACCTACTGCTTTCGGAACCCCTTCTAGGACAGGAGGTCAAACTTATTGCACGATTTCAAGCCGTTTCCAAAGCCCAAGAAACAAAGACACAACCGTTGCGCGTCCATGACGGACATCTGCTTCTTGAAGTCACTCCACAGTTTGAACCCTGTTGTTTTTGGAGGAGACATCTACCCTGGCACTCTAAGAAACATTTTGGAGTTTCTGGAAAACTGAAAAAGTTAGCAGCCTAGCTCCAGAAACAGGTCTATGGGCATGGAAAGAAAGAAAATGACATTAGCACAAGGGTGGTACTTGGCTTTGCTCCAGGGTAGTATAGAGTCACAATGCAACACCCATCAGCACACCGGAACTAAGCTAAATTCTCTGGATTCAGTCTGGCGCATAGGGATATTCTAAAGGTGAAGAATAAGTGGTTAGAAGTATCCATCAGAATTAAAAATTACATTCTGTGGAAAAAGAAATAGGTCTATATGATATAAGAATTTTCAAAGTACAAGTATGGAAAAATCTGATTTTCCATTGGCTAAATAAATCTGTAATAACATTTGAACCATAAAAAAAATCCACCAATGTATGCAGCTTTAAGTAAATATAGCAAATTATCGTTTTGCAGAATTAACAAAAACAAAAAGACACCGTCTCAACACTTTTCAATTATTTTGCAGGGTATAATTGTACAAGATTAGCATTTTGTGGATACGTTTTTATCAAATAAGTGAAAACTTTCATTTGTTTGCTAGAAAATGAAAACCTACAAATTTGCTGTTGTAATAGATTTTTACAAACAAAATGGTTTTCTGCAGGGCTCATAGACTGACAAGCGAATCTGAACAAGATAAAGAAATCTGAACTTCAATGTATGCCAGAGATACATTTATACTTCTAGACCCATATTTTACAGGATACAATCTCATTTTCCACTTTTCAAAGCTTTCAACATACCTTGTCAATATCCTGCAGTATCACGGTCGCTATTCGGTCCATGAGAGGAATGCACAAGTTATTAGATCTGGTGAGAAAAAAGGACACTTCCACCACATTCTTCCACGTAATTTGGTCAATTAGACGTTGAAAAGTTTGCAATGTTTCTTTCAGAAGTATTTCTTCCAGCCAATCGCCTGATACATACTTCAGTTCTTCTAAGAGCAGGTCCAAGCTGTCTATTTTCTTAACTCGCTCATACGCACAGCTGTTCAGTCTTTGTAGAAGCTTACCGTACTCGCCAGATGTGTTCTGTCGTTGGGGATGATCATGTCGAACCCATTTAATGATCGCTGTGGCAAAGGCGTTTAAGTCACTTAAGTTACTCTGTGGCAAAACAGTGTGTACCTTGGAAACCACAGTATCATCCACACGTGAAGAAGGAAGCATGGAAAAGACACGCACCAGCATAGACACATCACTGGGAACAAAATTCACCTCCAAACACCTGAAAGCATAAGAAGTCTTTCAAAATCCATTTTAATATATCTATTAATGAAATAAAAGACAATGTCTCCAAATGTCCACAAAAACCATACCACTACCTGTGCACAAATGAGTGGTAGTTAGTGCATGGAATTGGAAAATGCATTCTGGTTACCTCACAAGGCACAGCAATAAATCTTTGCCTGCCTGAAGTAGATGATCTAAACACCTGACTGTCGAGATCTGCAAAGTTACGCTTGTATACTGTTGGACACACAGATGCCCAGTATTAAGTTACACATTTTACATACACACACACAAATGCACACACAGACAAACAGACACACCGCAATATATAGGCCAGCTGATGCAAAGAAGACACACCGCCGAGATAAAAGATTTCAGGTATGGTCCGTCACAGGGACATCCTCCCTCTGACACTTTTGGACATGCATATTTTTATGAATATTGAGATCTATGTACTTCTAATGACTGTTTTCTGATTTATATGTATATGACAAAAAAGTTCCTCAGTTGCATACATCTACTATATGGGTGAAAGCAAATATATATTTTAATAAATTAATGTTTTTTCAGATAAAACATTACCATAGTGGTATGAATATTTTTGGGAATCACAAGGCTCAGTTGCGACTTAATAGTGTCCTAAAAAATATAGGCGTGACATTTGTTGTTTATCAATGTAGGAAAGTAGTTTGTTTCTTTTGTGCAAGTGTCTTTAGGGGCCCGTCTTGGTCACAAGTTGGACATCCCACCTCGCAGAGGTAAACAGGAACAGGTGGGCTGGACTTCCAACAAGCAGCGACCTCGCAGTGACATCGGAATGTTCCTCTGATCTGAACACAGAAATACTCATTTATATAATAAAACAGATCCATACTACCATGCAGAGACCTCAGCCAGGCTGTCGTTGATTAACCTCTTATGATAGCTATGTCACCTACCAGACTATCAACCAACAACAACATTTGCATAGGGAAATTTATCCCTTCTACTAAAAGTTCAGGGTATCGTGATAATGTGCCTACAAAGTTGAAATGTAAGCAAATGTGGTTTCCAAGAATCATATCCTGCAGTCACGCAAGTAAATGTATGTCAAAAGTCAATGTGTAGAAAAGAAGGCAACTTAAGAAATGTATGCATATAAAATGGCAGTGTTTCTCCCGGGGCCTAAACCATCCATATGGCACTTTCCTTATCATCCACAGTAGAATAAGAAAAGACCTGGAACAATTCACTCACTAGTTTAGTGATATCTAATAACGATTCCCAATTACTTGAATGCTGACTGCGGTTTGAGGGGAGGGTCATGCCGTACAAGTATGCTAGAGTTGCATACCAGCAGCCAATGTTCTTGCTAATGACAAGGAGATCAGACTTACTCAAATTAAGTTTCAGAAATTAAATTTCTGAAAATTACATCCCATTCATAAGTCATCTAAAACAAAAAGATTATAAACATCTTAACACTGCCCCTCATTCTGATTGATAGCAGATAAGCATACCATGCTCAATGTTGTCAAACACATTCTTATGCGCATCCTATTGACCCATATCCATAATCAACGTAGAGGTCAAGATGCTTGCGAACCAGCTACTCATGCAGTAGACCCCCTTCAAAATGCCCTTGCTCTTTCTTCTCACTCGACTCGGAATTTGCTATCCTCACCAGAATGGACCCGGGCCCTTGGTTCTTGTCTCATGCCTGCAGTCTCTACACACAACCAACTTCTAGCATTAATGGTGTCCTGTTCTGCTCTTTGTACATCTAGCGGGGCACTACAAAGGGACATCACCTCTCTCCTTTGCCCTTTCCATTGAGTCACTTTGAACACTGACCAAATTATTCGGGGTTTTCAGTGGGAGGCTGAACTGAAGACTGTTTCACTCTGTGAAGATTAACTGCTCGTATATCTGGGTATCCTACAACATTTGTGCCCCCCACAATGCGACTTCTAAACCTCATCAGCATGGTATCTAGTCTAAAATTCAAATGGTCAAAATGGAGGATGTGCTCGCGGGCCATGAGCTATAGTTGGAACCCAAGGCATCACATCCTTGAGCATCCATATTACAAGTTCAGCCGCTCAATCCTGTGCCAGGAATATCAACTCCCTTGTCAACTCACTGTTGGGATTTAGTCCACTGGTGCTCACTTCCACTATCCTTAATAGACGCGTCACCATTGCAAAAATCGTCTCCCTGACCAAACTGCTTTAAGCTCTTCAGAACTACCTATACTGCATCTGCCCCTCCTTCTCTACCCTCAATGTCTTGTTTTAAGGGTTTGTGTGTGAGGGCAGAACCCAAAGAGTATCTAGTATCAAATGAAACAAGTCCCCTAATGACAGGGGGCTTGGGATGCTGAACATATCTCCTACTTTCAAGCTTCACACCTCTTTAAAATCAATTAATGGCTTTTTTGGTCTTGAGCAGACCCAGCATACATGAAGGAAATGTGGAATCGGGGCAGGTATGGAGTAAAGCTCCCCTCTGGTCTTCTCACCAGCCACCAAAGTATTCTTTGACCCAGGGAGTTACTTGCTTTGAGTGATGCCATTGCTTGACTGACTGGTAAATCTCCCTTGTGGGTGGGGACACAGCTGGCGAAGGTGGTCTGACTTTAAGGTTTTTCAGAATAGTACCTAACTGGCATCTCTCAGTTGATTAATGTGTCAATCTTGCCTCGCTCCTTTTCGTGAATGCGGACTGCGGTTTTCTGCATTTATAAATCTCTTCCAGGTTCATTCTAAGCATTGCAGGAGGCACGAGAGCGTGTGTACTGATATTAAGAATGATATATTGACCATTGGCTCCATTCGGCATAATTGACTCCATTTTCTGTGCAGATTCCATCTTGTGCAACAGACTCCATTTGCTGTGCTCGCACGTAGCTGCCAAGTGTGGAGGGCATGTTTTCGCCCTTCACTTGTTTTCACTCCTCACCGATCAGAGAGAACTGGAAGCTGTTGAGTGGGATGCGTGCTTGGTACCTTTCAGGGAATGTGCGGAATGTACAGCTCTGTCTCGGAGTCAAAATACAGGAGCCTGGCCAACTTCTGTCTTGACCTTCACACAGACCAGTACGGCCAGCTTGGTTTTCGTGACAGAAGAAAGGGGGCGAGGTTTCTAGAACCTTCGCCTCTCGTTGAGTAAACGTATTAAAGCCAGAGAATGTTGACAGGTGAATTGGAACTCACTTATGGAGTAAGATATACAGAACTTGAGTCCTGGTCGAGAGTCCAAGCCCAGCTGTCAACGGGTTCCCCAGCTAGAGTTGGCGAGGATGTCGAGTGAACGATCGGTGAGGTGTTACTTACTTTGTGTACATCATTTCTAAGTTTCTTTGCTACATGTATATATATGGTACATTTTATTCTGGTTTTGCACTTGAGATTTGGGAGTCTGCATTAATTGAAATACTTTGCCTTCCTTTTTTAAAATATTGAATTAATAAACATGTGTATGTCACTTTAAATGCACCTGAATTTGTTTTCTTGCCTCGCCTTGAGAGTGCTGGGTCTTGTTTTATCGCCTCATCTTTCGTGAGTGCTGTTGAACGTGTATTGTTTAAAGGTGCAGTAGCGCATTTGCCTCCTCTTGGGAGTGCAGGGTCCAGGTGTGTCCTATTGTGTCAAATTACAAGCACTACAGCGTGCTATAGGTGGCATGTCAGAGGAGGATTGGCAAGAAGGCTTTGGTCCCCGCAGGAGGTGGCTATATCCACTCAGTACTGCCTACTTCAATCCAAGTACCTTCACAGAGTGTATTCTACCTTAAAAACAGGACAGGAGTCTTTCGTCATGTCTAAGGTGTCACCACACAAGCTACTTTTCTCCATACAACCCGGAAGAGCCCAATCATCCTGGTTTTCTGTAAGGAAGCACTGAGGGCACTGACAAGGGCACTTCTTAGATGGCATGGATGCAAATGGTCACTCAAAAGCCTTGCTACACTTCGGCTCAGTAATAGCCCAGCATCATTCAGCTCAACACTAGAGAGCCACTAACCCCCACCTCCATTCTTCACATGGGTGACAACAGGTTGTGAACAAGTGCAAGACTCTTAAAAGAACTGTAATGTTTGGGACACTTGGAAAGACAACTTTCATCTGGGCTACAACCCTAGGGCGTGGGACTTAGGGCTGTAATTATATCCCCTGCTAGATTTGTATTCTTATGGTCTTGACTAAAACTGCTTGAATGTGCCAACTAACCTTTGCTTCAACAATTTCTATACACCTGATATGACCTGTCTGACTTGGAGTCTCATTTTCTTCAGTTATGTATTTTTCAAACGCCAATAAATAATTTACTTCAAAAAATTAAGAAAAGGGTATTCTACCCACGTTTTATACATATGCCCCAAGCCCGCAGAGTTCAGGGAGTGGCGAATCGAGCCGATCGGCCAGAGCCTGAGAAAGCGGCTGAAGTTGTGGGTGCGTGCCAATCTCCGGGCAGAGGGCCGGATGGCAACGCTACTTCGGGCCAGGCTTCGAGGCTAGGGACTCTGAGCACGGGGGATTGCGCAGAGTCAGCGGCAGAGCCTGTGAGCATCTGGGGCGCATGGTCTTCCACACCAGAGAACGGTGAGCAGTCCCCCCCTCCAACAGTGCCCTGAGTGACGTGGGTGAAGACATTGGGTGAGCGGAGGCACCTGGAGCGCCTGGCAGTTTTGATCAGCATATCTCCCCCAAACTCAAATGCAGCAGGCTGACTGTGAGCGGTGCTAGCTCATGTGTATGAGGAGCCCCGGCGGTGAAGATTGGATCACACTGGACGGAAACCGCGATTAGGCCCATTGTCGAAGTGGAAGATGGTGAAAGGCCCAGAAAAGGAATTCTGAGGAGGTGGACCCTTGCTGGACACAGCAGCATTGATTTGGAGAGCCACTAACTGCTGTTCCAGGTGTGGGAGGGCCTCCCTGCGGGGGTCAGATGGAAGGCTCCAGCAGGGACTCGCTCAGGGGGATCTGGGCACGGGAACGTGACGGGTCGGCGGTGCCCAGCCCTGTCACGGTGGATTTTGTGTCCCTGCTGCCCGTGTCTGCCATATGGCGGCCCTGGCCTGAGACAATCATCATATTGAGCCCGCGGCGGTGAGACCCTGCAGCAGAGCAACCCCTGGCTACGGTGGGTGAAGTAGCCGGACCACTGGTACTGAACCGTCAAGTACCCACTTGAGGTTTAACATAAGGGCTCTGCTGGTCACTGTCTGGTAGCTGCAGTAAAAGAGACCGCAACCACCGGCGGCTGTGGTTCCTACTTCAGGATCTTCCAGGTGGGAGGATTGACGTAGAGGGACTTCACCTTCTTACCTGGGAGACTGCTGGCCACTGTCCTCTAGGCGGCCCTCTCCTACACCGGGATTGGCCAGAGTGGTCATCTGCGGTGCGTCCACCGACCCACCATGGCCTCATTACGGTCAAAGAAGGACACTGCCTCGATTAAAGAGGACTAGGAATACGAAACCTGAAGAAATATTATCAGGCTGCTCAGCTACGATATATAGTCGAATGGCAGCGTCTGATTACCGAAAAACATTGGTGCTTTCTGGACCAGGCGGTCACGGGCATCCATATTTGGAAGATCCTGGGGCTACAGCGTAAATATCGCCAGCCAGGCGTCTACATCTCGCCGGTGGTCAGAGCAATTGTTGGGGTTTGGGACAAAGTGTACTCCACCCACCAGCTTTCCACATGTATCTTGCCGCTTACGCCGATCATAGGAAATCCGGTTTTCCCTCAGGCAATGTCAGAGAAAGCGTTTGCGCCTTGGCAGGAAGCACAATGTAAGCGGATTGGAGACCTGTTCGATGTGCAAGTCCTGTTAGATTTCAAGGCTCTGTGACAGGATTTTGGGCTTCCGGACTCAGAATATTGGTATTACTCAGTGGTCCGACACTGGGTGTCTCCACCTACGCTTAAGCTGCATGCTAGTAGAAAACTAATGTTGTTTGAGCGCTGGCTTCTCACTCGGAAGAACGATTCTCGTATTTTGTCTGACATATACTCCTTTTTAAATAGCCTGCCTACACCGCTACACACTCCAGCAAGGAAGAGATGGGAGCGGGAATGCGAACGCAGCTTCACGGATAAGGAGTGGCTAGACATACTACATCGAGCACGCACATCCGCCACAAGTGCTGCAGGCAAAGAAACTCTACTAAAATTGGCACACTACTGGTATTACACCCTGGCCCGTTTAGCTCAGTGGCAGAGGAGGAGGCCGGATGGGTGTTGGAGGCACTGTGCTCACTCAGGTACGCTCACCCACTTACTGTGGCACTGCCCCAAACTCCATAGGCATTGGAAGGAAGTTCTGACTGATATTGACACAATGCTCAACACCGAAATACCCCGCTTTCCGGCCTACGTTCTATTGGGGTTACCCAATATCTTAACCTATCCACTACACTACGAACGGGGTAAAGCTATAACATTGGTGCTGTGTGCTGCAAAGTGGATCCTGCTGTCTAAGTGGGGAACTGATGTGGTTCCGACCCACGCGGGTTGGCTCCACAAACTTTGGGACCTATTAGGGATGGAGAAATTGACAGCTACTGTTAGCCAAACATTGCCCAAATTTGGAAAAAGGTGGGGCACCTGTATGACACACCTCTTGGGAGAATTTCCACAACTAACCTGCCAGATTTACCTACGCATACTGCAGATCGCATCCCCTACAACCCAAGTGGAAAAGAAAGAGTGAAGTCTACATCTTAGCAACTTTAGCACCCGTTGTTTCCCGTTTAAGGGTTGATGTGAATCTGGATTAGGTTTCTCTTCCCAGTCTACCCCTCCCCCCCCCCTTCCTCATTTTCTGTTAGGTTTCATGAAAACCGCACCAGCCAATGAATGTAGGTGCAGGACGATGTAAATTGAATCAATGCTTTACTGCTTATTCCTCGCCGGCCAATTGATGTAGGCGACAGCTGAGGTTCACCTATTCCCCCCCTTTCTGAAATCAATAAAAATGTACAATCCGAAAACAAAAAAGGTCAAAAATTACACTCCTCAAAAAGGTCATCTTGTTATCGGACCCGTCTATAGCTACATCACAGTCTACTGATCCCCCACCTCCCAACCCTAATCTTCAACTCTGATGTCACTATGCCAAGCTCTGCTTGTGTCGGTCTTTCTTCCTATCTACTTAAAATACACACTTGTCACCCAGTAGAAATTCCTTCCTGATTTTAATTTTGGATTGTAAAATTTATGTCATGCTCTTTAAGAGACCTTGATTCACAATGGCTTTTGACCACATTTCACTGTTGCCAACCCATTAGTCTGTAAGATGTTCCACTGTGATTGTGCTTCAAGTCCTAGGTGTATACAAAAAAAGTGATAGATGGAATGCTTGAATTAATCTCAGCCACTAGCTATTACTCAGGGCTGCATCATACCACCTTGGTTTGGCTCCAGTCATATGTATATCAGTCATAAGCCTGCTTCAATGGGAACAGTCCATACCGAACTGCCAAGCCGCAGCCCCTTCACACAGAGATGCCTTCTAGCAAGTGGAGCAGGTTTATCAGCATGACTTTTGCAGTTTAGGGCTTATTTCTCTAGCAAAATCTAACAAATGTATCAATCAGATTATGTATAAAGTTCTCAGAGTTATCAAGACTGCATGATCTGCATACAGTAAAATCGGTACTTTTGCAACATCGAAGTTGGGTTCCAACAGATATGCCAGAACATAATTTACAAAAAGTCTAAATAGGAGGCAGGCAAATGCACAGCCTTGACAAGGCCCCGATAGGATCCAAAAGTTATCACTACATTGCCTTGCTTGCCCACAGAGAACGCAGATTGTTGTTCCAGTATGGAGTACTTTATAGCTTTTAGTTAGGACCAGTCGAATCCCATGTATTCCAATATAAACCAGAGTTTGGGCCTGGTGACCAAATCAAGGGATGCTTCTAAATCAACAAAAATCATGTAGAAGTGGATTTTATTTATGTGAACATAATTTACACTGATCGCATATAATCAGGAGAGCATGATACAGAGTGTGCAGCCCTTTTCAAAATAAAGCTTGGGTATGTACAAGAATGCAATTTGTTTCAGCCCAGTCTTACAAATGACTGAGTAACACCAGTCAAAAGAGGTTTCTAGCTCCATTCAATAGAGAGACTGACAGATAATTTGCTTGATCTCTGCGGCTATCTTTTTTTGGGTAGTGGGACTATAACAGCTGATTGACAAGACAAGAAGATGGAGTTCAACGCCAGGAGAGCATTGCACTCCTGAACTAAAATCTGTGCCTACCGGTTAGAGTTTGCCTGAAAGAAGTCTACAGGGTCCAGGTCTAGGGCAGCTACTTTATTATCCTTCTGGAAATAATCTCTCCCCACCTAGGGGAATAATATAACCATGTTATATGTCAAATCAGGTTCCTTCTCTATTGGCAGTGTGATGTTTAACATTGCAGGCTGACTTTATAAACAACTGCCACACCAGATCGTACATTTTTGCTTTCAGGCCTGCAATATTCAGGTGAGGCTGAAAAGGTCATTAGGATTTGATCAACGTTCTCCGCTCATCCAAATCTCAAAACATTATACAGGATGGTCATTCTGCTAACCAAACTGGGGTTCATTTAAAATTATACTTCCAAGGATATCCAGCAGCTTTGACCAAGAAGGTACCAGCGAGGACTGACTCTTACTGTAATTGATTGGTTGATCTATTTTTACCATTCTTGTTCTAAGTTTAAAATATTTGTCTTGACCCCTACTACAGCTTTCCAAAAACCTGCTGCCACTTTCCAGATGTCGTCCGGTAGAAGCAGGATTTGGGATAATTTTTCCAGCAGTAAGAGGATGTAGCAGGCTTGTATGTTTGTTAGATTCACTAGTCGTGAAAGATAATGGACTACTTTGATGCTCATAATTCACCTGTTATCCACGTTGTTAACCAGGACCTTAAAGTTGTAATTGGAGTGGAATTCTACTTTAATTCAATAATTTTTTCATAATCTTCAAACGGATTAGGTTACACAGTCTTTAATATCACATGCATTTATATTGAAATAAACTAATCTGCTTAGAGGGTTGAATGAGTGGTTATCTGAAACGAGAGCTATAAAATCAAAGTAGGAGTGTGTCCAGAGAATTATCAAGTTGAAGATACCCTTTTAACATGAGCTTTTCACTTTTGAGTAATGAAAATTCCAACTTACAGCAGGGGCCCGAGGCGGATGGGAAGATCTGATTAAATCACCTGCGATCAGAGTCAGACAGCTCTAAGATGATTTTTGCTAACATCTTGGTTTTATTTAGATTTGAGTTTAGAAACCCTTCTCCTAGCAAAAAGGTTTTGATCTTTTCCTCATTTATGCAGAGGCTGAGCTCTCCAACCCTTCTGTTTGTGTGACACTATCAAATGTTCTTTTCCCATTGTGCACAGATATGGGGTATAAGGGAGACCCTGCAATTTTGTCCAGGCCCGTAATTTGGATGGATAATACAAAGTCAGTCTTTTTCATTATGTGTGCAGGCTCCGCGAAATCAATGAAGAGACTTTAAATGGAATAAACTGTGTTAGTTCCCTACAGGTTCTTCTCCTTTTCTCTGCCTTTGCTGAGAGCTCATGATAAAGCTCTTAATGAGAACAGTATATTTTTCGACTTGCTTCCGAATTACTTTTTTGGTCCATCTGCTGGATGACTTAGTTCTGCTGTGAGCGTTTAATATTTTGCTTTTCACAGCATTTGGTGAATGTTCCATTTGTAATACTTCATAAAAGATGAAGTAATTTTGTTGCTCCTTGGTGAATGTAGCAGGAATGACTGCCTCTAGATTAGTTCATCGTTTCTGAAGTGACAATGTTGGGATACATTGGTCTAACAGATACATTAACTATAGACTCATTTTTAGGTCTCGGCTAGCATGGGCTGCGCACATGCGCAGTCTCGCTGGCGAGATTTAATGATTTAGAGGGAATTCTGTAAAGGGCTTCAAGCCCCGCCCCTCTTTCCCATTGGCCAGCGTCACCGTTTATGCTAAACGGTGGCCAGCCATTGCGAAAGAGCACTTTGTGACGTAGCCTTTTCCACTTTTCGGCCGGCCCACTTGGACGGCCTCATCCGCCTTCCTGCTGTCGCAAAAGGTTTCTTATCTTCATGGGGACATGTGTTCAAAACACATGGCCCCATAAAGACAAGAGATGCGAGCGCTTGTTTACATTACACTCACTGCATCGCAGCGGTCGACTGGGTCCTGGACTACGGGTGACTTTCAGCCAATTCCAGTTTTTCAGCCAGGATCACACAGCGCGTGCTGGGGCCTCAAGTTTCCATGTTTCCATCTAACCGGCTCCACATTCTTAGCGCTGATATTCTGAAAACAAGGACTGGTTGAACACTATCCTGTTTCTCACAAGTGGTAGAAATAACTTCCCAAAAATGGACATAGCCTGTCAACCATTCGGCGATTCACCCAGTGCCCGCCCATATAGACAAAGACCATTAAGAAAGACTTTTATACACTCTGGTGGTGCCATTATGCGATCCCTTCTGTCGGCCGTTGAGTTACAGATAACGGCGGACAGCAGATGTCCCGTGACGGGTCTCTTGAGAAATTAGGGATGCCGTTGGATTTCCCGAGTAATTCCCCACTTCCTTAAATTGTGATAGAGAAGTCGAATGCGATAAACGTTTTTTTTTTTTTGTAAGAGTGTCGTATGCTCCGTGTGTACGTGTGCACGTTTCTCTGGGTGTGCGTCTTCCTAGTCTATTATTTGTATGTCACACCGCAAGCCTCTCCACCAACAGCAGGATGCAGAGTTCCTGTTAGGCCCCTCCTTCCATCACCCCCGAGAAGCAACCACACTTAAATTCAGCCAAGAATGGACAGTCGGCCCAATATCAATTGAAGTACTCTTACTTACAAACAAAAAGATAAGTTATCTCTACGTCTACAGGTGAAAGTTCAGTGGTAGGTTTTCCAGTTATGTTATAAACTTAATGCATGGGTTAGCAGGCATGTTTGCCTTAATTTTTTATGCACCTTTTTAAGCCTTTTAGTTACAAATTATTAACATGTCTCGTTTACAGGGTCATTTCAAATGGAAATATTAGTACTGTACTTTTGAACCCATGCCTGCAATTTGTGTTGAGGAGACTAGTGGGTTTTGTTTTCGCTGGCTCCTAACTCTTTGGAGTAGCAGAGGAAGTGACGACACTCACCGACAGGCCCATTGCGAGCCGATGTCTTGAGAGCTTCTATATCAAATAGCTCACGTTTGAGGGACTTTGTGGGCACTCTTGTCAAGTCCTCCTAACAAGGTATACCGATTATACATAAAGCCAGTTTAGGGCTTTTTGCAAATATTAGTTTAAGGGACACATGGTGATTCACAGTTGCCCAAGCTGCCATTTCCGGTCCTCCTTTCGCTCATTGTCTCCATTAGAAGCTGGAGGCCATTGAACAGAGCCTGGAGCGCCTCTGGACTAGACCCGTGCTGGTCTGAAGGGCGCTGCACTCGATTCAGGGGAGGATAATAGGGCCATTGTATGGAAGAAGCCCGGGCAGGTGCCTCTGAGAGATATTTAAAAGCTGGCCACAAAAGGCAGGTCTCCCTCTGCACTTGTCTTCAGGACTACGAGGCCTTCATACAACTGCGCTCTCGTGGCCCACAAAAACGGGCTCGCCTTTGTGTCCTGATGAATGCAGAGCAAAAATAGACAGTTTTTGTATTAAAAGCCAAGAGGCTCTTACAGCACTTATGGGAAAGCAGCCAATTAATTAAAATAGATAACAAGAAGATGGGGGCAATTAATAATGATTTGCACGGGCACAGTTGTTCTTCGTCTGCACAAGAAAATCAATTAAAAGTACAATTTAATAAAGCAATATCAGCCATTTCATTGGGCTTTCCTGCCACTGCCCCCAGATCCACTAATGAAGCTATTACTGTCAAGTCGATCACCTGATTTTGATTGCATTTTAATTGCAATTATATTTATGGGCATTGTGTCATTCACAGGGTCCTTCCGCTTGCGGTTGGCAGACGTCCACTCGTATTCCAAAGCTAAGGGCTGCATTCCATGGGCCCTGACACTACTCAGACCTATGCCGAACTCACGCTGTGCTTTCGGACTGATGCTTGTAAGACAGCTTGGTAATTAGAACGCTCGCCACTGACATCGGCGGTCAACCGACTGGCATGATTTTGAATCCCGGTGAGTCCAACTCAGCCTGTCATCCTTCTCTGGGAGACAAATGGAGTGCCTTAACACTGGATAATAATACGAAGTTTGGTTTATGATTTGAAATATTTGTTTTAAGGGTTGAGCCGACTGCCATAATAGGACAAATATTTACTTATGGTTAGGTATGTAGATGTTAGTACAGCACATTGCAAATGAAGGCCACTTCTGAGCGTGGGGTTCACTCCGTAATGCTCTCTTTCCCCTCCCGACGCCAGCCAATGCCTTACTACAATTGTGAAAGCTTTCCAGAAAACAGTAGCCAGATGGCACGTTGCCCGTGCTAATGTGACCCTACGATTTATATCTGAGGCTTCTTGGAACAGTTTCGTTTCAACAGTATATTTAAAGCCTTGCCGCGTTTGTCTGTTTGCTTAGATGATTTATATTGGACTACCGTGCCACCGGGCCACTTTAAAAAAAGCCCTGCGGCACTGTAAATATATATAAATACAAAAAATGTTTAGTGAAATTCAGAAAGTACAGACAGTCACAATAAACACAGCAGACAGTGTGCCTCGGCGGGTGCACGAGAAAGTTACGCTTTCTGGGATAAGCTCCTATTTTATAGAGATTCTTATCCGGTGAAAGCAGAGAAACATCACATGGCCCTTCCACTTCTGGTTGGCAGACGTCCACTCTACTACTCCCTCCCTACTACTCTCTACTACTCACTCTCTACTCACTCTCTACTATTCACTCTCTACTACTCTACTACTCACTCTCTACTAATCTCTACTACTCACTCTCTACTCTCTACTACTCACTCTCTACTCTCTACTCTCTACCTCTCGCGCTACCTCTCGTTTAGTAAGGTTGCAATGTTCCAGTTCTCGGTTTGCAATGTCAGTCACTCGTAAACCTCGCGTTCACATGGATGTTAACAATGAGTCGAGCATTTTACAGCCTTTCCAGAAGTTGTTAAACTCAGCTACTGTTCTTTTTCCCCAGCCATGATTAAATCCTCTGTTAAGCGAACAGAATCCAACACTTCTGTGCATGTACATTTTCGTTTTTGAAAGCATGATGCAAATATTCAAGTATAACAGATTCTGTCCGGAAACACATACTGTTGCATCTTGTCTAAGTTTACACGTTTGCTTCTGGAGAGCAACAAATTGTATGGTATGTTGTGTTACATCTGGTATCAGTACATGGTTAGCATCATCAGAGTGAGACACGTCAATATCATTCAGATCTCACAATACTTTTTGTGTCTTTTAACTCTCCTGTTCTTCAGACAGGTGCCGGTGGACAAATACAGAAATCGGGTGCTGACTCCCAGTAGCTCTTTACAGACTCGTGTAAATGGCCACACGGCTGGTCCACGATTCACAAGTTCACTTATGTTTGAAAACGCATGCTTCTGTCACACCAATCTGTTTCGTTTATGTGTGTTTGTGCACTTTTGTCTTTGTTTTCTGCACTACATGTTTAACAGTCTAATATTATGTACGATTGGGGCCGGATGTACGAAACGTTCTAAAGGGTTCAATAAGGGGCGGCTCCTCCATTAGAGCAGAGGAGTGTCGCCCCACTGCTTTTTCGCAGGGCGAAAAGCAGAAACATAAAATGGTATTTTAAATACCATTTTATGTTTCTGCTGCTCGTGCTGCGAGAAAGCAGAAGGCATGGTATGCCTGGTTGGGGGCGGGTATGCCTGGTTGGGGTGAGCGGGTCGGGAAGGAGTGGCTTGCCCACTATTGTGGGCTCCGACTGTTTGGTCGGCCCTCTGGGGCCGACCAAACCAGTCATGTGCACTCTACATTCTCTCTATGTAGGCTGCAAGCAGCCTACATAGAGAAAATGGCCTCCCTACAGGCGCCCGGCTGGGCGCTGTCCCCACCAATCACAATGCTGCCATTGCAGCGTTGTGATTGGCTTAGGGTAAGGAGAGAGGATGCCCGTTCCTGGAAAGCAGCAGGAAAACGCCAAATGTGGGACCCGGCCACGAGCGGAGGCGGCGCAGGACCCAATCAGGTAAGTTTTAAAAAGAAATGTTTTACCCCCCCCCCCCGCACGAACCCCCGCATGACCCATAAACCCGCCCCTCCCCCCACCCGCAAAGCATGCGAGCCGCGACTGGGTTCAAAGCCTTTGATTTGCAAGAGACTTGAGATTGTTAAAACACATTTTTGTATTAACTAAACAGGTTTATCGAGTAGGGAAAGTGTTTCCAAGTTGGTATAGGAATTAAAAATCGCTATTTGGAAGGGAAGTGGTATGGCCACCTTTCAAGATTACGATTCTTATCCTGATGTGTCAATGTAGTCCAAACCATTGATCAGTTGCAGACTGTTAAGTTGGGGTGGTTACTGATTCGCAAAGAGAAAGGAGCTCACTCTGGATCCCTTTGTGAATGGGGAAGAATGTGTCAGGGAGAGTAGGCAGTGAACCTTAGGACCAGTGAAATGTTTATGAAAAGAAAGATTATAATTAACACGGTTTCATTTCCTTTAAGGAAACCAGACAGCATGAAAAACAAGCATTTGCAATGCAATAGGTCTCGCCTTTGTGAGAGTTTGAGCTATTGGCATTGTAAATGACAGTGCCTTTAATTTTTGTGTTTTGAAAACCTGTAAGCGGTGCGTAAACAAAACACTTTGCTCTTATAGTCTTTGCTTACGAGAAGCAAGGCTGGCAGTAAAAGAGGCGCAGTTACTGCCAGCCTTGCTTCTCGTAATCACAAAGTGCGTGTTTACGCACCGCTTGCAGGTTTTCAAAACACATAAATAAAAGGCATTGTCATTTACAATGC